>NC_046663.1:87903826-87933802 GCF_010883055.1 Belonocnema kinseyi
GGTATTAACGCAGAATTAAAGTTTTTAGTTGTTTTTTTTTAATATATAGTTTCATTTCGAAGATGTCCAACGGAATCTGTCCTCAAAACGTTTAGGTTAAATAATCGAATGATTAAATAATTGGATATGTGCAGTAGTACTTAATAAATAGTTAGTATAAATATCGCGGTATATGCGCTTATATTACATTTTGATAGCCTAATTATTAAATAAAAATATATCCTTAAGTTTAAAGTAATAGGAAATATAATAATTAATAATCATAAATGTAAAAAAATACAATAGCTACATTGGGTTTCATACAATTTTAATTCGATTCTAAATTTAATATAAATTTTAATATAAATTTTAATTTTAATTTTAATCGGTGGTGGGTGGGGGGTTGAACTTGTGATGTCACTATGGAGTGTTGAAGCTTTTTGTTATCATTTGTGACGAATAAGGCAATGGGTGGAAAAGGTGTTCAAAATAGCGTGACGTAGTTTTCGAACGGCCCTATTACAAAAATGATTAAATGAAAAAATGATTTGCAAAGTTATTAATTATTCAGAATATTATATTACAGGGAATTTTAAAGACATTCAATTATTCAGACTTTAAACTATTAAAATGGATGTTCTCTCACTGAATCAAGTACACTGGAATCTGGATTTAATCAGTCCGGATTTACCGCGTTTCGGGAATCAACGACTCCACGGTTTATCGTGATGAGGGGGCGCGAGAGGCACTCGCAGAGTGTTAGTTGCATCAGGTTGCTTCATGCCTCTAAAAATCCAAAAAAAATCATTCATGCGGCTCGGCCTTTTTACATTCGGATGGTCTTTATTTAGATTAAAGAATAATGCAAGCTATGCCCGAAACCGGTAATAAATCCAAGTTTCAGCGTACATAATTCAAATTTAGCTTGCATATATGAATTTTGTATTTGAATCATGCGTTGAAAAGTTCACTTGTCTCTCTCTGAAAAAGTGTATGGCCCTTTTAAATCACTAACTGACAAACGAAAGATATCGGAAGACCTTTGAAACCAAAAGGATAAAAATCGTGACATTGGAAATTTTACAACTCTATAAACGTGAACATAAAAACGTTCCGAAACCCATTTCGCAGAAGTGACAAATTTCAATTAAGATTTACGAGTTTCCTGATCTACGAAATAGATTCTGAAGTAAACGAGTAAAATTCTTTTCAAATCCAGTATAATTAACTAATTTCAAACAGATACTTTAGAAAAATAAAAAAAAATAGGTTGAACTATTACAGAATGTCCAACTTTGTAAAAAAATCCAAGCTATTTCCCGGTTAACTTTTAAGTGTATATATTATTAATTATTCAATACTAATTACTTTACTAAATATAATTTTGGAAAATAATTAGACAACTTGGAATTCTCTCAAAGAAGTTCATTCCTATAAGATTTTAAGACTGCGTTTTCAATAAAACCATGGAATTTTCCACAAAAATAGAAGAATTTTAATAAAAGAGTTGATTTTTTAGGCCAAAAAGAAGAAAATGTTATAAAACAGTTAGATTTTTGACCAAGAGATGAATTTTAAATCTAAAACATGAAAGTTGGAAAAAAAATTTAATTTTTAAACCTAATAAACTAATGTTTAACCAAAAAGAGATGAATTCTGGGCCAAGTATATAAATGTAGACTTTTCAATGAAAAAGAATAGATTTCCAACCATAAAATATGACTTTTTAATATAAAAAGATGAATTTTTTATTGAATAAGATGAATGCTCAATAAAACAGTTAAATTTTCGACAAAAAGATGACTTTTTAAGAAAATAGTTTAATTTATAAACAAATGATTTAATGTTTAACCATTCCCAAATATAACTTTTTATTCCTAAATGATAACTTTAGAATGTCATCTATTAGTTATTAATTAATATTTAAACAATACATCAATACAAGCTTTAGGTTTTAAAATATATTGTATAAAGGAATATTCATTTGGAACGAAACATTAACTTTAAAATCTTAAATATAAAAGGATCTTTAATATTTAAACGTATTTTTTTTGAAGAGCAAGAAGATATTTATTGCAAAAGTGAACAAAATCTAAAAAATTTCTGGTTTTCAAAAAAACTCCAGTTTATGGTCACCCTATATTAAAACTCGAAGATCGAGAAAAACAAATAAATAATCTTCTGGGCATAATTATTTCTTGGATACAATTTATTATGTCGAGTAGAGAGACCACCCTACATTAATTAATGATACTACAGTATTCATTCATTTGAAATACTAATATATGTAAAATAATTAATTTAACGCAATTAATAGTGCAGCCACGATATGTGTTAATATATTAAAATTAGAATTGATTATTTCGCTTATCTTTGTGCTTATAATTAATGATTATCTACTGCAGGATCATTATTTACTGTAGGGTGGTCCCTCCAAGATTCGAGTCTAGAAAATAGCAAAAGAGCTGGGACAATATTTAAATAACTGACCCAGTTTCAGGTCGATCGTTATCACGATATGTCTCTATGATTCGTTTGTACATTCGAAAACGATAATCTTACAATAATTTTCGTAATAATCACGGTTTTATGTGAATAAATAAATTATTCACAGTGAAATTCTTATTATAATGAAAATGCGACAATAGCATTAATGGGCTTTTAAACTGAATATACTGGTGATAAATATTTCAGATTAGGTGAAGGATTGAGGCTATTGTTAAAATTACTGTATTTAAGTTGAAATGTTTTTTGTCTCATGTTTTTATGTACAGGGAAAAAAGAATATTCAACAAACGGAGCTGAACAAATGATTTATATGTATTTTATTTTAAAGATTTCTCGAAACTATGGTCTTAAATGAAATCCAAGTTTGAAACATATTTTAGAAATCTGATATTAAAATTTGCAAGCAACAAAATTTGTAAACATTCAAATCTAAATCGTATTAAAATTAGATAGCTTAGCAATTTCTGAGCCTTCGATATTAAAAAGCATTCAAATATGTGGAAGTCTAGAATTTTGAAAACCCTAAAATGTAAAATGTAATTTTATGAAAAATTTTTCATTTCTCAAAATGCAAAATAGGCCATTGAATTTAGCGATCGATCGAAAATGATTTCCTTTGATCTATGACTTCTGGGAAGCTTTCTCTTCCGTGACCAAGAACACAAATAAATAGCGTGTCACTGGGCAATCTTTAGGATCGCATTAGAGTAGAGCTTTCGTATCATACATGTATAAAAAAGCACCCTTATTTGCAAAATTGTGTTGCTTTGTTCGGTTTGTCAATAATTTCATAGCTTTTTCTTTTAGCGTTTAGACTAAAAAAATCCTTTCTGTAACTGGAACAAATTTAGATTATTTTATTACTAGCAGCAAGTTAATTTTTATTTCCTAACATTAAAAATTTAAGAAATTTAAAAATCCATTATTAAAGAAAGTTTTAAATATTAAAGAGAGTTTTCATAAAAAAATAATTAATAATTTCTAATTGGAAACGCAAGGAATATTTAAAAAATATATTGAACAATTTTGAATTTAAAAAGTTGTAAATTAACCAATTTTCGATTAGTTAAGACTTCGAAAAAAGCATAATATTTCGAATGGGATGAAAAGGAATGAAACTTGTATCATTTCTCAATAAAAGTTTTTGAAATTGAATAATTTAATAATAAAAAATTTCCAAATAATAATTTTGACCTGGAACAATTAAAAGTTTTCAAATTTGAAATTTAACACTTAATCAAATGTTTGAAAGTTAAAACTTCTCAAATTCTAGAATTTGAAATCGTGATTACATAAAAAAATTGATACAGAAACTTTTGTGTACTTAAATATCAATTATTATAAGTAAATTAAAATAATTTCAAGAATGGAAATGTTTAAATTGTTCATTATACGTTTCTAAATTTAATCGTTCCGATTTTAAATCCAAAATTAAAACTTATGTAAGGGAAAAATTGAAAATTCAGCATATAATATGAAAACAATGATTGAGGTAGCAATTTCAGACAGTAATATTTTGATCTATTTTTATATTAAACGGCACCATTTCTTACTTTTTAATTGGCAATCGGTTAATTGTCAACACTTCATTTAGAATTATTATTCATTCTTGAAATATTGCAACAAAAACTATTCATTAAGTTTGAATAATTCGTTTTAAAAAATATTTATCTTAAAAACATACAGTTGTAGGATACTATATTGAAAATGAAAGAATAAAAAGTAATTTCTCTATTTATACTTGTAAAATCCGACCATCGGTTTTTGGTGATAGATCCCCCCCCCATATTTGTTCGTTTTTCGAAAAATAAATTCCTCGGTTTTGGAAAAAATCAAAAGAAAAAGTATTTGTTATTAACTTTTTGTAAATTAAAGTATAGTCACCGCCAAAGCCTTGGTATTGTGCTCGGGAAATGCTCTAAAAATGCAAAATGGCAGTTTTATGTCAAGTTCATGTTACAGGCGATATTTTGATGAACTTTTTGAATATAAATGATTCTTTTTCGATAAGTGACAGGTTTTTAACCATTTTAAAACTAATTTTTAAGTAATCTTGAATAGTTTAAACAATTATTCTTAGTTCAGACAATATTTTTGCCAGTAAATAGTTTGTTATTCTTGTAATCGTTATTATATGGGAAAGGTGGAAGGAATTCTAGTTTTTCGAATCTCTTACACGGATAACGGTTTCCAGATCAATGAAAAAAAATTGTTTGAAGAACGGACAATTATTTAAATAATTGACAAACATCCTGAATGAAAAAATATTACATTCGTTAATTGTTTCATCATTTCCAGAAAATATTAACTTTTTACTATTTACTAGAAAACAATTAAATAAATAATAATTGTTTAAACAATCGAAAATTAAAAAAATATACATAGAAACTTGTTACTTATCGAATAAAAAGAACAATATTCTACAAATTAAATGAAATTTTTAAATATTTAGTGATACTATATATTTCTAATGCATTTTGGCTTGCTATACTTGAAAATCGCATTGAAAAAAAATTTGATGGGTTAGGTTTCGAAATTTTGTGTGTTTATTTTCCTCTGAAACAATGGTTTTTTAAAATATTTCGGTTCAGTGCATCTAATCTACCAAATTGATCAGGGAAAATGTTACTAAGATTTCTTTCAGATTCAATGATCTTTACCTTGTTACCTTTTGTAACCAGATTGGTCGTTTCTAACTTGAGATATAGTTCACAGAGTAATTGCTATCCCAGATTTTTTTTTTCAAAATTCTTATTTCGAAAAAAATCCTTAAAAAATTTTTCAGAGATTTCAAAGTTTAGCAGGCCAAAATGCATTAGAAAAATATAGCGGTACTAAATGTACCAAATAACTGTAAACTAGTGTAATTAATGTTGAAAAAAATACCAGCTTTAGCATGAATTTTACATAAAACTTGTAATTTGTATTTTTGGGGCTTTCCGGGTACAATACGAGGGGGTTGGGTGGAGGTCCAAACAAAAACTTATTAGTTGGAAGTTAGTAATTGAATATTCCTTAAGAAGTGTCTAGACTTTAATTTACAAAAAGTTAATAACAAGTACTCCTTTTTACATTTTTTTTAAACCTAGCATTCTCCCATGCAAAACCCTATATTAGTTTTAAAAGCCAGTGAGCATGGGTTAATGTTCAACGACTAAAAAAAAAATTATTTTCCGAAAAAGGAACAAATTGTTGGGAATCTATCATCAAGAGTCGAAAGACAAATTTTTGGACCACCCTAATGAATAGTAGATTATTATAAGCTCAACTTACGATATAAGACCCACCGGTTTACGCAGTTCCTAGAACTGATATGCTCAGTCAAGCGTGACCAACATCTCGAGGACAGCACTCTCAGCGCGGTAGTTGCATCAAGTTGCGTCATGCTTCCAAATCCCACAAAAATGATTCATGTGGGCCTGACTGTTTACCTTTGAATTCCTATGATTTGTGTCAAAGGCCAAGGCAAACCATGTCCGAAACTGGTCTTATATCGAGAGTTGAGTGTATATAATTTACTGTAACCACTAGATTATTTATTAAAATTATTAAATATTACTATTTTAAAATATATTTTCGGAAATTGGAATAAAATATTAATTTTTAAACTGAAGTAGAAATCGAGTCATTCTAATTGACGTTAAACGTCAAGTTGAACCAAATTCCGCGCGAATAATTGAGATCGTGTCAAGCCGAACAGCAAAGAATCGAGTTTGTGTCAATTGTCTGCACTTTTTTGCAGCTTAAGCGAGTTGTCAACGAATTGGAAAATAATCCCCGGATATTCGGTATTTCGATACTGTTATAGAGAAAGCATCAGAGCGGGAAAATTCGCTTTTGTTGATATAAGTGGACAAATAAAAAATTATAACGCGAATATTTTAAGGGAATTGGAATTTACCGATTTGTAGAATTATTCTTGGTAATGTAATGAATTTTTCTAGCGAGAATACTAATGATTTTTCAATACCCTAGAAAGAAAACACGCGTAGTATCTATCATCTAAAATTAAAAAGATGACTAACTAAAAATAACTGTAGGGTTGTATTTCTAAATAAAACAATTTTAATAACAACGTGACGAATAAAATAGTAAAGAAACTTGTGAGAAATATAGTGAGCTTTTTTTATTTAAAAATAAATGCAAATCAAGCCTATTAATTTAAGCCGCAGCAAAAAACATAAATATACAAATAATTACATTTACATAAGTCAACTTTAGAAATCAAGTTAAAGCTTAAGCAATTCTGAATTTGACTGTCCAATGTACAATGTACATCTAAAACATTCTTAAAAAGGATTGATTGTAGATTTAATTACAAGAATTCATTAATTTAAGGTATGAAACAATTTCAAGTAATGAAAAAGCAAAATCAGGTTTTTTTATTTAGTAGTTTCTTTCTTTCTTTTAATTTGCTTTTCGTTTATATTTATCTATCAGATTTGAGTAAATATTGTGTGTAATTTTAAGAAATATGGAACTTATAAATTGAGTTCACAGCTGAATTTAATAATAATGTATTCACATACATAAGCAGTGTACTTTGATGAGCTTGATACATCCTAAAAGTGACGGCAGCGTTTCTATTCGAGGTATAACATTGTGCATTTTATTGATTCGGGACTGACCTCTGATTCACACACGTGGAAACTATGGCAAAACGACACGAAGGAAAATTACTCTTCCTTCGACATTTAATATTCCACAGTCTGAAGGCTAAAATTCGATCAATAAACCATTAGAATGGAACCTTATCCCAGAAAAAATGTCACTCTTTCCAAAATTGTATACTAACAAATAATAATTGATTTGTATACATGTATGATAGAAATGACATATTTAATAAAAAATGTTGAGTTATATTTATTTGTTCTATTTTATTTCTGCTCGAATTTATTACCAGAAATCACAAAATTAAGCATGTGCACGAGGTACAATTAAACTGAAAAGTCGCTAATCTTTAAAATGATTGACCCAATTCGGGGTGCCAACTTTAAATGGTTCTTATCCAATTGTCACTCTCATTTATACAACCTACCTGATTTGAAATTAATTGGATCAAGAGAAAAATATTTGTGGGATTCATAGAAAAATAACCTTCCACCCTAACACCCACCCCTTTTTTGCACATTTTTCCACTACTTTGGAAACTTTGCACTACGGTGGCAAAAAATATATTTATGTTATTGTCTCAACCCCCCCCCCTCCCATTTCCTTCCATTTGATGTAAAAATAATTGTGTTATTTCTTATAAATAAAAATATATCTAATCCGTGGTCGAAGGCTTTTAATTTTAAACACTAAAAAGTTCACATTTTACAAAAACGAATTATATAAAACTAATAAAGTGAGACAATAAAATGATGGTAGGCATCACAGAAAATAATATTTCGTAGTTCTTTTGATGATTTAAATACAATTTCAATTTCGTTTTTGGACCTTTAAAACAACCCTTACTGAAAATCACATGGTAAAATACCGTCTTTATGTGAAAAGTGCGTAAATGTTTTCTAGGATGTCAGAAAACGAGGCCATTAGGTCAATCAATTCGTCTCGAATCAAGGAGTCTTTTTATTGCTAAATTAACTTTAAAAAATGCTAATAAAAAGGTTTTATTGCAAAAAACAGATATTTCAAATATTAAATCACTAGAATTTCCCTTCAAATTTCGAAATCTTCACAAGTTTTGAATTACTTTTGAATCTTTTCAAAATCTTGCAAAACTTCAAAATTTAGCTTTAAACTCAATGTTCTCTTAGAACACATCTTTCAAAATAAAAATGATTTGAAACTTTTCTTATTCATTTGAAGCCTTTAAAAATTCTTAAAACGTTCCTAAATTTTGTTTCAAAATCTTTAAAGAACCACATTTTGTTATTATTTCATAATTTTTAAATTTATCTGCTATCACATGTTGTTAATCAATTTTTGAAATATTTTAGAATTTTTACTTATTTTTTAATTATTTTTCAATCTTTTCAAAACTTTTAAGCTTTCTAAATGATTAATGTTTTTACTAAAATATAAAAATCTGCGTGATTAAAAAAATTGCCGTAAACTTCTCGGGAGTTCCCGGTTAGTAGACAACTCACACATTACACATGTCCAACCCCATATAGAGGGTAGGTTTTTTACTTTCAAGGCTTAGTATTTTAAATAAAATTAGTCTAAAATGATGCTCAGTGATACCTAACATCTTTTTATTGTCATACTTACTGCTTTTACACCAGTCAATTATCGTTTTTATCAACAAACAAAAAATAAATTTTTTAGCGTGTAAAGGCCTTATACCAGGAGTCCAACATTTCTGTTTAAATTATAAAAAGTTCTAAACTTTTTTTTATTCCATATGAAAGAAAATAGGGGGCGGGTGTGACAACAAAAAGTTCTAATTTTTGGGCCACCCTACTTTGCACCCCCTTTCGTCTTCTCTCAAATATTACAGAAGTTGGAATTCTAGAATACTAAGGATAATAAGAAATTTGCCAAAGAGTCAGTAGGGGGTGTACTTGGTAAAATCGTGAAGTACAATCGTGATTTTTGGAATATCTTTCGAGAACCGTGATGCAGAGTAGACTTTTGAAATCGGTGCAGTTTTTGGGGGTGGGGTTGGGTGTGGGGTAGCGAGCTAGCGGGGGTGAGAAAGAGGTTGTGAGAAAACGTACGTTTATTCAGCGAGTGAATTTTGTGGCGGTGCATACTTACGTCCAGTTAGAGGGTGCATCAGAGCGGGGTGCGAGGTGGCTGCTGCAGCGGCTGGTTGCTTGGGTTTGCTAACCTTTGTGTTACTTTTTGCAAATTCCAAACGTATGGTTTGTGGCATATCAGGATCGAATCTAACCCCCTGCTGCAAATAGATCCCTAAATTAGTAAAAGGGGAGCACACGTGGAGATGGAGAACTAAGTGGGTGACCAAAATACTATAATTGGAAGGAGAACTACCGTGCCCAAGCTCGTTATATTTTGAATTCGATAAATTCAATACAATTTACATAAACCAAAAATTACTAGTTTCAAGCATTCCCCCTAAAGAATCTCTAGTATCTTGCATGTGGGGATTAGCAGAGGATTTTTGTCATATTTCACTTGCTCTGCCTGTCCTTTCCTAGCGGACCGCGTGGGCAGAACGATTATGCACATGCATCAGCGTAAAGTGACTGCATAGTAACCGTTCAGTGCATTGGGCCCGCTAGGACATATTTCATCCTTTTTTACATTTTTCACAATTTCACATATAGATAAAAAGCTAAAAATAGTGTTGAATTCTATAGGAAATTATGAATGAATGTAAAAAAGGGCGAATATGTGCCGGTCATTTTACGGTCACGTAATGAAGAAACCGTTTCGTCCACGAGGTCTGCTAGGGTTAGTATAATTTTTTTCTTGAATTCATGTCAAAGACATTTACATGTGTGCCATACAAATTTCAGAAATGTGCAAGCAACGTGTTTTACATATTTGAAGCAATATTTTTGTATCTTCCTTAATGTAACAAGACAATTGGGGTTTGAATTCTAAATACGCCTACACATTTTTCTCGCTAAATAGTGCTGACTTCTGGACACTCTTCCAAAAAGTTTCGAAATTAAATTTGATATTTTTATAGAAATTTTCATTCCGCAAAAGTAGCTTTTGCCGTTAAAAAAAGCCCGTTTTCTAGAACATCAAATTTGTTTGTATTTTCTTTTTACTTAAACTAGCCGTTATTTAACCAATTTTGGTGATTTTTTGATGAAATTTACAGGAAATACTTTTTACGATTATCTACACCTGGTAGCGTAAATAACAAATGAACATATTAGTTTAAATTTCAAGAAACAAAAAATGCTTCAAGGTATAGGGCGCAACTGCAAATAAATGATTCTAGCCAAAGGAGCGTGGTTTAATAACTAATAATTTATTCTATTTAACTTTTCAAATGTGTCATTATTTTCAAGATTTTTAAATTCAATAAAACAGGTCTTAAATCAGTATAATAACTATACATAAATATTTTAAAATGTGTTGGAGTAATGCAAACAAATTTTTAAGATGTTATACACGAGTTAATAAACAAGAATAATTTTGCATGTGATTTGCAATGATTAATTGTTGGAATTTATTGTGTTTGCATAATATATGGGAGGAATACACGATTACGATTAATCAGTAGTATTAATGAATAGACTCATTTTTTCAGAATAAACTGACAATATTTTTTAATTACTCGCTATTGTCATATTTAGTAATCTGACAAATAGTTTTATTTATTTAAATAGAATGTGTTGTTTTGCGGAATCGACATTTCATTTAAAAAATGTATATAAACAAACGCATATTTCAATTTTGTTTCTTTGAACAGTCTCATTTCTTTAACGAAAACACTAAAAGTGTCATACCTCTTTTTGGTGAATCCGCTAAATTTTTGTCGACGAATCAACTACAAGTGTCTTTACAAATATTATTCATTAGTCGAAATTTAATAAACTGAATTAATTTTCATAAGAACGCTTGAAGTGTATACATACGTGTGAATAAACGAGCCGCGCGCGCGGGCGAAATAAAACCTATCTAATTTATTAATGATGATTTATTTTGTATTAATTGTTTCCGTCTCAGGTGCAAATTTATAACTTTTGTTTTAAAAAAAATCCTATGTTATTTACTCTACGAGACGTAGAAGATCATAAATGCTTTTATTTTATTTTTGTTTGAAAACGGCAAAAATTACAATTTTTTTTTGTCTATAGAAAAATGCTCAACTATAAATTTTCTATAACAATATGTACTTTTAAAATAAAAATTCGAAATTTGGTTGAAAAGTTTATTGGGGCTAACTTCGTTTAGCGAAAAAAATGTCTAGACGGATATAGTATTCGGCCCTTCAATTGCTTTGAAGTCTGGTAAATTTTCAACACCCTTAAAGTATTATACAAAAAAACAGGTCTCGGAATTGCGGTGTAACCGATTTTAACTGGCATTTGTTTGGAATTTATATTTTGTTTGTGATTAAATAATAGTTAATATTGACGAATTCAACATTATAAGGATCTAACAGACAAATAATAATCTCATTTTGAAGTTTATAAATTCCCAAATTTAAACTATACTAAAAAGGAAATTACAAAACAAATTTATAATGATATTTTTGCAAAAAGGGCACGATCGATTATTCGAAATTTGTTCATAAATTGCTATAGAATTATTTTGGTAACAATAGTCGTATAGAATTTTCTAAACTCGAAGTTCAGTTTATCGAAAATTCCCTGGCTTTCCCTGACCAGTTAAAAATTCTCTGACTTGACTGACTTGAGTTATTAAGAAGTTTATTTTTTCAAACTGAATGCGTTCAAATTGTAGAAAATCTTTTTCCCCATACAAATAAGTTATCATTCATTAAAATCATATCATTTTTTAAAATTTGGTATGAAAAGATAAATAAATTATACCAAACAAAATTTGCTAAATATACTTTTTTTTATATTTCAAATTTTGGCCGTAAAAAGATGTATCGTCTTTAAACGAGGCCATCCGTAATACTACCGCAATTTTTAAAAGTATAATTAGATACTTTTTCCCGAGATCTGTATTTTCGTACCCAGCATCATACGTTCATTATAGAATAAAAAGTGCAAATTAAAAAATTCTCTTCAAGCTCAGTCCAAAGGTGTAGAAATATTAAAATATTGAAAATTCGGTTCAACTTAAATGAATTCTGTCGAATAAATTTGAAATTTGTTAAACTCAGTTGAATTTTCATAAGTTTTTTTTTAATTCAGTTTGAAGTTTATAATTATCGAAAATTATTAATTTCATAGAATTCTGAAAAATAACTTCTGCTTCATTAATAAAATTCTGTAGATTACATTTTAAACTAAGCTGAATTCTTGAATTATTTTAAATCTTAAATTTCTTCGAATCCAGTTTAAATCTTTTAAATATCTATGGAATCACGTTTCATGTAATTATATTAATTAAAATGAATTGAAATTCTGTTAATCTTTCTTTAAATTTGTGGAATTCATTTTCAATTTTATTCACTCGCATTGATAGTTGAAAATTTACCGGACTCCTTCCATAAGGGCTTAGTATTTTAAAATTTGTAACCTCTTTAAAGAATCTGTGTTTCTTGATTTCAAATATTTTGCTTCTGATCGAATAATTTTAGAATTGACGAGTAGGGCACGTTTTCCAATAATAATGTTGGCGTGAGCGAGTGTGTCATCCGACAAAAGGATGTTTATTTATTTAATGCAGGGATACTGTTGCTGTCATGTTTGCTGTCAATAGTACAATATAGTTAATTTCTTGGACAAAAGGATTATACATTTTGCATTGCGTGAAGTCAGTTGCGTGTGAGGTAAAAACTGCTGTCCAACGGAAAAACCTAGTGAGTAAAATTAGCCATAGAAGTTATTTTGCCGTGCAAGCATGCCGGAAAATACTCATAAAGGCACATGTCACTTACTAGGTTTTTCCGGTGGAGAGCAGAAAAGAGGAAATGTAACGAGGTGTGATACGCTTTTCAAGGCACGGAACAACACCATATAGAGTAATGTCACAAACGGTGCAACCAGCATAAAAAATCAAAGAACTGGATGTGTCCATTTTCAAATGAACCAGTGCATTACAAACAACCGTTATTTTGCAAAAAATCAGAAATTTAAATCATAAAGTGGTTTGGTTTTCTGATTTTCTGTTCGAATACTCTCCATTTGTTGGCAGAGAGAAATAATTTCAAACCTAACTGAAATTAACAATTAAGATAAATCTCTAATCCTTGATTAGCACTTTTAATTAATAATTCTATACTAGCAAAAATAGCGTGCTTATAATTAAACGTTTTTTATTTTGATTGCCCAATTATCAAATTGACATATATGCTTCAATTTAAAGTACTAAGTCATATTCCAGAATAGATCATCTAGACGTCGTTGCGACGTGATTCTAAACAATTTTTAAGTTTAAATATAATGACCCTGAATGTTCCTCGAGTCATGATTGTCTATTATAACTAGACCAAGAATACTTTATCTGTAAAGTATCAACGGTATTCCTAAAATAGAGACTTATGTGGCTGAATCTTTTATATCAGAGTATGTATTATACAGATACACTGCTGAAATACCTATCATAGTAGAATATAGAACCATGTAGCATCAAATGATTGGTTACCAATAATAGTTTTTTTTGATCTCAAACAATAACGTGTAAAGTTGAAAGCAATATAAATTCACATAAACTACAAATCAAGTCCTTTGACTTTTTTTATAGAATCGACCTGGAAAAAAAAATTTGTTTATATTAACGTGATTTGCGTTTATATTTTCAGTGCCACTTGAACTCCTCAAAAATAAAGATCTTAGATAAAAAAATTTTTTATATCAATTTAACATGAAGAGAATTTGATATCCCAATAAAAGCTTAAGGATTTCTATTAAATGGCAACAACTTCAAGTGGAAACAGAATTTTATAAGATGTTTAACTGAATTTTACTAATAAACTATCAAACTTTATGTTAGCAATAAAATAAATCAAGGGACAAGAGCACGCGATAAATGAGCATGAATGTATAGGAGCTTCAATGTGGAGAAAGTGATCAAACGAAATTGAAAATTCGTATATATCATTCGAAAAAAGTCTGAGCTTTCTTGATGCACAAGTATTTTATTCTCTTTCTGATGTTCGAAGAATGTTATTGACTTTCATGTAGTGAAAGATTTCCCTTACTTATTGAATTAAAAGTTCACTAACATATATTGCATTTAATGATGAGGAGTTTATTGAGATTGTTTTTAGAAGTGTAACAAAACGCGGATTGCAGAAGAGTGGATTTGACTCAACTACTAGTTAACGCTGCATCATTAATGAACACAGTATATAACGCACCATCCAGAGAATTTTCATAGTGCCATAAACATCTCATAATATAATTGCGAACGGCTGCAGACTTGAATTTCGATAGAAGAGTTTCATCCAGTTAGCAAAAGTTACAATGGAGAAACTTCATTAGCCTTACTATATTATAATAGATAGTAGTAGATAGGCGAGGGGATACTGAGCCACTTTTACAAGAGCTATTATCTACTGAGCCCTGTACTGATCAAGATCAGTGAGCATTTCTGACGGTAAGTTATTTACTCAGAATTCTTAACTCTCTTGATTGTTGTGCATTTTATTTTTCAGCGCCAATTTAAATCAGTGCAATATGCTGGATCCGTCTAACTCTCAATGCATTGCATGTAATATGATACTCTAAACAATTTGCGAAGTTTGAGATAACGCGGAATGCATTTTTATTTAAGTCAAAGGTATTTCGAAATACTCATTGTTTCCTACAGGTATTCAATTGTTATTTGAAACGAGTATGATAATAAAGTTTATAAAATATTTCAATACACAATTACACAATTCTCACTCATCCTCTATAGTTGATATAAAAGGAAAATAAGGGTGATTTATTGTTTTGCTCGGAAATTGGTAGATATAATGAGCGTACTGGTTATAATTATAAATGTCTGCACCAACATGTGCCCACTTCTAGCAACTTCTATGGATTTATATCTGTCTGAGTCTAAAAAATATAAGTGATGATAAGCACTTTGTTTCCTCAGTATTTCTGTAAATCAAATTTTCGTTAGGTATGGCTGAAATTGAAGCTTTTTATACTTAAAATTGAGTTTAAAAAATGGGAATATTTGGTTATTTAGACTTCTATGTTGGAAGCTTTTCTGTTAGTCCAATTTTCTTTGAGGATTGCTCAAATTGAAACTCTTAGCATATGTAATTTAGAATTTAAAAAAATTCATCATGTAAAAATAAATAAAAAATTCTTACAATAATAATGAAAAATAATTATTTATGACGTTCATTACAATTACATGAAATACAATTTTGAACATAGTGCAAAATTACTTTACATGCACAGGAAGAGTTTAATAAATGGTATATGTACCACACAGTTCCAGATTTTTTTGTTCATACTAGAAAAGATATTCATATAAATTCGAGACTTCTAATTATCCTCTAAACAATATTTACAGTATATCACGCGAATATTAAAAAAAGGTTTAGATCTAATAATCACACTGAGCTAGCATGATAAAAGGATGCTACTTCTTGAGAGCAACGGATACTTTACCATCAGGCTTTAAGAATAAATATGATGAAACAAATTATAGAATGTTTTCTCTGTTTTCTCATGCTATCTCAGGAATATTTTTCCTTTGTCAGAATATCTGCTCTTAAATTTCCTTTATATTAATTTATCACAATGGGATAATTTTACAATCAACTGCCCTTATGGCACAGCAGATTCACAGTATTATCGTTAAAACATATAAGCTAGGAAAACAGCTAAAAGATTACTCGCAAATCTTCAGAAGGCATTGGAGTGAAGACCAGTGATGACCTAGTGATTAAAAAATCACCAAGGTACAATAAGCATCAAAAAACAAATTGAGATTAATATCAGCTTGTACTTAGTTTCATCTCAAAGGTAAGCAGTTCATTTTATTAGATGAAAAAAATATATTTTAAATGATTTCAAAGATTTCACAAAGATTTTTAAGTTTTTTAAAGACTTAACAAGATTTTCCAAAGGTTTCAAGAGTGTTCAAATTACTCATATCTTTTTCTGATCACTGTCACAGTTTTTAATTTACTTGTTCTTAATTTTTTTAAATCATATTCACCTTATTTCGTATAAAATTCTGTACCCAATAATTTTTATTTACATTATTTCTCAATCATTTAGTATCAAAACAAAACCAGAAAAAATAACTTGTTTTCAGAATTTTTGGCACCCAAATTTGCGTTAATATTATCTCTGAAATTTATTTTCTATTTTTTCTATTTTTAGGTTGAGAAAAAAAATGGATTACGTTTTTATTCTACCCCAAGTAAAAGTACCGGTTGAATGGGTAATTCAAAACTCATTATTGAAAATAAGGGAGGTCATAACGCAGATAATTGAACTGTATAAAAATATGACGGAGAATGGAGTATTATACGAATTTTTCGAGTTCCACGTAAAAATTAAAGGCGTCCATACTAAATTGGAGATCGAGGAAGGAACTTACACTTTTAAAAAAATATAAAAGTGAAAAGTGGAATCGGTTGTTTAGTGTTAAAAAAGTGTAGTATTTACTCTTAAGGCCATGTCATACTAACCTGATAATAACTTCACGGAAAATTTTTCCCCCATGCTCGGAAAAAGAATGAATACTGAATCAAGAAAATATTGTTGCGAATACGGCCGATACAATATCCTCTTGACTTAAGAAAATATTTCTTATCTCAAAAAATGCAATAGTTTGAAGAAACATTATTTTCTTGGTTTAAGTACATTTTATTGAGACAAGAAATTGTCTTGGATCATAAAAATATTGTATCGTTCATATTCGTACCGCCGTTTTCATTATTCAAGGTTAATTTTTTTCCGAGTGACGAAAAATATGTTCATAAAATTTGTTTTATGGTTTAGTATTACATGGCCATAATTGAGAGAATAGTTTACATTCGATACATTGTTCCGAATGTCAATACATAAATAATGTGAAACAGTGTCGTAAAACAAAAAATGTGATTTTTCATTTTTAACCTTGAATCAATACATACACATACCCACATTTATTTCTTTGAAAGAGAAACAGATATATCGTCAACTGAGTGTAATTATATTATGGATTATTTGAAGGTAAGTGTGGATGGAATTTTATGCTCTGTAACTTTATGAGTTCTTTTTATTATAAGAATATCTGAAAATTGTGTGAACAATGGTTTAGGATATACAGTAAAAATAGTATTTAGAAAAAAATTTGATATGGCATACCTTAATATGTAATTATCAACCAAGATCCTAAATTACCTCGGTTGACTGTAATGTTTTACTGTTTTATTTTTTTGATAATTACTTTTTTATTATCTTCCAGAATTTTTCACAAACATAAATTTACCGTTTTGATATGGCAATTTGATAGATCAAGCTAAAACTTTAAGTAATTCTAAACCTGATTATATGCTTAGAATATCTTTAAACGATTTAGAATCTTTTATTATTACAAAAAAATCCAATGCTAAAATTTATATCAGGCATATCCATATAAGTGTAAGTCCTTAAAGTAGGGAGTTGCACCAGAGTTTCTTTGAGTATTATTATTATTTTTATTAATACATCACATTTGTGAATAGTTTAAACAAAAATATTTAGAGCTCCATTAAAGTGTTCAAAGTATAAATTTAGGGCTAATTAAACATTAACAATATTGACTAATTTTTGAATATTTGAAATAAAAATAAGTGAAATTAATGTTATAACTTGTTTTCAGATTTCTGTGTTTTTCTAATCTTGGATTCGAACTTATATAATTACTATGTTACTACCACAGAAATTGAATATGACATTTCGATTTTGTATGACATTTAAAATTCTCTAAGTGACATAGAGCTAATTTAAAGATATGCAAATCTATGAGTGAGAAATACAGTTGGATGTTCCAATAACAAAAATCCTTTTATTCAAATACATATTTTAGTTTTGCTGATTTGGGTTTTCAGTATTGACCTGTTTCAACTATAATTTCCATGTATTAGATGATTCACTCACGTTTCTTTGTGATCATAAGAAAGCGTGAATACGGTAAGTGGGGAAAGTGCACTGGTCAAATGAAAAAGATGACACTTATTTCCTAACCCATTTTGACAATTTGTAAAAGTGGTGCGTAAAGATATAGTCTTCATCCAACTACAAGTAATTTTGCACTTTTCGAATTACTTTTCTCTCATCTTCAAGTTTTGTTCGAATGCTAAAAAAAATTATCTTCAAATCAGATCCAAATCGATTAATATTTAGGCGTGGTGCAAAGACCATGAACTTTCCAATTGATTTAACCGTCAGAGCCATACGGGTGCAAATTTCGTTTTCAGAATTTTAATAGTTTTGTACAGTCTTTTAATTTTAATTTAAATAACAATAAAAGCATATAATTTCGGGATACAATTTCCTCAGGAATTAAAATCTTTTATTAACAAAACCGTTAAACTGAATTATCACATAAAATATAACAATTTTTAAATAAATCTTTTTTGAGAGGGAGGGACCTTTGAAATTTTCGCCTGTCCGATTTGCACCCGTATGGCCTCTGAGGGTTAACATAGAAAAAAGTCAACTTTGAAAATTCTAATATTTAAATACAATGATACGTTACAAATAATTAAGTGTACAGAAATCTATAATTACAAACAGTTAAACTAAAATCATTAACCTAACCTATGTATTATCGAAAATGGTATTCAGATAAAAATAAAAATGCATCCTCCCTTATCTTAAACTTCGAAACTGTTGAGGGTATCATATTACATTCAACGCATTTAAAGACAGACGGATCTAACATATTGCATTGATTTAAAGTGGTGCTGAAAATACCATCAGAAATGCTCACTGATCTGGATCTTACCCATGTTAGTCGATTAATATAAAATTGTTTGAGCAGTAATATTAGCTATATAAAGAGTGGAAGCGACTCGAAATGAACTTTTGATATTTACGGTCACCTAGAGTAACTTTATCATTACAGCACAGAGAGTATATCCATATACAAGGAACAAATTGCATAACAGCTCAAGGGGGGGGGGGGGGCAGACAAGTGTAAATTTGTTACAGTACCATTGTTGAAGAGAGGGGAGGGGTCTGGATACAGCCGATCATCCGTTACGTAATTTAACTACGGCCCCTAACGTGATGTACTATGTATTATATATTATTTATACACATCTCGCTCGCACCTGTACTTCCGCACGTCTCACTCGCGCCTGCGCATATACTTTGATAAACAAGGAAGTAAGAGTGTGAAATAGCCTCGGTAATTAAACTTCTTAAATAACCCCAGATTTCCAGGTATTAGTTTCCCCATTTTTTTCCATACTAACTATTGCAATATTATCCACTGATGAATGAAAATTGTATTGATGGATAATATGTAAATACCCCAAATTCGAATGATTTCAAATCTAAAGTATCTAAATAATTTTAACTGAGTACTTTTCAACTCTAGATGCTTATATTAATAAGTTTAAAAAAAAATTACAAGAATTTTTAATTGCAAAACTTGAAAAATAATGTGATTTTAATTTAACATGTTTTCAAATAAGAAAGTTTTCAACTTCTGAAAATTTTAACGTTTTTAATTAAGACAAACGCTTAAGTCCTCGAGAAGAATTTTTATACTTCAGAATGTCCTGATTTTTCAAAGTTCTTCCGACCGCTAGCAGTCTTGATAATCACACCTTCAATTACATTCAAATTAATTACAATTTTCACATCCATAACAAAACTAATGGAAATTGGAACTTATTAATTCTGAATTTATTTTCGGCGATTTGTATTAAAGTCGACTGAATATTTTATCTACTGCAGTTTTGATTTAGGGTTTCATTGTAAGCCTTTTCCATTAAACATAAGCATTTTTTGCAAAATATATATTTAATAAACATTAATGAATGACAGAAAAAAATTCTTGAGGTAAAAAGAAATCTTCAATTTATGTCCGAGTAGCCAGATTTTTTCAGTAAATATAGACAATGCCTACAATTTGGGTTTAACTTAATTCAAGTTCAATAATAATGGTTTACTTATCTACAATTCTAAGCTAGTCATAATTAAATAATTTCTTTTTGCAAGACATTTATTTCCTCAAAAAATGCTTAGGGCACCTTTTAATTGGCATTTAATACGGAATTCAAAAAATGATTTCTAAACAAACACCTACTGAAAGCTCTAGAACTCTAGACTTTTACGAACGAAAATAGTTGTTTATGTGGCAGGCTGAAGATGAAGCTGCAGGTTAGCCACAGACAAGCCAACTCCTCCTTTAATATGTAAACATCACTCCAGTCAAAGATTTCAAAGATTTTCAGAAAAAAAAAACATCAGCAATTTATCATAATTTATCAGTAATTTATGGTATTTTATCACTTCGTCGTGGGTTCTTGACCTTTAAGTTGTTATTATAATTGTTAAATTTTTCAATTGGTTATGGTGAAGCTTCCATGTGAATTTCCAACGAATAATAAAATAACGAAGCCAACAAATGGAGATGAATTTCGAAATAGGCAGAGTAAAATATAGACAGTAGAATATTGACAAATCCCTTTCATCGATGAACCTATAGGGGATTGGTACGTAAAGGTACGGATATAGGTTTATTTATATTATACAGAGTTCTACGGTTCTCCCAGATTTGAATATGAGCGATAGTTTGCAAAAGAAAACTAAAAGAGGAAAACTATATAGCATTAACCCGTGCCAGCTAGTAGGAAAGTTAGAGTGGATTATCATGTATTGGTAGGCTGCAGAAGAGAAAAGAGAAAGATATAGGTCTGAAAAAATAAAGAGAGAAAAGAGATGGGAAGATAAAGAAAGAAAGAGAGAGCTCGCGTGTCCTTCTAATTCCGAAGCTCAACACGACTTTGCGTTCTCGGTTTACTCGCTGTTTTATTTCGCGAAACGGGGTATTACCTGCAGGTCTTGTTTCGCAGCCTCCGCACCTGCCCTCGTGTGAAAAGTCACGAAGCCCACCGGCTGAAATTCCAAAAATAAAACAGACATTAGATACACTATTTTATATCATTATATTTTATTGCATATTTCCCAGTAGCCAAGTTGCTTTGATAAACATCCGTTTTTATAGATATTAGCAAGCTTTTGCCAATTTTAGATATAAAGGAGAGTCTGGAAGTGGCGGCCACTGAAGCCTTTTTATTGATAAGAGGATGGCCGCTGTAATCAAGGAAAAAAAATCCCGGCCATTTTCCTGTCCGCAAAAATTTGTTACAGTCATCAAAATTAAAAAGCTCGAACTCTTATAGCACTAGTTATAACAATTTCTGTTACACCAAATCCGCATTTAGGATAATTTTCACATTTTTTAATAGAAGAATTACATACTGTTATTTTCAATGTAAAAAAATGAATTTGGGTTCCCACCTGTCGTCTCATATTAATACCACTCGAAACTGTTTTTTCGGGGTCTTATTTGATACCTGAAATTAGCCCTGAAATAATAATCACATAGCCTAATATTTATTTATACAAATCTCCATTTGTCATAATTCCGACTTTATTTAATTACAATATGTAACATGAACTTCATTTATCTCACAGGTCCCCACAGTACATACGCCCTAAAATAATAGCTCGAAATTCAAAATCAGCCAATTATAATTTTGTATTTGAATTTATCCGTGAATACTAATATTTGGCAGGAGCGACGGCACCGTAAGTGCCAGGCCTTTAAGTAGTAGTAACTGGTAACAATCACTCATTACTCTGTTATATAAGATTGCGTTAATCAAAAAGGAGTGCATTATGAAAGTGGTAAGCATAGGATTTAATGAAATTATATGAACATGAAATCTTGCAATTGGAATTGTAATCTATACTTACCACTTTTATAGCTACTTTGATTACCGCAATTCTATGTAAATTATATTTTAAAACTTTTACACACTCATTTTACTCAACAGCTCGAAAAGCTTTTGTCTGTTGAAAAAGAAAACAAACTCGCATAACCTGATAAACATACTTTATTTTCTAAAGTTGCCTTACTCGCACTTTTCCATGCTTGCGAGGAGGAAAATTCGCGCTTGCGCTGTCAGTGAAGAATGATTGCTATTAACAGGCCTGGCTGTACGGTGGCGTTGCTCCTGTCAGATATAAAAAAGTTTACCATAGCAGTTCGATCTCTTTATTATTCCTTCGTGAAAAGGAATTATGACAATATCGATTAGTGTAAATGAATGTTAAACTATGTGGTTATTCAGAAGATAATTCGTGAAAATATATGAGGAAATGAGGATGTGCAAATGAAGAAATTACCAAAAAAATGTCAAATACAAATTTTTAAAAAACATCAATGAGATTAAATAAAAATTAGGATAAATAAATATTATGATGAATAGAAATTTTAAAATATGACAATTATGCCGAATGAGGATTCGGAAAAATATAAATTATGATAAATTAATGCCGTTAAACTGCCAAATTTTAAATACAAAATTTTCTAAATCTTTTTTTTTAATTCTAAAATTTTGCTAAGAATAATTTAGTTTCAAATTGTGAAGTTTCTGATATTTAATTTATAGTTTATAATTAAATTAAAGAGTCCAACATTTATAAATATTTTTTAAAAAGGTATTTTTTTAGTTAATTTTTTAAAAATAGATTGTCTTAAAAATGGAATGTTTTAGACTGAAAAACTACTTCGATAGGATTTGAAATTGAATAACAGCTTTTAATTATAAATATATTGATTTGAAATTATTTTAAAACTGAAAATAGTCCATGAAGTTTCAATCGGACGTTTACATTTTGTTTGGCTACTTAGGCTTTCGGATTGAAACAGTTTAATTTTTAACGTTAAAATCAGTAAATTTATTTATTTAGAACAAGTTCAGAATTGTCTTGTAAAATAAATTATTGTTCAATTTCTGATACTCGAACTACAGTTAATTTTTTTAAAGCATTAATCAATTCATAATTAAAGTTCAATATCTTAAAACGTAATTTTCTAATAAATTTTAAATTTCAAGTGCGTTTAGTTTTCAACTGTTTAAAAAGGATACGATCAGTTTCAATTATTTTAAATCTAATAAACTCCCTATCTGAGAGTCAATCGCCAATGGCAAAAGATCTAATATATTTTACTGATTTCAGTCACAATTGAGTAAATTTATAAGAATTCAATAGGATTAAATGAAATGCCTAAGAATTTAAGGCGATTTAAAAAAACTTCGAGGTCAATTTTAAATTTTGAGTCTATTTAATTCGGAAATCTGAGAGAATTCAGAAGAATTCACGTGAATACAGAAGAATTCAAGTGAAAGCAGAGAAATTCACGTTAATACAGAAGAATTCAAGTGCGAACACAGAAGAATTCAAGTCAATTCAAAAGAATACAAGTAAATTCTGAAGAATTCAAGTGCATTCTAAAAAGTCCCAATGAATTCTAAACAATTTATGTGCATTCGAAAGATTTCAAGTGAAATTAAAAGGAATTTAGCGAGTGATAAAAAAATCAAAAGGATTACAAAAAATTAATTTTTTAAAAAGAATTCAGAAAAAAATAAGACTTTAGGGTGAATTTAGAAGGCTTAATAAGAATTCTAGAGAATTGGATTCAATTTATACGAAATTAAGATACATTAAAAATAATTCAAGTAAATAGAACCAAATTTTTAAAATACAATAAATTTCATCGAGTTCAGATAAATGGGAGTGAATCGAATTAGTAAATAAAAATTTGATGAAATCCATAGGAATTCAAGGTGAATTAAAAATTTTACAGGGCGAATTGATAAAATTAAACATCCAAAAAAGATCCATTGAATTCAGTGAATTTCAAACAAATTTAAAAAATTCAGGGTGTGTTGAAAGGAACTCAAAGGAATTTAAAAAATTCCAGAAAATTAAATAATCTGATGTATTTTGTAGTTTTTCACGCATTTGATAATAAGGTTGGTCCATATTTTACAAAATATTTTAGAACAGTATTGAAAGACAATAATGTTGATTTATCGTCATAGCAAATACAGTTTATTTAAAATCATGAGTGGCCAGGACTATTCGACTCTCCCCTATGAGTTGTGCATTTTTGAAACATATTACGTCAAACATGTTTGAACTATTCTTCTAAGTCCGTAAGCATTCCTTTTATGAACTTTTACTTTTGAGAATAAATTAAAAATGAATTTTAGTACATCAAATTTTTAAATTTCGTTTTTGATTTTTAACATTTTCCAAGCGATTGTAATGCACTAGAGAATATTAAAAGAGATTTTAACCTATATTATCTACTTTGCAAGATAGAAAATTAATTCGAGTTATGAAAGTTTTAACAGAACCTTCCTAATATTTTTCAAAAACAGAATCATTTTACAAGAACTTTATCAGGCTTATTTAAAAGTTCATAAAAAAGAATTCTCCATTATTCTGGAAATTTGATGACGCAGAAAAACAGGTCGCGAAATGTTCCACATTGATTCGCAGTTCTGTACCTAATGGTACCAGCGACCGCGGAGCCACAAATAAAAATCATATTTAAAAAAAGTTCGACACTATGAACTTTCCACTCAAACCAAAAACTTCTTGAAGTTCTTGTTGAAATTCGACAATGCTTTCAGGAAAACTCTAATTCATCAATTTCAGATTAAATACCATTAAATTTCGACTAAAGATTTAGGTAAACTCTTATCAAGATCTTATCTTGATCATTGAATTATGAGGAACAATTAGTGCAATACCCTAAATAGTTAATAGTAGAGAAGAAACCACTTACCGACGCCGTCTTGCCATTTTTATTTGTTACTTTTAAAAGTGAACCCTCGTAACCCTGGAACAATAAATAATTATTTAATTAATAACAATTAATAATATGTAATGATTTTCGCATTCACTTATACACTTTGTACACATATTCCATTTTTATTGTTTTTTAAATTGTCCTATTTTCTTCTTGTCAAATTTCGCAACCTTCTGATTCCAATTTTTTAAATTTCAAATTAAGCAAGTTTAATGCCTTTCGACTTTATTCGAAATTTTGTACTTTTTTTAAAACTTAACCTAATCTAAAATTGCTTGATTTGGAACGTTTTTAATTCAAAATCAATTTTTACATTCTCTGTAATGTAATCATTCAGATTTTCGATCTCTATTTTTTAACGGATCTTTACGTTTTAGCACTCACAGAAACCGAAAATCATACAGTTTTATCGGTGTCTGTCTATCTGCATGTCTGTATGTCGGTCTGTATGTTTGTATGTATGGTTACCTGAATGTTGTAGCCACGCTAACTTTTGAAGGATTTGTCCATTCAAGTCAGCCTTTGATACACTTCTTAAGGTTACCAAAATGAAGGCGAAGTTCGTTAAGCAGATATTTCCAACCAAAATAAAAAAATTTTGAGCATTTTTAAAATTTGAAGAAAAAAATTTGTATTTAAAATTGTTTGTCAAAGTTTCTTATAGATGGGCTATTAGAAAATTTCATTTAAATTCATCACTACCCGTGTGGAAATAGTCCGGGTTAGCCCTAATACAAGGTTTCTGATCGGGGACTGGCTCTGAACGGGCGAATCTTATGATCGAATGCTCAGACGGTAGCTGGCCGGGCGCTAATTGGCAATAATAACATTGTTAAACTTTGTTTATAACTTAATTACTTTTTCTGATTTCATTAAGAAATGGATGTGTATACATATCTCGAATCGTGATAAATGTATAGTAAACATTTTCACATAGAGATTATAATAAAACTATAAATTAATGACGGCAAAAAACATACAGATATTAAATTTATAATTGTTTGAACTTTTGTAAACGATTAATAATAAATTTTAAATAATATAATATTTAATATACAATATAAAAAGCAAATGACAAAAGCCTCGAAACGACGAGTTTTTTGCGTGATTTTGAAATTACCTTATGCAAATTTCAAAATTTCTGAATAATATATGATTTAAATTTGTTTAAGAGAAAAATTATAAGTTCCATCTTTATGAAAAATTGCAAATATTCAGAAAAAAATGTACATTTTGTATCAATCTTAAACGTTGTAAAATAGTATAAAACATTTTCTGTCATTGCAAAAAGTTGTCAAGTAATCTACAACCGGAAAAAACAAAATATCCCCCGAAGAAAAATTGTGATCGATTTAAATTATTTATTTAAAAAGTATTTTATTGGAATGGAAGCTTCTAATGTGTCTCCTAAGGGTTTACATTTTTCTTACACCTTCTCTATTCCTTTAGACACCCTCCACACACTTACTTGGTGGTGGAAGGGGGACCTACAGTTTAAGGTGGGTTGCGAACCACCAAGAGCAACAGCCTTAAGTACTTAGAGAAAACACCTTTTTCTCTAGAGGTACCGGTCCCACGACTCTCCGGAGATGAGCAACTCCCTTGCTAGGCTAGTGTTCACCGTTTGTGTATTTTATATTTACATAACGTTGCATAATAATAAATAATTAGAAAAAGAGAACTTAAAATTTGGTACTTTAACTTTTCTGAACTGTACCTTATGAGGATGGCTTTTTCAACGAGTTTCAACTTGTGGGTTTAGCGCAGTGGTTAGTACTCCCGACTGCTAGGCGTTAGATTTAGGTATAGGTATGTATGTTCGGTACCCCGTAGCGTTAGAAATTTTATTTGTAATATAATGTTTAAAAATGTAATATATGTATTTACTCTAATCGGGACTATTAATATTTAAAGTCAAAATATTCGAAATCATGCAATATTTATTTTTTAAATACTTTTTTGTCTCTCAACGACTACGTGAAAATAGTTAATGTTGTCTGTGTGCTGGGCGTGTGGAATTTCATTATTAATATGTTCCAATTCTTATGTAAAAAAATCAAATTGATCCTCTATTTCAGTGACAGATGCTCTTCATGCAATTGAAACCCGAATTATTTGAATCCAGTAAAGCGCCAATTGATTCCGTCCGGGCCACGGTCCGGCTCCATGGCCGGACGCTAGCCAGCGCAGCGTGACGATGCTGGCCGGATTTCGGCCAGGAACCCCGGCCACAGCTCGAATTCAAGTCGGGCTCCCCGGCCAGTTCCCGACTTAAAGCCGGGCTCTCCAGCCGTAGAATGGCCAGTCCCTGACTTAAATTTCCACCCGAGTAGATGTCAAATATATTTAGAAACTATGTCAGTTAAATTTTTCGATTAGACAAAAATTCAAAAGGTTTGGATTGTAAATTATCCTAATAACATTTCTAAATTCGATAAAGCTTCAAAAAGTTATATGCTTTTCAACGTTTTGAAAATTTTCTAAAAAAGGAAAAAAAAATTTATTAGGTTAAAAAATATCAATCCAAATTTCTACTAGATGTAAAATATATGTTTTTCGAAACTATCATCATGAAATTTTTTAATTAGACAAAAGTTCCAAAAGTTGGATAATTTTCAAAAATATGCAATTGTGATTTTTTAAGAGATCCATAGGTTTAAAAAGTTATTTTTAGTAGATTTTAAAGATTTACAAATTATCTTGAAGTTTTTCAAGTGGGCACGAATTATCGAGCACGAAACGCGAGTTTCGTAATGAGAATGTAATCGTCAAAGCCGTAGGTGCTTTGAGAACCTTCTTTAAAATCAAATCGAAAAAAATTCAGTTATAATTTATGGCTGTAATTCCTCAGAAGTTTAAACCACAGTTTTCGATTTGAGTGATAGTATTTACAATATTTGAAAACATTTAGTGACAGTGTACGCATTAAACATACGAAAACGAGCGGGAAGCGTGAGAGTGTACCCGCGCGCCCTAAGCGCGCTCAATCTTGGCGCGAAGCGCCGCGCGCGCGGGGGGCAATGAGAATATGCCCGCCCAGCGGGCATATTTTTTTTAAATCTCAAACGCTTTCAATTCAGAAGTATTATTCTTGCTTCAAGAACTGCCAGTTCAAGTATGTTCTTCGTTAGCTTAAAATCCCGTTAAATACAGATTTTTTAGATTCTAAACGAGAAAGGAATCGAATTAGAGTCCAAATTACTTGAAATCCAAGCTAAACAGGATCATAATTCAGGGGAAATTCATTTAATTACAGTATCAACTTAACTTTTAATGAGTCACGTACCAGCGCGCAAATTCATTTATTAAGTTATAATACAGCTTTCATTCGCATGTGAATATTCATTATAATTATTACAGTTAATTAGTATGTCTAACACCTAAATAAATTACCAACATCATAATAATTTCCATAATATAATATTATGAGAAGACAACCCACAATTTCCTTTTCTCAATAAGTAACTCCACATATAACTTCTTTCAACAAATTAATTTAAAGTTATTTGAAAGTGAATAAATTATAGGTTGATAGAAAACAAGCATGTGCACTACGGGCACCATTATTTTTGTAATAGGCCATTTTTAATGAATATATAAACATAAATTAATATATTCATATATTTTTAAATTCAAAATAAAGTAGGAATTATTCTAATTTCAAATAAAATGTGAAATAACTAACACAACCTATTATTATTACAAAATTGTAAACATTCTTTAAAATCTAATATTTTTTCATTAAAAATAATAGCATGTTTACGTAAACAACGATAACTTAACAAAAAATTGTTAAAGATTGTAAAAATTCTTTTAAATCTAATGTTTTTTATTCTAAATAACCGTATTCCAGTGGAAACCGTCACTTTGACCTAAAATTGTTGTAAAATATTTTTATCTATAAAATCCAATGATTTCCTACTAAAAGCACCGATTTTCAGTACAAAATTTGGTGAATTTCCACAAACGAAAATTTCGAGAAATTTTAAGTTTTCTTCAAAGCTTTATGATTTAATATTGAAATTCTTTTATAAAAATACTAATTACCAGTGAAAAACACTAACATAAAACATGTATAATAATTAAAATTATTTATTAGATAATTTAATAATTTTAATCTAACCACAAAAGAGTATTAAAAAGGCTAAATGTTTCTCAATTTACATTTTTCTTATTAAAAGGGATTATTTGTACATTTAATTTACAAAATTTCAAATTTAAGATATAAAACAACTTCAACTTTTCAACAACAATGATAGCAAGAATTTCGAAGCATATCATTACAACTTTTTACATTCTCATCATTTATGATTGAGAAAGTATTAGAATTGTCGGAAATTTGGCATCGCACTTTTTCAACGGATCTCCACGTTTCGAGACCCCCTGAATCCGAAAATCAGGTTTTCACGATGGCGTCTGTCTGTCTGTCCGTCCGTCCGTAAACACGATAACTCTCGAAAAAATGAACGAATCAAATCCATCTTTGGCACACTTTTTCTAGGTCCTAAAAGAAAGGACGAGTTCGTTAACCAGCCATTTTTGATAAAAATTCAAAAAGTGAGCGCATTTTGAAAATTTTTGAGACCACTTTTTTTCTGAATTTGAAAATTCCATGTACGGATATTTATAGTATTGAAAAGAACAAACAATTTATCCTTCTGACTTTTTTAGATAAAAAGAACATTCTTAGAGTTATAGCGTTTTCAAAATTTTTGTAATCAACCGAAAATCAAAATTTGAAGCCGAAAAACGCGCGATATGAAAAAAAGTCAAGAGAAGAAAAAATTCATATTTTGATTGCACAAAAAATAATGGAAAATAAAAAATTCCATTTTGTGGACAAACTATGTCGGATACAAAAAAAGATGAATTAACAAAAATGGTTATCACAAAAAAGATCTACAATTTCGTTAAGAATCACTTTTTGATAGGACGCGTACTTTTTGTTTTATTCGTGAAAAATAACGTTGAAAAAAGTAAAATAAAAAAATGTGTGGAAAAACGGCAAAAATTACGAGAAAAAAATCCAACAAAACCTGTTTACAAATTTCTGTCGGAAACCGAGCGCGCAGCGCGAGTGTCACGATGAGAATGTGTACCTCAAAGCCTACAGAGCTTTGAGAAACTTAATCTTTGACTATACTTAATTAA
>NC_046663.1:87933902-87935754 GCF_010883055.1 Belonocnema kinseyi
AACTTGATATATATTTAGACAAAGACTCGCTTCTCGTTCATGCAAGCTTCTGAATATGTCGAGGAATATGTGTGTTCTTACGGCTGGTTTAGTATTAAAATAGTTTCTAGCTTTTATTGCCAGATACCTTGTAGTAAAATACTAATTTTTAGAAAAAGGTGTATGGTGTAGACATTATTACTATACTTTGATTAATTGTCTGGTGGTTAGGAACCATTATTAAGCTGTCCTATAAACTGTACATAACAATGAAACGATAAGCAGCTCATGCGCGGATCGCATAAAAGCAGTGGATTTCCCTTTAAAGGGTAGGAAGTTTCTATCGATTCGCCTATCTCCATAAATTATGAACTGATCGCGGATTTGCACGTTTTACCTACAACTAGATCAATATCAAATCTTCGACCAATGGGCAATTTACCTGTGGAAACGTGCTTGCTGAATCTGAGAGCTCATATATGAGATCAATAGAATGGAGAAATTTTTGCTGATTCTAATTTAAAAATTCTTTCTTTAATTTAATGTTTATTTTTTAATTATATTTTCTTTTTTTATCAAAATTTTTCGGCTGATGAATATTTGAATAAAATAGATCCCTTGATTTTTCCGAAAACTCGCATTTAATCTGCTTATTTATTCAATCAGAATCAAAATGTTTTTTTTTCACTTTCATTTCATGAAAATGCAGGGAGGGCATAGGGGAATAAATTTTTTGAAATAAAATTAATATCCTAGGTATAATATTGAATTCAATATAAAACGCTTAAAATTTAACCGAAACAGTTGAATTTTCAACCAAAAGAGATGATTGTTCAAACAAATACGTGAATTTCGAAGAACAAAGAAACAATAATTATCAACCAAACAATAGCACTGACAAACAAATATTCAAACATTGAAACGAAAGAGAGAAATTTGCAAGAAAACAGTTTAATTTTTAATGATATGATTAAAATTTCAACAAAAAGTTGAATTTTTAACTAAAAAGATTAATTTTCAAACCCAAAAAAATTTTTTTTACAAAGAGCTTTACTGTTAGCTACTTTCAAATAAGTAGCTGAATTTTCAAAAAAAAAGATTAATTCTCAACCATAAATATAATAGCTGAAATTTCCACCAAAAAAGATTATGATTAGAAATAAAAAGTTGGTATTTAACCAACAAAAGATTCATTCATATCAACACATATAGTAATTGATATTTCAACTGAAAGATATTTTTATTTTAAAGCAAAAACACTTAAATTCAACCACAAAAGAAGAAATTTCAACAAAACAGTTTAAACATCACCAATAAAATAAATTTTTTACAAAGTAAATATTAGTTGAATATTAGTTGAATATTTCTCTAAAAGCGACCAATTTTTAAAAAAATAGTTCAATTTTAAACCAATCAAGTGAAATTTTAATAAGGTAGTTCAACTTTGAACCAAGTAGTTAAATTCTAAATGAAAAAATATTAATTTTTAACTGAAAATTATCAATTTTCAATCAAAAATGGATTACGAATGAAGGTTTTTTAATCCGCGATCTAAAACATACTTATATTTTTCGTTGGCCTCCCATACTTACTAATGTTACAGCCCTATTTTTTATAACTAAATTAAGCCTATTTTTTGCCTTCAAACAGTATCATCTTTTGGAAGACACAGAACCTTTAAATGAATTTAACATGAATTCAACAATCTTCTGCATAACTGAATTGAACCAAGTCTAAGTATACTCAAATAAAAATTTCGAAATCGGTAGGTGTCTTCTGTTCCGTTTTTAAATTCGACAATAAAATCATGATGAAGTGTTTCTAGCATCATTGTAAATTTAAAACCGATGAAAAAAAAAAGTTTTAAGTACAA
>NC_046663.1:87935854-87936245 GCF_010883055.1 Belonocnema kinseyi
AATAATCAAGTTTTCCCAAGTAATTGTAATTCATTGCTTGGTCCTGGGCGTGCAGACATCTTGCCAGTTTACGTCACAACTTGAAGTATTCTGGCAGTGCTAGGCCCGACCCCTCGGAAGCAGTGCTAGTTTTTGTTGATAAGTGTCACAAACTGTCAAACGTTTCATACATGGACATAGGAAACAAGGGACTAGGCATGCCATTGCGGGGGTGATGCAATGAGGGGGGAGGTCCGCCACCTTTTGATGTCCCGCGACAAACATGGCAGCGCCCACATCTTTATATCTTCATGCACAGTTTGTCGGCAAAAATGCTCGTGCGCATAATCAAATGGCACATCGTAAGATCGCGGCTCTCCCCACTCATGGAATACCCCCCCCCCCCCCCCCC
>NC_046663.1:87936263-87956204 GCF_010883055.1 Belonocnema kinseyi
CCCCCCGCCCGTGGATTCAACCCCGCTTGCTAAGTTAGGATGGCATGCCTAGTCCCGTGTTTCCTATGTCGATGGTTTCATATTATTTTCCTAATAATATATTAATCCAGCCAAAAGTTAGCTGTAAAAGCGGAGGCTTAAAATGTACCAAATGTTTATTCAGTTATTAAATAAATGGTAAGTACAAACCTACTTTTTATCTATTATAAAAGAATAAGTATAAGAAACGATAATTAAATTTATTGATTTTATTGATGGCAGTACATATTTGACGCAAAATTTGAATTTTTACTGATTATATGAAACATGTATATTATATATTTTTCTAGAAAATCATGTTTTTCCTTTTGAGCGTATCCTCTAAACAGGGACGATATGATCGTCAACGATCAAACATTATTCGATCAGCCATTAACTAGTGGCTGACTAGCCAATAACTCGCGGCTGATCAGCCTATAACTAGCGGCTTACCAGCTCATAACTAGCGACTGACCAGCCCATGTCTAGCAGCTGACTAGACGGTCTGGCCTGGGACTAACCAGAAAAAACGTTACACTTTTGACCAGGCCCAGGCCAGACCATCTGGTCAGCGCCAGGGCTGGAAACCTGGCGGGCTGGTCTGTGCCAGGCCAGCACCTGAACATTTTTCCACACGAGTTTCTTAATAAACATAATAAAACAATTTTAAGAACAAATTAAACAAATTCTAACTTATTTATTTATTTTAACCAAAAAATATTACTTTTCTTCCACAAAAGATGAACTTTCAACACAAAAAGACGAATTTTCAACAAAGCAGTAGAATTATCAAACTAAAAAGAAGACTTATTAAGAAAATAATTAAATTTTCAACAAAACACTTGAACCCTTTTTTCTATAAAACCAAAATTTACCAGAGTTATAGCATTTACAAAATTTCAAAAAACACTTGAAAATCAACCTTTTTCGTCAAATGACGCACGATATGGAAAAAAGTCAGGAGAAGAAAAATTTTTCTTTTTTAATGCCTTAAAAGACTGTTTTAACAACTTTTTGATTTTTTTTTTGAAAAATCGAAAATTCAAATTTTAACAGCATCAAAAAATAACGGAAAAACAAAAATTACATTTTGCGGTTAAACTGTGCAAAATAGGTGAAAAGATTGTTAGACAAAAGTTCTGCATTTTAAAAAGATCTACAAATTTGATTCTAATCACTTTTTGATAGCATGCTTATTTTGTGTTTTGATTGTGAAAAACGATATTAACAATAAAAGAATCAGCCTACTGCGTGGGCACGTTCTCATCACAACTCATGTTTTTACATTTTTTTATTCGACTCATGTTTTTCAAGATTCGAAAAAAAATCAGAATTACTGAAACATTATTCATGACAAATTAATTAATTCATACATTCTCATCAAGAGAAGGTATTATATTTGTGTGAAATCTGCCCCCCCCCCCCGTTTTTGTCAAATGTCCACGTTTTGAGACCCCGTGAATCCGAAAGACAAGTTTTTACCAATGTGTCTGTCTGTCCGTCCGTGGATGGTTTTTTGTTAGCATGATAACTTTCAAAAGAATTAACTGATTGGATTTTCCTTTGGTAAATTCTTTTACTATCTTCAAATGAAAGTCGAGTTCGTTAGACAGCCATTTTGGATAAATGTTCAAAGAGTGAGCACATTTTGAATATTTTTGAGACCACTTTTTTTCAAAATTCAAAATTTTTCTGTAAGGATGTTTTCAACAATCACTTTTTTGATGAAAGAAAAATTTACCACAGTTATAACATTTACAAAATGCCAAAAAACACAGTAAAATGAACATTTTAAGCCAAATAACGCACATTAGGAAGAAAAATGACTTGTTTGGTTCAGAATAACGTACAGCCCACAAACCTTCACCGATTTCGCCAAAAAAATTTGGAAAAAAGCTAATAAGATTTCTAAGTGATTTTTTAATTGAATTTTCAATTTTTTTATAAATAAACAAATATGACGAAAAAATGGCCTTTTCCATTTGATATTCCCAGTGCTCGTCAAAAACAGGAAAATAGTTGAAATGGCTCAAATTCAATAAATTAGCATTGGTTAAAGATATTCCAATATTAGACAATTTACAAAAAAATTTGTTATCAACAAATTATTTGTTGAAAACTTTTTTTCTACGATTTTCCACAAATGCATGTTTTTACATTCTCATCATTTATGATTGAGAAAGTATTAGAATTGTCGGAAATTTGAAATCACAGTTTTTCGACGGATCTCCACGTTTCGAGACCCCCTGAATCCGAAAATCAGATTTTCACGATGGCGTCTGTCATCCATCTTTGGCACACTTTTTCTAGGTCCTAAAAGAAAGGACGAGTTCATTAACCAGCCATTTTTGATAAAAATTCAAAAAGCAAGCGCATTTTGAAAATTTTTGAGACCACTTTTTTCTGAATTTTAAAATTCCATGTACGGATATTTATAGTATTAAAGAGAAAAAACAATTTACCCTTATGACTTTTTCCGATTAAAACAAAATTATCAGAGTTATATTGTTTTCAAAAATTTTTTTTAATCAACAGAAAATCAAAATTTTAAGCCAAAAAACGCACGATATGAAAAAAATTCAAGAGAAGAAAAACATTTCTTTTTGAAAGCCCTACAAGATTATCATAACAAATTTTTCGATTTTCTTGAAAAATTGAAAATTCCAATTTTGATTGCACAAAAAATAATCAAAAAGAAAAAATTCCATTTTGTAGACAAACTATGTAGGATACAAAAAAAGATGAATGAACAAAAATTGTTATTCTAAAAAAAAATCTGCAAATTTCGTTAAGAATCACTGCTTGGTGGGACGTGTACTTTTTGTTTTATTCGTGAAAAATAACGTTGAAAAAAGTAAAATAAAAAAAAATGTGTGGAAAAACGACGAAAGTTACGAGAAAAGAAATCCAACAAAACCTATTTACAAATGTCTGTGGGAAATCGAGCGCGCAGCGCTAGTGTCACGATGAGAATGTGTACCTCAAAGCCTACAGAGCTTTGAGAAACTTAATCTTTGACTATACTTAATTAAGTAGACAATTCAGCATATGAAGACGCATATAAATACTGCCATCTAAAAGACATCTTTTCGATAAAGTTTTTTCAAGCATTCCAAATGCAAAGAATAAATATGCGAGCGCGAAGCGCGAGATACAACCGTCGCGCGCCCTAGGTGCACATTGTTTATTAAGTATACGAAAGTAGTTTTCAATGTACGAATTGATATTTTAGTGATAAAGGTAATAATTATGTTACATCTCTCCGTATTAAAAAATAATTAAAACTACTTTATTCCTAGTCCGATGAGATAATTGAATCGTCAACTGATTTATATATTTAAACATTTCTTTTCCACAAACTTTCATGCTACTTTCGTTTTCTACCATTAGTAGGTTTAAAATTATTTTCCATTTTGTAATTGGAAAACTGCACTGTATTTACATCATAGAATTTTGTATAGCTATTAGGATAATTTAATCGAACAACTTTTATATATCACATAATATTTTAACTATGTGCTCTGCTAATCGGAACAGACTTAACTAAAATGATATATTTTTTGGTAAAGAAACAACCTAAAAGCCTATGTAAGTATATTGACAAATAGAGGTCAGAAGAAGGACACACCAAATACAAAAAAAATGTATAGAGACTGTTGACTATGACGGTTGACTGAGACATACTTGTACCTAACGCAGGGGTAGCGGTTTACCGGCCAGCCTGCAGTCTACGCGGGAGAAAATCCATCTGGCCAGAAAATTAAAACATCAACGCAGTTTGTTAGGTACTATTCCAATTGAGCTAAAATTTGCCAGAAAACTTCCTTGAACCTTCCTGAACAACTTTCTCACCGACAGTTTTCGCTTGCTCAGAATTCGCTCTCCTCCCAAAACTTTGGAAGACTTTTGTGCACGAATTATGCACCGTCCCAGAAAAAAAATTAATTACAATTTTTATAATGAACATTTTAAACTTTCGCTAACGTAATTCATTGCAAAACATCATAATGCATATTTCTGATCAGTCTTATCGCAAAATATTAAAAACTTCCCATTTCGTTGCGAGTTGAAGTGAAAAAATGCAAAATATTTTATTCAGAGAAAAAAACAGTTAAACAATTAAGTTTTAAACAAAAAAGTGGAATTTTGAACTAAATACTTGAACTTTCAATCAAATTAAATTACCATAACAAAAAATAATTTTCAACAAAATAGTGATATTTTTAATTAAAATTATAATATTCAAGTAGAATGATGAATTTTCCAACTTGAATATTAACATTCAAAGACCACAATATTCATCTTGCAACATTTATATAATAGAATATTTTATAAATGGAATAAAACAATTTCACAAAAACTGTTGAATTTTCCAGCAAAACATATAACTTTTTAACCAAATAGTAGAATTTTTAACAAAATAGTTCAATTTTCAACAAAAAAATCTGCCTGCTTCGCGGGCACATTTTCATCGCGCGCTAGGCGCGCGGCACGCTTCTCTCGCAAGTTTGAGCGCGCATAGGGCGCATATGCGTCTTCATATTCTGAATTGTTTACTTAATTAAGTATAGTCGAAGATTAAGTTTCTCAAAGCTCTGTAGGCTCGATTTCCGACAGAAATTTGTTAACAGGTTTTGTTGAATCTTTTTTTTCTCGTAACTTTCGTCGTTTTTCCACACATTTTAATTTAATTTTTTTATTTTCATTGTTATTTTTCACGAATAAAACGAAAAGTACACGTCCTATCAAGAAGTGATTCTTAACGAAATTGCAGATTTTTTTAGGATAACAATTTTTGTTAATTCATCTTTTTTTGCATCCTACATAGTTTGCCCACAAAATGGAATTTTTGATTTTTTATTACTTTTTGTGCAATCCAAATTTGAATTTTTGATTTAAAAAAAAAAAAAAAAAAGTTGTTACGATAATCTTGTAGACTTTCAAAAATAAATGTTTTTCTTTTCTTGACTTTTTTTCATATCGTGCGTTTTTTGGCTTAAAATTTTGATTTTCGTTTAATTTTAAAAATTTTGAAAATGCTATAACTTTGAGAACTTTCATTATATCGAATAAAGTCACGAGGATAAATTGTTTGTTCCTTTTAATACTATAAAATTCCGTGCATAGAGTGTTCAAATTTAGAAAAAAGTGGTCTCAAAAATTTTCAAAATGCGCTCACTTTTTAAATTTTTATCAAAAATGGCTGGTTAACGAAATCGTCCTTTCGTTTAGAACCTTCAAAAATTGTGCCAGAGATGGATTTGATCCGTTCATTTTTTCGAGAATTATCGTGTTTATGGATAAACGGACAGACAGACGCCATAGTAAAAAAGAGATTAATTCAGTAAAAAAATATAATAGTAAGCTTTTAAATTAAAACATAATTAACTATTGAAAAAGAGATGAATTATTAACAAAAGATTAAAAACTAGACTTTTCAATGATAAAGAATTCACTTTCAACCAAAGAAGACGACTTTTCTACCAGAAGATGAATTTTGGAACCAAAAGGACTTATTTTCTAACCAAAAAGACGAATGTTCATCAAATTGTTTCAGCCTGTGACAAATTTACAGGCTTCCATTGTCAAAATGTGACAATGGGGGGGGGGGGGATTCGCCAAAAAACAAAAACTGAGACTTCCTTAATGGAAGCTCCCTTATTTGGTAGCATTATACTTTTATTCCCCCGAAATGACAGACAGTACTGGGTACATTTCCTATCTGAAGACACGCCAATTATCAGTAACGAATTATATAAACTTAGGTTACCTACGTAATTATTACGTTACTGTCTAAAAAGGAAGTTTTCGTTCTCAAATATAAAATGAACTTTAGTATTTGAAAAATCCATCGACACAAGGTACAAATTTTTAAAAACTCTGAAAAAAATGGTATAGCTATTGTAGCTAATAATTCTATCATTTGCTAAACATTCTAGCAGTCATAATCAAACAGCATATTTCCTGTAATTTGTTTGCTCGTACAGCTAGAAATTCTAACCTAAAATAATTGTAGCATCAGTTTTATGCCTATAAATTGAAATGCATTTTTAAAAATTACCGCCTTGCATTAGTTCGCACAACACTAACGCCCGAACTTTCCGTAAATATAAGAAGCTCGTGCCTCGTGTGGCGTGACTTGTGAGAGTTAAAAAATGAATAATATATACAGAAGTACAACGACAATGATAGAACCAAATATGGAAATAAGAGATGATTTGATTAGCTGTAACCTCCAGAATTATATTGAAGCCTTCAAAGGAAAGTGAATATTCTTTTATTAGTGCACGTCTATACACAAAAAAAGATTGTTTACAACTTTTTCTCGATTCGCCCTACTGTGCATATTGATAATTATTGATTATAACTTATTGTTTTCAATTTAAGATTTTTAATTATTAATTCATGTATGTATCTGATACATAAATAAAGGTTTAAGTATTTAAATATATGGTTGATATATTTTTTTTGTCATTATATCTAAAAATATACCGGCCTATTAGCTAGAAAAAGTTATCGGTACTTCAGCCAGAAAACGCAACTTGATAGGTCAAGTTTAGCTATATTTTTCACCTAGAATGTCCAGCTGAACCTGGTTAGGTGTGACACCTATAGTTGTTTAAAAACAGAAATACAGACATGACAGCTAAATTTTCTAGATATTGCACCTATATTTTGCCTGCAAGAAAATCTGTTCAATACAGCTAACTATTTAGGAAGAAGAAACCCAGCGATATTTTCTAGCTAGAATAGCAAGAATTCTAGGTAATATATCTAAACATTTTTTTGAGTGCATATACAGTATAAGAGGAACATTCATTTCTGAACGAAATGCATTAACTTAAAATTTTTAAACATAAAATGATCATCGATATTTCCAACACACATTTTTTCTAAGAGCTAGACGATATTGATAGCAAAAGTAAACAGAAATCTAAAAAACCTCCGGATTTACATAAATTCCCAGCTATTTCCCGGCTTTATCCCGGTGCTAAAAATTGCAGGTTAATTTTCGCTTTTCCGGTTAATGTTCACCATCAATAATTTATAAAAAATTGCAGTGAGAAAGTCTGAAACATATATCAGAATCGTTCAGAATATTTTCCGTTTGAAGACTTCTTGACGTGAGTAAAACAATAAAGATTTGAACATTTTTACAATTATTGCGTTTTCTAATTATCTAGTCGTTCGAAAACAACAAAGATAAGCAAATTTAAATCTGTAAGCCTTCTCCTTTCTCCCAAACTAATGTCATAACTGCAGGTTGGTTCGCCGCTTTGTTATACCAGCTTCTCGCAAAACTGGTTACACGGTTACACGTTAGAATTGCGTTGCACACTTACAGCAACAATGAGGCATTACTGTGCAACAGAATAATTTCGTGCTGTATTTTCGTGAGGTCGAATTCCCAGAGAACAAAACATGCTACTACTAGTTTCGTGCGAGAATCAGCGAAATTCGATGCCAAGCACCCCCATGCAAAAGACTGTTTTTTTCTATTTAGAGGGAAGACCACTTCGGTATTAAAGGTCTCGATTTCGGTTCGAATTTCTAAGCATCGAAGGCTTAACCTTTGTAACTATACCTTTCCCATTTCCAACATTTATTCAGAGAAAATGCAATTAAAGTAAATAAATTCCATGTAGAGTTCCATACTCGTTAGTTTGGTGTTTAGACAAAAAGAGTCTTCCTATCTTACAGAAAGGTGACAGTGTGCATTTTTCTGTAACCAGACTTCACAGACCAAAATACTCTCCAATTAGGAAAATATGCGGATTTTTTACGAAAATTGGTGAATACATTTTTAAAAATAAAATTAATTTTGACCAAAAAAGATGAATTTTTAACAAAATAATTATATTTTCAACAAAGTAGTCGAATTTTTAGCCCAGTAGATGAATTCTCAGCGAAAAATATAATAGTTGATATTTAAACAAACAAAACTTTAATTTTAAATAAAAAAAAACCGTTAAGTTTTACTAAAAGGACTAGTTTTTTACAAAACATTTGAATTTGAAGTTTTAACCAAAACATATGAATTCTCAACAAATAATATAATAATTGATATTTCAACCAACAAAGATATTAATTTTTAATAATTAGATTAGAGAACATTCTGTAAGACCTAGATAAAAAGCACTGCTTTATCACTACTTTTAATTTGAAACTAGGAATCCTGTAACATAAATAGATTTTTTTCGCTATAAATAATGTTTGTTAATTTCAGTTGAGTGATTAAAATAATAACTAACTCGGTGTAACTAACGATTTGTTGAACTTTTTCATCCGTGAAATGAGAGCTTTGATCAGCCAGGCGTTTTCGAGAAGAGTAATCAATGTTCTGAATGAGTGTAATTGAAACCAAAATAATAATGATAATGCTGGTAATCAGAATGCACAATATATAGCCTTCAAAGTTCAAACTATATCAAAGAGTTAAAATTCTTTGGATTACAGGGGTCTATTAATTAAAAATTCTTAATCTAAATAATTATGTAATAATTCTTTTAATTAAAAAATATTAATATTGATAATAATTTGAATTAAATTACCAGTATTTAAAAAAAACTTTAAAAACATAACAAAGCATATATCCTAATGCATCTCATGCAATTTTATGCAATAAGATACATAATTATGCAAATTTTATTAATTAAGAATAGGGATGATAAATTTTTCAGTTAAAAAAAATAATTTAGTTTAAAAAAAATTAAGAATCAGCTGGGAAGTTGTTTACAGATAAATCACTATACAGGAATTACGTGGCAATATTTTTTAATCAGAAATGGTGCAGACAGTGAAAGGTTAGAATAAAAAAATTATTAATGTTTTAATTTGTAACATTTATTTTATCCATTGAACCATTTTGTATTTTTTTACTTGTAAATTCTTTAATTTAATTATTACTTAATTTTATAATATAATTCACTTTTACCTTAAATTGTTAGAAATTTTAGATTTTCTAAAACAGATGATATAATTTCTTTCTATTTTAAATTGTTTAAATTAAAAGTAGGTCTTCGAACAGGTGATAATTTTGAATTTCTCACATTGGATGTTACCAAATTATAGTTCTACAAGTTTTCAATGACTGAAAATGCTTTCAAATTCAAATTATACTTAAAAATTGTTAGTGTGTCAGCTTTTTATTTATCAACTTGAAATATAAAAATTAAAAATTTAGATCATTTTGTTTCGAAATTATATAAAACTTTACTATTCCATTTTAAATTTGTTTTGATTCGCCTACTTACATATTAAAATTAATTAAATGAACATTTAATTTATAATTAAATTGTGTACGCTTTTAATAAAAAATTAATTAATGCTGAAAGGTTCAATTTTAAATTCAGCTCATTTCACAAAACTTTACATTGTTGAAGAAGTTTCAAATGATTAGTTATTTAAGATCGTGGCTACATGTACCGACATTTCGATATAAATAGCCACATTTTTTAGTGCAAGTAGCGTGAACTGTAAAATGATTTTTTTTTTGCAAACTCATAATTTGTGGCTGAAAATTAAACTGTTTTGTACAGAATTAGTCTTTTTTCCTTAGAACTTCAAAAAATTGGTAGAAAATTCAAATATACCAAACTCTTGTTCTCAGTCAATCCGTTCTCGGCCTTCCTAGAACTGCTGGTTCCCATAGTTTCTCAGAAGAGCAGGGATAGAGCGGTTGCGACAGTCGTTTTGGAAGGACCGCAGTGCGCGAGTACTGAGTCAGATATATTGCGCAATATAATGGATTAAAATTGGAAACGGTTCAGGCGGCTCTGACTGTTTACGTTTCGATCCCCCCTAATTCAGTCCAAGACTATTTCAAGGCAACACCCGGCACTGTACTGAAAGCGATAGTTTGGTATATTTGAGTTGAAAATTTAACTGTTTTGTAGAAAATTTGTCTTTTATGATTGAACTGAACTGCTTGTGATTAAAAATTAAAACATTTTTTGCTTGAAATATTGTCTGTTACATATGTTGTTGAGAATTCAGCTTTTTTGATTGATAATTCAACTAATTTGTTTAAAGTTGAGCTGCTTTGTTAAAAATTAATTTTGTTGTTGAAAATTATAATTTTTGTTGAAAATTCATCTCTTCAGTTGAAATTAGTCGTTTTTGGTAGAAAATTTTCTTGGTTGAAATTTCATCTTTGTGGTTGTAAATTCAACTATTTGATTAAAAAATGATCTATTTGGTTGAAAACTTAATATTTTTATTTGACAAGTTTTAAATATGAAGCGTTTCAATTAGAATGTAATATTGTCCAAATTAATTTAGTCTCTTATTTTTGTGAAAAATCATTTTAGGTAATGTCAGTGGATTTTTTAAACTTGATGGACATAAAGGGGAAAAAGGGACGGAATGTGATCCCTCAGGCTTAAATCTAGAGTTAGATTTAAAAACGGGTTTAAATGAAGGTGTAAAAAAGCAAACCGCAAAAAACTAGACTTTTTCTGTGAAGTGACTTAGTGACTAATAAATCTATGACTTCATCTAGTTTTGGTCTTGACAGGAAGTTCATCTCATGGTTAGATGAGTATTTCAATCGCCATGATGATTATGTACAAAAATAGTTTAGAGTCATAGTATGAGATACTGTGTATACCAGGTCGCGCAGTTAAAAGCCTCCGGAGGTATTACCAATATTGTAGGCGTGTTTCGTCAGGCCAACAGAACAATAGACAGTATGAGTGCTACTATAATTGACGAGTTATAGTCGTAATATTATTCAAGTACAATTGTATCACGTCATATGCTCTTGTTCATTTGTGGTTTAAGACCTCACAACAGAAACAAGTTATTCTTATGTATTTTTTGTATTACCCCAAATATCCCAACTCTCAATAAGCCTCCAGCTAATGCCTCACGTACTCATTCGGTGGAGTCCTTAAATCCCATATCTTCTGTAGCTCGATTTTCATTAGAAGCGCTGGCATTTACCTTAAAATTTGGTCAAATAAGTGGAAAATGTTAGAAAAACAAAATTCCTAAGCACAGCCGGTTACCGATAGATGAGTTTGAATGTAGACGTTTGAAGGGTCCATGGTCTTTACCTGTTCACTGACATGTCAGAAATTTTATAAGGCGAAGAAAAATCGTTGTTATTTTTTGAAATTTTCAATACTTTTTTAAACTGTAAAATGTCTTTTGTTCATTTACTAGGGGAAAATAATACATGTTAGTTTTATAACATTTGAAAAAAAATTGAACGTTATATGACAATTGAAAGCTATTCATATGATATCTACAAGTGGTACAGCGGTCGAAACCTGTTATCTGCATTGTTCTACCGCTGGTTTTCTACTGTTTTTACGAGCTCGCATGTTTCTGCGTTGTTTTTCAAGCTGCGAGCAAGTTTGGTGTGTCAAAATGTTTTAAATCGCAAGCATAACATAGATGTGCTTGCAAAAATTTTAAATAGTTTATTGTAAAAATTTTCTGAGTGTTAGTGATCGAGACGCGTCGCTCACTTTCGTCTATAGAGCGATCTCTAGACTACGACATCGAAGATGACGTGAAAGTAGCCACTAAAAACTTTCGCACATACATACCCATAACTGCCCACACAATGTGTCTCACTGGCCTATTCTACGGGTAAACTAAGTCATTGCGATAAAAAGCACGGTTTTTCTCATAAGAAGCCATAAGCAGTTAACAAGCTTATACCGCAGGCCTATTACTCTAAATACCAAAACAAAACTTTAAAAAAATCCGTAAGACAAAATTCAAAATTCAGTATAATTGAAGTTAATTTAGCGGAATTTAAGAGAAACGAGAAGAATTCGACGAAATCCATAAAAATTCAAAATCATCCAATGAACTGAGTAGAATTAAGTGAATTTATAAAAATGTAAAAAAATTCAGGATAGATTATATAATAATAACTCAGGATGGACTTCAAATTAATTAAAATGAATTACAAAACATATTAGAATATCTCTTTAAATCTTTATACCCCTAGGAAATCCGTCACTTCCCGTGAATAAATTCTTTAAAATCCATGAAAATATTATTTTAGAAAATCATGAAATCTACTATTCCCTGGAATCCTACAAAATTTATTGAAATAACTTTAGAGGTCTGTAAAACTATAGGTCCTATAAAATCGTTACACATCTTGAAAAAATCTAGGAAATTCTTCACAACCGCATAACAATATTTTTCTAAATCCCTTAAAGTCATTAAAGTTCTAAGAAAACCCTTGAAATTGTTTAAATCCCTTGAAAATTTCTTGGAATCTTTCAAATACACCAACAAATTTTAAAACCTTTAAAATCCCTTCAAATTATTTAAATGAATTAAAAATTTATTGGAATCGATAAAATTCCTTAAAATATTTCAAATCCTTCGAAATCTTTTGAAAGTTCTTGAAACTTTTTAAAGTTCTTAAAAATTCCTTGAAATCTTTTATAATACCCTAAATTATTTCAAATCCTTTAGAATCTTTCGAAGTTCTTTACAATTGGTAAAGCTCTTGAAAATTCCTGGAAAATCTTTTAAATAACCTAAAATCTTTAAAATCATTTGAAATCGATTCAAATAATTGAAATATATTTAAAAAACCATAAAATATTTGAAATCCATTTTAGGAACGAACCTTAAGCTTTAAAATACAATATAATAGATGGTGGCCCTTTAGACTTAACCTCAAAAATAATCCGTGAATACAACAATGTCCGACAAGAAACATTTGAGACTCTGTATTCTTTGGCATTCCAATTGAAGAAAAAACTGCAGCTGAGGCGACCGAAATGATCAGTTCCGTAAAAAGTGGTTCCCAAGATTTCACCGAATTGATTTGGATTTAAATGCAGAAAGAATGCAGTATCTCAAATGATCCTTGTCGGATGCTATTGTATTTACTAATGATTTTTTAGGTTAAGTCTGCAGGAGCACCATCTATTAGATTTATTATTTGAAATTCGATTTATTCGAATATTCGAATCAGTCGCATTTCGTACATCCGACTTGAAATTTAGATCAATTTTTTACCAGGAAAAAGCAGTAATTTTCCTTTTATTTAAATTGTAATAATCGGAAGGAATCAAGCTGGTTTGAAGTAAAGTAAATTTTTTTATATTTCGCAAAATTCAATGTACCAAGCATGTCTAAATTTGTATTGAAAATTCGAATAAACATCTCTAGTCATTTGGTTAATTTCTTATAAGAAACGTGACTAAGCTAATATTTTCATTTACAACACTGACTAATCGTGGCTGTGTGGCAGCCCTGATTATTTTTGAAACTTAAAGATCTTCTTACATGAATACCCCGACTATTGCCATTTTTTTCAAGATCCCTGACTTTTCTCTCATTTCCATGTTTTCCCTGACCTGCTGTCAGCCTGTTTAGTTTAGATTATTACTGAAGATTGAAGAACGGATAATGTAAATGAAATCGTAAAGTTGCGTTTTTTTCTCGTTTTCTTTACGTATTGGTTTTGTGGAGTTAATTAGTTTCTACGAAACCATGAAAATGCCATAAATGCATTGGAGCATGTAACGAACATCGAATCACGCGACACTCAACTACGGAATTCAATTTTAAGCTTCTGATTCTCTTCCATTATGAGGTTCTGATTTTAATATATGTAGAACATTTCTCGAGGATTTAAAGGAGAATTTTTGATAACATGTTCTGATCATTCTTCCATCACCAATTTGTACGTATTAGATTACATTTATAATTTATGCGTTCATTTCAAAATGTGTCCATTATAATGTGTATGATATAAAATTAGCACAAGTTTCACATGAATAAAGAGAACATTTTCATAATTTGTTTCTATTATCATTCATAATTTATACAAGCACAGAAAAACGCTGGTGTTAAATTCCTTGCAGCTCAAATTTCATTGGCCTCACAATGAGAATTTCAGAGTGATATTCAGTCTCAAATTTATCTCTATGAACGTAGTTGCATATCTGGGCATCTAGGGGAATGTATCATTTTGAGACTGAATTTGGGCTCATGCTGAGAGTTGTGGAGTGCTGAACTGCGCTGTCAGCCACCTGAACACCTGGCAAAGCAATTATTCGCTTTGCGATATTAGACTAAATAATTGGTAATGAGCAAACTGATTGGAATAATACTTATCTAATTTTCAACTTTCTTTCATTTAACAGTGCACACTAGTTACTTAGAATAAAATTAAAAATTCCTAATGCAACTTCTAAATGTTAGATTATTCATGGTCGTCGACATTTCAAACAAAGCCGGGATGTCTAGAAAAAGTCATAACCGTCTACATATACAATAAAGTATTTTCACTTCAACCACCAGCTAACTTCACTTCGTTGAATTAGTTGACTTAGTTTCTACATCCCGGCTTTCGTGGTTTGAATGTCATGTCGGTTTTGACTAATCTAAAATTTGGAAATTATACTACGCCAAGTACAATTTTCATTTCAAAACATTAATACGCACTGATAAATGGGTACTGATACATGTGTAAAAATTTTATTTCAAGACACTAATACTCACTGATAAATGGGCACTGATAGCTGTGTGGCTCAAATTTATTGCAATTCAATTGAATATCGATTTTGGTGTAATTTGGAGGATCGGCGATTTTCTGTGGGAATTTAATTATTTCGATAGAGTATTTACTTTACATTATTTAATTTTTATAGATTTTTGAAAACTGAATAATTTTAATTTAAAGTCTTAAAAACTTAAAACAAATTAATGGATCATTCAAACCCTTATTATTTAATTAATTCGAATTGTAAAAATTAAATTAAAAAAAATTTAAATACAAAAAAAATATTATAAAAGGGACCATTTGGTCAATTTTGAGCTTTTTAAAAGTTTTTCAACGGGTTTCAAAACAGAAATTCTATCACAGTCAGAAAGAAAGAGGGTGAATGCAACTATCACTATTAGATTAAAAAATATAACACTATTAATAACAATGTTTAACACTTGTTGATTATTCACGTTTTCAATTTACGAAATTCAAATACTCATAACATCGTAAAAAAAATATCTGCAAATTGGTAAGATACAGGGTACTTAAAAATGTGTTTTACTTCAGACTTACGGTTGGTTTGTTTGCGTTGGTTAGTGAAGGTTGGTTTTCTTTAGGTTCGTTGTGTTGCTTACGTTTTTTTGGGTTGGATTTGGTCGCTCAGTTACTTCCGTTTGGGTTCGATGGGGTTTCGCAGTTTCTTTTATTTCGGTACTTTGGTTGTGCTGCTTACGTTTCATTCGGGTTTGATTTGTTGTTTTGCTTACGTTCGTTTCGATTAGATGTAACCAACATATCTAATCGAAACGAATGGAAGTAGCACAACTAAACCACCCAAATCAAAGAAACTAAGATACTATGAATATCTATAAGAATAATACGTAAGAATAATAAATAATCATATAAAATAAAAATATATATAAAATAATATAAGAATAATATTCTGCAAAAAAACTTCTTAGAATATCTATTTTACTAAATTTTATCTAAGTTCATAACGTTACATCCTCTGCCCCTCACCCTCAAATTGGTAACGCAGTTTATGGACAGCCCCTAACAGAAATAAGGGGTGGTGCATCATACTAAATTTATATATGCATAAATTCTGCATCTACGAGCTCGCATTTCTTATACTTTTTGTGCGCACTTCGGATAAAGCATCTTCTTTACAGTCACTATGACACACCATGAATAGAAAATACACAGTGACTTCTCGTAGTATTATCGATAATATCGTGAATGGTGGTTATCCTATCTAAGCATCATTCAACATGATACCCGAGAACCATCTGAAAATGATTTAAAAAACATTCCTCGATGAAGAACGACTAGATTTTATATCGAAATCGTACGCTACGTTCACTTTACAGCTTTACACTGCCTTCCCTATGATATTTCGTAGAAGCCATCAACCATAATTTCTACATATGTATCTGATTCACAAAATGAGAAAATCTATAGACTTATTCATTTTTGCATTAGTAGGTATTTTCTTGAACAAAAAAAGATAATTTCCCCACTTTGTTTATTGTTCTTTTTTGAGAAGCTTATAAAAATTCTACTTGTCCATTTTTATAACAACTGAAAACTGTGCATTAAGTTAAACTTCCAATCGGGTTCATTTCCTTGTTTTAATCCTGCAAATTTCTTTATTTCTAGCCTAGATCTGGTTTGCAGGGAATTTAATTGATACGCAAAAAATTTAAAAATGACATTGTTGCAGTCTTTGTCACAAAAATCTTTTTTAAAAAACTACCTATCAAGAACCATTAAATTCCCGCGCGATAAGCGCGTGTTCATCTCCCTGTATTTTTATTTCCTAATATTAAAAAGACAAACAATTTAAAAATCCACAATAATCAATTTTTGAATATTTATTGTTTTAAACATTTTTGAAATTATTTAAACTGGTTTAATAAATAAAACATAATATAATATTGTTTGATACATTTATTCCCGTAATGAAGAAAAATCCTTTCTTACGCGCTATTGTGAAGTTATATGAAGAAATAAATTACACTTCACAATCGACGGAAAAGATACTAGGCTAAAATTTTGTAGAACTTTAAAACCTTTAAAAAGTAAGAGATGTGAAATAAAGGCAGTGTATTGTCTTACGAATAAACAAATATTTTCAACCCTAGACGGATCCTCTACATTTTTTTGCCCTCGCCGGATCCTGTGGGTGACAAATGTCCCACATTTGGATTCCTTGTGCACAATCTTTTCCTTTCATCGGAATCAGATGTTAATATACACCATTCTCTTCGTTTTTTAATGTTAAAGAAATTGGTGTATATAACATCCCGTTTAAATGAATTTAAAATGTTGCAAAAAATGTCTGAACAAATAAAAATCGCGAAAAATCGTGTTTTTAACATTGTTTTGAAAAAATCATGTCATTTTTTTCTAATTAACTAATTTTGAAATTTCAAACGCCATTTTGAAGGGCACAAATTTCAATTTAAGGTGGTATAGGTTATAATTGGGTTTCTTCCAAAAAGTGTATTTGTTTGAACATTCGAAGTTAGAAAATTGAAAAAAATGAGAAATATCAGAAGTGTGGGCAGAATGCTTATTATTATAAATAATTTGAATGTATAAGTGGTCAATCTTTTTGTTTTCGGTTGAATAAAAGATGGTTTCATTTAAATGAAGATAAAAAATGTTTTAAAAGTTTTTTTCACTGAAAAAGCGGTTAGTAAGTTTGAAAGATAGGAAAAATTCGTCGGAATTAAACAAATGAGCCTTTTCTACAAACCTCTTTTTTTATTTTCAAATTCATTCTCGAAATAATTTGAATTAAAACATTAAATTAAACTGAATATTGCATTAAATAAGCTCCATCAACTTCGACACAAAGGTTGCACAAGAACGCTCTATGTTCATCACACACAGGTCGGTTGCAAGTTCTCTCTTTCCTGCGACACTACAGTCACAACATCCGCACTTTTTATTTCGTACATTCTCGACATCTTGGATGAGAAAAACAATTATTTATTAATTATTTATTAATTGATTTATTATTGAAATTTATAAGCACTGTATGAATAAAATTAAAGAAAACAACTTTAAATTCATATATATCACATTTTTGGTACGCTCTCGCGCTTCGTGCCCGTTTTCGTACGTTTAATGCGTACACTTTAACCAAGTTTTTTCAAATATTATAAATAGTACAACTTAAATCGAAAACTGTGGTTTAAACTTCTGAGGAATTACAGCCATACAATGTAACTGAATTTTTTTCGATTTGATTTTAAAGAAGGTTCTCAAAGCACCTAAGGCTTTGACAATTACATTCACATTGCGAAACTCGCGCTTCGCGCTCGATAATTTGTGTCCACTTGAAAAACTTCATCAAGATAATTTGTAAATCTTGTTAAAATCAACTAAAAATAACATTTTAAACTAATGGATCTCTTGAAAAATCAAAATTGCATATTTTTGAAAATGATCCAACGTTTAGAACTTTTGTCTAATTAAAAAATGTCATTAAAAAGTTTCGAAAAACATGTATTTTACATCTAGTAGAAATTTGGATTGATATTTCTGAACCTATTAAAAATTTTTTTTTTCCTTTTTCAGAAAATTCTCAAAATGTTGAAAAGCATAAAACTTTCTGAAGTTTTATCGAATTTAAAAATGTCATTAGGATAATTTTCAATTCTTTTTGACGCGTATCAGAAAATAGGACCAAAATTTCTAAAACTCATAAAAAATTTGTATTCAAATTTTAAAAGAGCTCAAACTTTTTGAATTTTTGTCTAATCGAAAAATTTAACTGACACAGTTTCTATATATATTTTATATCCAGTGATGAATGTAAATGAAATTTTCTAATCTTTTAGAAAAATATTTATTTTTTATTTTTCTGAAAATTTTCAACATTTTCAAAAATATATAACTTTTCTAATTATCATCGAAATTAAAAATTTTATTTGGATAATTTGCAAGTCTTCTACTCATCTATAAGAAACCTTGATAACAAATTTTAAATTTGAAAACAAAATTTTTTTCAAATATTGAAAATGTTCTAAATTTTTTAATTTTAGTTGGAAATATCTGGCTTAACGAACTTAGCCTTCATTTTGGGAACTTTAAGAAGTGTATCCAAATGCTGACTTGATTGGACAAATCCTTCAGAAGGTAGCGTGGCTACAACATTCAGGTAACCATACATACAGACATACAGAGATACAGACAGATGTACAGACAGACAGACAGACAGACTGGCAGACACCGATCAAATTTTATGACTTTCGGGTTCCGCGCGTGCCGAAACGTAAAAATCCGTTAAAAACCAGAGATCGAAAATTTGGACGATTACATTACACTCTCATGAATGAGAATGTAATTAAAACTTCCAAACCCGAAAAATTGTTCAATTTAAGTATTAAATACTTGACTACAAAATCAAAATATCCGAACTTTTTTTTACCTGATTGAGGGACGAAATTTTTTATTACCAACATTTTTCTTATAATGAAAGGGGAGAATTTTTTATTTTCAGTCTTTCTCTGAATCGGACTGGGTATTTTTAAATTTGTATTGAGTTGAAGGAGCATAAATTCTGTATTTTTCACATTTTTCTTAAGATAAAAAGAGTTAAATTTTTTATTTTTTATTATTTTCTGAATTGGAAGAGGGACATTCTTTAGTTTTTAAATTTTATTAAATTGTAAGGGAGTAAATTAGGAATTTTAATATTTTTCTGAATGAAAAGAGGGATTTTTTTACATTGTTAATAAGTTGAATGGGATCGAATTGTGCAGTTCTGAATACCTAGTTTTTAAACAATTTCATTTCCTAGGCCTCCTCGAAATAGTTCTGGTTTTAAAGCTTGAATTTGAAAATTTTAGTTTTTTAATTTCTTAATCTTTAATTGTTCAATCCAAAACGTTTTGAATTCAAATGTATTTTCCTTAAATATTCTTCAATTTTAAATTGGGAACCTTAATAGTTGAACACTTTTAAATCACATGCCGTCCAATTGCAACAATTCTGGAAAAAGTATAACATAGTGAATACGCTTTTCATTAATCATAGGAATTGTTCAAAAAAAATATATTTTACCTTCAAAAATGAAGATAAAACAAAAATTCAACATTGTCCGAAATTCGGGACCTTTTTTTTGTTTGAAAGAAAGCTTAGAATTTTTCTTTTAAGTACCTTCGGATTAATAAATGAAGATTTTATCAGTGACCGTTCAAAAACTACTTCACAACCAGAGGGGTGAAAGATTTACAGATTTAGTGATGTAAGGGGGAGGGAGGTATAATGCACAATGTTATATCACAAATGGAAAACATAAATGTGAATACAAATTTGTTGAAATGCTTCAAAGAATGAAATTTATACAGTCTGTCAAGTTAAAGCGTGGGTGGCTTTACTCGCAGTCGGTAAGGTGTATCGACATGATTTTGGTGTCAAAATATTAAGAAGAGCTC
>NC_046663.1:87956304-87984151 GCF_010883055.1 Belonocnema kinseyi
GAGGGAGCTCTTCTTAATATTTTGACACCAAAATCATGTCGATACACCTTACCGACTGCGAGTAAAGCCACCCACGCTTTAACTTGACAGACTGTATTATTTTTTACAAGTAAAGCTTCTAAATCCTAACGCTCTAAATACTCACTCTTTCCCTCTGTCAACTTTGCCCCTTTTTTTAAAGAATTCCTATTTTATCCATGTTTTCGAAAAACTTCCCCTTTTACTCGTTTTTTTTCGCTTGAAAATTAATGTTAATGAATTTAAGCTTTTGAAGATGAAAGTCGGATTTATAATTGTTTTTAAGTACGATACAAATTATTATTAGATATCTAAAATTTACCATGAAGTATCAAGTAACATTCAAAGCGATTGGATAGATTTTTCTAAACTATTGTAAAAAATTAGATTTTCGTACGTAAAAAATTCAGTGTCATTATTAAGTTTAAAATTGAAGAATTTGAATTTGGAAAGCTTTAAACCTTAATCATGCTAAGAGCGCTGAAAATGATATAATTATGAATTGGGAGCTTTAAGAATGAAAGAATTCAAACTAATGCGTTCAAAATGAAGCAACCCAGTGGGTACAAGCGTTAAATAACATCTTTAGAACGGCTTAAAAATGTCCTAAGTCAGCCCATATAACGTTCCATAAACATACAATGTTCCAGAGACGTTTTAAAGACGTATTTCGAACATTAAACGTTTTTAGAACATTATTTGGTCTGACTTAGGACAGTTTTTAAAACGTTCAAATGACATCTTTTGACGTGTACGTCCAAGAAACGGTTTTAGGACGTTCCAATTACGTTCTAAAATGTCGTGCCCACTGGGAGTTGCAAAAATCGTTCAAGATTTGAGTATTCGTGAATAAGGATTCTGAAACTAAGTCCTTAAAAATGAATCATTTTCAAATTTTGTATCTCGCTTTTTAAAATGAACTTATTTTAATCCAAAGTTAAAAATTAATTAATAATTAAAAATGAGAATTTCCATGCAAGGGGAACAATGTCATGTTTAAGAAAACTTTATAAAATATCGAAATGAAGTATTCTAATAAACTATGGCATTGGCATAATAAAAACAGTCGCGAGAAAAGTAAGCGTATAGTGAGCGAAAGATAGAAGCTTCAGAATGAATGAATGAATTATAAATTATTACATATACCAAATAATAATAATAAAAATAGATACAAATATTGATTTTCACTTAAACGCGCTTTCATGTACTCAGAAAACGATTATCTCGAATCAAAAATTTTTTTTTGGCTTAACTAGAAAGTACGGACAACAAAATATTTGGTTCACCCAATCAAGTTTTTCGGTTGCGTTAATCAAATCTTTTGGTAGATTCATTCAAAAAAATGTGTTGAGTCAATAGATATTTTGTTGAATCAACCACAATTTGTTTGATTGAACCAAATTTTTATGTATATAAAAAAACACAGTTTTTTGCTCCAAGAAATTTTTCTGGGTGACAGGATACGAAATTGTATATGCAGATAAACAATTTTTAGACACTTAGTATGAATTCGACAAAAACGAAATTTTTGGGTGACTGTAATAAAATTTTATTATGATTTCTACTGTATATAAGAGGATACAGCAGCACAGAGTGTAGTATGAGCAAAAGGCACGCGCGAGTAAATGAGAAAATTGAGCACATTAAACATATTACGAGTTCGTAGACTCCTAGGCAGTGTATTATCTCCATTCGTCAACTTTAACTGCATCGCCGCAACTTTCTGCCCTCAACCATAGCCAAGTTTCAAAAGAAATATAACCATTTTCCAACACCAAGAAACTTTTGAAGATATTCAAAAAAATTTACCTTTGCGGAAATTTGGTATTTTCCCGTAATAATACTGTTTTAATTCGATTTTTAGTATTTTATCAACGTAAAAGTTGATTTTCTAATTATTAATTTTGCGCACTTCAGATTAAAACCATTGAATTTTTAAAATTGTGATGCACAACTAGATCAAGAATAATTCTATTTTTTTAAAATAAATTTGGATTTGTTTAATTCCTGATGCTTCAAATTTGAATTAATTAGTTTAAAAAGTCTTTAATTAGATCGAATAACAATTCAAAAGTTTTTAGAATAATTCAACTTTACAGGTATACAATATTTAAAATTCTCTAATTTTGAACTTTGAAGACAGCAATTTTTTAAATTCAAATTAATTCTAAAATAAAATAATTGTTGAGGCCTTGAAACTAAACTTTTTTTTATATAAAGAACCTTCAATTAGGAATAACATTTCTTAATTGTTTGGTTTTAATTTTATATCTAAAAATTGTCTGATTTTTTACATTCGTATAGATTATCAAATTATATAGCATCTTTGGATTTAAGGGAATGACTCCAGAATAAAAAAATCACAATAAAAAACAAGAGAATAATTTCTCAAATGCAAGCCTTAAAAATGAGAAGATTTATTAAGAACTAAGCATTGAAAATTTAATTATTTTTTATCTCAAAATATTCCACAATTTTAAACTCAGTGCCTCGAATTATTATTATTTACTTAAACTGCACAATTTGAAATTGGAATCATAGTAATCTTGTTTGGTATTTGTATATTAATACTTGTAAATGCAATGTTTTCCGCGTGATATGGCGCACGTATAATATTGCTAGTTCCTTTATAATTGACGAATGCATAATATTCCAATTTAAACATAAACTTGAATTGAGCTTTTTTTATTACATTAATATTTGTATTATATTTCTCTATTTAAGAGACAATTTAAGCTTATCCTTATACCCTGCGTTTAAAATCAGAGTAAGTCTTACGTATAGTTATTCAGAAAGTTATAAAGATTACGCCTATAGGTCTCGTCTGGGAAACATCACGTTTAAGATCAAACTGCAGATTTGTGCACAGTCGTATCCTTTGACATTGACTGGACCGGAAAATCGTATGAACTAATTTAATTAAATTTCAATAAAGATGACTGTTGCACGCCTATTGTATGGAATTTTGTTCCGTCAGCAGCGAAATTGTCAAGGGCATTAATGCTTTTGTCAATGCTCAGAGCGATCCACGAAAAAATTGTACTTACTTAGTGTTCCAATGTACAATTGAAATTTATTGGCCTAATCAAACAAAATTTAATTATAATTTATCATATAACATTAGACCTTATAAATCGGAGATAATTTCTAATATTACGTAACATTTCCTAAATATAAAATAAATGATTAATAAGTCGTTCAGAGGGACATGACCTTTCCCGACATTATATACCTTACCTAATATTTATTTTAATTTAATTATTTGACTATTTGAGGTTCCTGTTAGTCTCTTTTAGTTAAAGAATAATTTTTTTCTTTAGATTCCTAAAAGGCACCATAGTAATGCTGCCTCTATATAAATATTATAGAAATGGGTAGTAAATAATAATATGATACGAAACTTCCAAATTAATTTCGACTAAGATTTAAACTGGAGCTTCAATATCTGAATTAGCACTGCAGTTTCCTCATGACATAAATTGTTAAAAATATAATTTCAATAAAGAAATATTTGAAATATAAAAATAAATTCAAATATCTTAATTTATACATATACACTAAAGTCAAAATTTCCCACTTGGTATTACAGTAAATGACAGTTGATCAGTTTAATCCTGACATTGGGTCGATATGCAATAATAATTTTTCCAGTTTAAGCCTAAAAATAAGAAGATTTAAGAAATAGGCATGAAAATTGAAGTGTTTTTTATTTAAAGTTTGTACAAAATATTTATTTTTTTAAACTTGCAACTTAAGAAACAATTAACAGATTCGAATTTTAAGGCTTCAAATTGTGCAATCTTAAATATTAGAATCATATAAAGAAATGTGTTGTGTATTCTTTTAAACAAAATGTAATATTCAATGTAATAACTTAAAATTGTTCCGGTATTTTTCCGCATTTTTAAGGTGCCAGAAGGTACCAGAAGGTGTCAGAAAATGGAATGAAGGAGATAAATGCTTTTTCATGTACACTTTCTTCGTTGGTCACACTGTTTTTCTCAAAAATTGATTTTTTTAAGGCTTATTTCCTGATAAATATTATTATCATAAAAATGCTCAGAATTTTCAGTTAAGGACAACTTTGTTCTGTATAATCATATATATAATTAAGTTATAATAATTAGGCTGCATCTTAAGAGGGTAGTACATGTTCTATTCTTCAAAAAATCGATTTTTTTTAAATTTCAAACACCATATACCCTTAGAAATAAGGTAGAAACCTTCTTTTACCTCAGGTCGTATCGGAAGTGGCCGAAAAACGAATTACTACGGAAGGCCTCGAGTGGTCGAAACGCACAATTTTTCGTACTTCAAACTTTAAACACGTTTTTCTCGAAACGTACTTTTTTGGGGTGGTCACCATGATTCCAGCCGATCTACTAGGCCGATTTCATTCAATTTTCTTTTAAATGTTTGCAAAAAGACTTGGATATCGTATGGCCTTCGGTCATGATTTCCCATTAATATTTAATAATAATTTGGCACAGTAAATGTTTAAAAAACGGAGAAAAAAACAACATTTTAAAATTTGCCATTTGTTTATTTATCAATATTTATTCATGATTGAGGGTCATACGATAGCCACTTATGGACTCTTTAAGAATCAATTGGGGCTTTGTTTTTCAGATGATCCGAATTTGAGATACAATGGCGACCGTTTTTTCACATGACTTCTTCAGATAGCCCATATATCGACCAGATGTTAATAAAAAAATGACCAAATTTTTTTTTTTCGTTAGTCAAAATTAGATGCTGCAATACTATAAATAATTGCGAATGTCAAATAAAAATTAATGCAAAAAAATAAAGCAATAAAAAAATAATATTGTTGAAATAGCCACTTTTGGGATTGCATTCGATTAAATAATGAATTACATATAATAAAATTTAAATATCTAGCCTCAAGTTCTTCTAAAGCATGTAACTGTGAATATTTCTGAAAAACAGAAATAATTTACATTGCACTCTAAAAAATAATTTCAAATATTTAACGACACAAAAATTAAAAAATATAAGTCATTTTCCAAAAAAATTATTTCGCAATGAAAAAGATTTTAATCCTTAAAGCATTGAGAAAGTTCTAATCATTTTTATCGCAGACATATAAACCTGCTCAGTTAGCTGAGTTGGTTGAGGCTTTATGCGTTCGGTAAATAAACTCAGTGCGTGCGTGCGTGCGAACTCGGGTTCGATCATTGGTACTTGTGGATTTTTCATTATATTATCCGTTAACGATATGGTTGATAAATATTTTGAACAATATATCTATCAAATACTTGCGAGTATGCTTGATAATAATATTACAGATATCATTATTTTACTTTCTCTGATAAATAACAACTCGTTTTTTTTATTTAGTATATCAGTTTGAAATGATATAGAGAACCTGCCTTAATGCTACAAGACAAAGTTTTTTTGCGTCAAAGTAGAGACTAAATTGCTTTCAAATCGATGCTAATTTAGAACTTACTTCACTGCTCCCAGTGGTCACCAAGGTAGGAGTTATAGGTTAAAATTAGGGCCTAAATTTCGACTCGGGACCAAATGACAATGTTATCTACCCAACATATTTTCCAATTTTACGCTTTGTGTGGTAAAATAAATCGTGTGGAGAAGAAAAGTGCACTAACCTCATATGCTCTGAAGAGAAGATAGAGCTCCCTCGGCTTGGCATCCATCGGCAAGCCGCTCACGAACAAGGTGCGCACCTGAAAAGAGAAAGAGAAAATGAGAACGATAATTGAGTTAATTAAGGTAATTGGTAGACTGCCGAGCCTGACAGAGATAAGGGAACGGTCTTCTCGGTTTGACTTGTACTTAAGCCGAATCGATAGCCAATTCCGGAATTAATAAGCGGTCCCTTTTCAATCTTCCTAAAAACTCATTTCTTAATTTCCTCTCAGACAGTTAGCATTACGCTTAAGCCCAATTTGAAACCATTTTCACACAATATAGATGACTTAAAATTAATTAAATGCATTATAAAATACACATCTCATACTTTCTCTGGGATCGTCCATATATTACGTAAGAATTTTTTCTTTTGTTTATATCGCTGTGTCCTTTTCAACTTGATAAAAATATTATTTTCGTCTTTATTCAAACAACAGAAAAACGTCTTACATAATATAAGGACAATCCCTCTCCAGAGTTTCAACAAAATCATAATTTCGAAATTCCCTGACTTTTCTCTGACTGATTTTAAATTTTTCCCGCCTCTTATCAATTGTGCTTTCAGGTATAAAAACAACCTTACACCTAGGAGATGACTGCAAAAAAGCTTTGTTTCTAAATTTATCTTATATACTTTTCAATGACAATATATAGATTGGAAGATCTTACGCAAGACAAATGTTTGATAAAGAAAATAAATCTACAAAAAAATACAAATTTAAACTTAAAATAGAATAATTAAATTTTCAGTTCAAAAAATTCATTTTCAATCAAATGAAATGATTTTCCAACAGAATAGTTCGATTTTTTACCAAACAGATCTTTTTCAACCAAGATTAAATTCCTACAAAAAAATTTTTCAACCAAATAGCACAATTTTCAACTAAAAAAAATATGCCCGCCTCGCGGGCACATTCTCGTCGCGCGCTACGCGCACGCGACTGTATAAATCTCGCGCTTCGCGCTCGGATATTTATTCTTTGCATTTGGAATGCTTGAAAAAAACTTTATCAAACAGATCTCTTTTAGATGGCAGTATTTATATGCGTCTTAATATACTGAATTGTCTACTTAATTAAGTATAGTCAAAGATTAAGTTTCTCAAAGCTCTGTAGGCTTTGAGGTACACATTCTCATCGTGACACTCGCGCTGCGCGCTCGATTTCCGACAGAAATTTCTAAATAGGTTTTGTTGGATTTTTTTCTCGTAACTTTCGTCGTTTTTCCACACATTTTTTATTGTTTTATTTTTTTTCAACGTTATTTTTCATGAATAAAACAAAAAGAACGCGTCCTATCAAGAAGTGATTCTTAAAGAAATTTGCAGATTTTTTTTTAGAATAACAATTTTTGTTAATTCATCTTTTATCGTATTCTACATAGTTTGTCCACAAAATGGAATTTTTTATTTTCCATTATTTTTTGTGCAAACAAAATTTGGATTATCGACTTTTGAAGAAAATCCAAAAATTGGTTATGATGATCTTGTAGGGCTTTCAAAAAGAAATGGTTTTCTTCTCTTGACTTTTTTTCACATCGTGCGTTTTTCGGCTTCAAATTTTGAATTTCGGTTGATTAAAGAAATTTTGAAAACGCTATAACTCTGAGAATTTTCTTTTTATCGAAAAAAGTCATTAGGATAAATTGTTTGTTCTTTTTAATACTATAAATATCCGTACATACAATTTTCAAATTCAGAAAAAAGTGGTCTCAAAAATTTTCAATATGTGCTCACTTTTTGAATTTTTATCAAAAATGGCTGGTTCACGAACTCGTACTTTCTTTTAGGATCTAAAAAAGTGTGCTAAAGATGAATTTGATTTGTTCATTTTTTCGAGAGTTATCGTGTTTACGGACGGCCGGACAGACATACAGATGCCACCGTGAAAACCTAATTTTCGGATTCAGGGGGTCTCGAAACGTGGAGATCCGTTGAAAAAGTGTGATGTCAAATTTACGACAATTCTAATACTTTCTCAATCATAAATGATGAGAATGTAAAAAACAGTTAGATTTTTTACAAACAATGATATATTTTGGACAAAAAATGGAAATTAAATTTAAGTTAAAAAAAAAGAATTTTCAATAAAAAAATAATCTTCAACAAAATAGTTAAATTTTCAACAACAAAAAAAGGTTTGAAACTAAGGTGATAAATCATCCACAACAAAAATTTAAAAGAAAGTAGTTTCACTTTCAACTAATTAATTGAGTTTATAACCCAAAAAGTTGAATTTTCAAAGAAAAATGTAATAGTTTATATTTTTACCAAAAAGTATTTAAATTTTCAACCAAAAAACGTTGAATTCAACTATAAAAGACGACATTTTAACAAAATAGTTTATGGCTAACTTGCAACAAAAGAGATGAATTTTCAAACCAGTTACTTTTTTAAACTAAAAATATGATCATTTTTACAAAAAAATTCACTTTCAAGAAGAGAGTTGAACTTTCAACAAAGAAACATTTTTCAGTCAATAAAGAAAAAATATGCATCCAAAATGTTGAATTTCCATGCCAAAAAGACAAATTTTCTAGTATCTACTTGAATTTTCAAACTGCAAATATTAATTTTTAACAAAACAGTTCATTCTCAACCAAATAGTTGAATTTTTAAGGAAAAAATTTGAATTTTTAATGAAAAAGATGAATTTTCAAGCAAAGAGAATAAATTTAAACAAAATTATTTATTTTGAACAAAATAATAAAAAATTTTACCGCAAAATGAACACCACAAATGAATGGGTTAAAATTGTAAGAAAAACTCCTTACATAATTTTTAGATGACCCATAAACTTCAACTTCAGTTTACAGGAAATTCCATGTCTCTTTCAAGTTTTCCCTGAAATTCTCTGACTAGTTTTAGATTCCTTGACTAATTCATTCCAAAGTTTAATTAAATTAACTTTAAGCCTTAAAAAATGGATTTAAATTTTAAAGAGGTAATAAAACAGATTTTCAAATCCATGTGGTGCAAATGTCGCTTATTAATTCTGAAATATACGACGGCAATCATATTACGTGAAATTTAAGTACCCCCTTCCGGCGGATATTAAAAGATTTGTGATATCCTAATATTTTTAAATCTAAATGTAAAGAACTCGAGGAAGCTCCCAGAGTCGAAATGAATCTTATTAACATTACCTCTGTGTCATTTTCTCCCTACCTCTGACGTTTATATTTGAATTAGAGGTTTATATTTTAATCCACATTTCTCTCAACTTTTTTTTAAATATGCAATGAGACTTTGAGTTATTATACCACAGGAAACATTGAAAAAAGTTCTTAAAATTTCATTTCCATTTTGATGAATGAAAAGTTTATCAAATTCAATCATTTGTAGTTTTTCCCCTTAGTTATTGAATTCTAAAATCAGGACCTGGATCTTTTCTGCAGAAAAAAATTATTAATTTCTTGCAATTTGTTACATCCTATCTGTAAAACTGCTAAAAGTGCTTACATATGCATGTGCAACTGACCGCATCAACAACTTCAGTAGTGTTTATAGCTCGAACGATGGGAATGATACAATTGATACACGTCCTGAATTCAAATTCAGTTACCTCGCATTTGATATTTCCCAGTTTAACTGACATCCATCAACACTAAATTTATTCAAAATTATGGTGGCTATTATTATTTCGATCCAGTCAATCAAATTATTTCAGTAGAAAACTCACTGAAGAAAGAGTTTTTAACTTTTGAAATTTAACTACAATTTTAAATGCAGGCTTATTTGCACTTTTCACATCGATCGTGTTTCACTAAGACCAAGTGTTTCTCTCGTCTTTGAAGCGAGACAAGAGAGGCTTTAAGAGTTTACTATTATGCATGTTAACACTTGAAGTCAGCAAGTCGAAGTTCAGATTTACAACGCGTCAGCAGAAAAAAAGAATCGGACATTTGTTCAAGTCTCTCAACGGTACTAAAACTCATCAAATTGTACCTTTTTTTCATACAAAAAAATTGATACTTTACTATTTGCTCTTACTTTTTATCTGTTTTTTATAACCTGCTTTTTTAACTCTTACTTTTACCAAATCTAGACTCATTTACAGTATTGTTTGTTTGAAACCTTATTTGTTGATTTAATAAAAAATCACAAAATATAAACTTTCCTGAAATTAAATACCTACATGTTTAACCTTCGGAGAACACATTGAGTCAAATTGATCCCCAAACAAATTTTTGATCGAGATTTTTTTAAAAGAAATTTGAAAATTGGGCGGTCTCTTAGGCTTTTGTTATATAGTTCGAGATACCAACTGTAGTTTCAAACACTTGCTATAGTCTGCAGAGTGGTCAGTCGTCAAGAAGCGTTTGATCCGTGATTAAAAAAATTGGTGTGTTCTCTAAGATTTCTTCTTGTCTTACGCGAGAGGCCCTTCTACTTAATGCCTGACCAATATCACCTCTATCTACTGAAACTGGTGGTCCATACAATGACGAATCTCCAGATTTTGAGCATTGAATTTATGCAAGAGGCGTTTAAAATAATAGAATGACATACATCCATTATTATGAAAATAAAATACCAGATATAAATTTTAAAAATTCGTAATCTAGTTGATTGAAAATCGTTAGATTTTTAAATTTAGTAACCGCTAATTTAAAGTCGAACCAATTCAAGAAAAATTAAATTTTTTCTTGAACTTTCATTTTAAACAATTAAAGAAAGTCAGATTGTAACTTTAACGATTCAGCTTAAGCTTATATAATTTTAAAATAAAAACTTTTTTTATTGTTTAATTTAACAAAACCCGGGGTTACGTCTGCCAAAATTTCAATACGAAATAGTCACATTTTTCAGTACAAGTAGCAGGATCTGGAAAAATTACTATTCACGTCGAGATTGCGGTACAAGTAGACAAATGCTTTAAATGTTTTAAAATTATATCTTTCAAAATTTGAAAGCCAATGACTTTTGAAATTGTTCATTCCTAAGGGCATTCAATTAAAAATGGAAGTATCTTGTGCTTTAATTAGAAATTCTTAAATATTAAATCCCAAAATAGTCCTCAAATTCCAAATTTTCAGCTCTGAGGGCATAAATTCGAAAATTTAAATTTTATAACATCTAATCTGTGATTGTCCAATTTGCTAATTGTTGATACTTTTATTTTTGTATCCTCGCACACAGAAAACTATTAGCTTAGAACAAAATTGTTGGTGGTTCAAATATGGAATATGCTTATTATATGGAAAACATCATATTTAGTTGACCCAACCTAATATTTTGGTTGTTTAAAGTAATCTTTTGGTAGATAGAATATTTGGTAGATACAACCAAAAAATTGGTGTGAGTCAATTACAATTTTTAGAAATATTTATTTATATTCGATACAAATTTTTTTTTTTCAAGCCAAAAATTGTTCTCAGTATATGATTACCAGTTTAAAAATTATTACTTATAACAGCCTGTCACATTGTTATATTTATTGTAACAATATTGTAATTTAATTTTTACCAATTGTCATAAATCGCATGCTTTGGAAAATACTAATTGCTATAGGATATGAAGATTATTTACTCGCGGGGAAAAATAAGAATTCCAAATGCGTTTTGATTGAAGTCTTGAATAAAGATAGGAGATAAATTACTGGTAACTTATATGCAAAAGGAAGAAGGGTGAGGCGAAACGTTCCAGCTAAGTAAATACGTCACTTGTGGGTGTTTCAGGTGTAATATGTGTGCATAATACACATGTGCCCACAATATTCGCGTCAAGCCCGTATTGTTGAAAACAAGCCGGTGTTCATCGAAGCTGAGCTCCGGTATTTTATTTAGTTTCAAGCGGAACCACGCTTTTCGCTCTTCTATTCTTTCTCGACTGTCACTCTGTTGCTTCCTAATTCCTTTTTCGATTTTCAATCCCACTAAACCAGAAACTGGAACATTCTCTTTAAATTGCTATACAAATCCGGTTCCTATTCTGGCAAATCTATTTGATTTACTAATTCCATCAGTACGTGATTCAACGCAATTTTCAGATCAAGTTTTGATAAAGACTGTTTACCATATTTGTCTTCTTTTTATTATTATTTTTAACACTCACATGTAAACCATTTTTATTTACATTTACATATGGATTACATAACCTAGCTATGCAACCACCCAAATTACCTTTCTACCAACAGCTGCATTTTTATTAGAAGTGCTCGTATTAGCCTGACCATTTGTCTAAGGAAGAGGAAATCTGCAGAAAACCTTTCCCGAGCGCAGCCACTCCCCGTGGAGAATTCGCCCGATTTCAAACGTAATACCGATCTGGCCCCGATCGGATTTCCTGATCTGGCCCTGATCGGTAGAACTCTGTGGCACATACCTGGGCCCGACCGGGCCAGACCGATTTTCTACTGAAACGCCATCTCCATGCGCTCGCAGAACTAGTGCTGTTTGATTTTTTCTGATAGTGCAGTGAAATTTGTATACATACTACTCGTTTATAATATTCTAGCAATGATTAAAAATGCATAAGGAGAATAAGCCACTTGTTCGGAGGCACCAAACACCAGTCAGTAAACCTCGAAACCTGTGCGAGGAAGATGAAATTCAAAATTTTTGATGCATTTTTTTTCTTTATTGACTGAAAAATGTTTCTTTGTTGAAAGTTCAACTCTCTTCTTTAAAGTGAATTTTTTTGTAAAAAAGATCATATTTTAGTTTAAAAATGTAACTGGTTTCTAGTAAATTTGTCTTTTTGGCATAAGTTTGGAAATTCAACCAAGTGGTTGAAATTTAATGGTTAATATTAAACTTCAAACAGTCCTAAATAGTTGCATGTTGATTCAAATAAATGAATTTTCAGACTAGAAGACGAACTTTCCAGAACACAGTTGAATTTTCAATCTAAAAGAACGAATTTTCTATCCAAAAAAACGAATGTTGATAAAAACTGTTACCATCTCAACCACGAAAGATGACTTTTAAACTTTTAAATTAAAAAAAAAATTATTTTCTGAAGATAGTTCAACCATCAACCATGGTTGAATTTAGCTACTTGCAAGTAGCTGAATTTCTAACCAAAAAGATGAATTTTAAATAAAAAATTTATTAGCAGAATTTCTAAGTAAAAATGATCAATTTTAAACTAAAAATGGCATAGTTCAATTTTATGATAAAAAATTAACTTTCAACCAAAAATGGATTTGATATTAATTAAAGAGAATTAACTTTCAGCGAAAAATAGTTGGATGTTCTGAGTTCAATGGATTCAGTTCGCGTTTACGCAAGAAAAACAAGATAAAGGTAAGTTTTTTAAAAACAAAGGAAAAAGAGAGAAATTCTAAAAAAAAAAGAAGTGAATAGGGGAATAGGGTAAAGAGTGTGATGTCTGTATTAGGATGCTTTACTTCTAAAATAAAACCACAAACTTTCATTTTTTTAACTTTCAAAAAGTGTGATGTAGTTTTTGAACATTCACTAACATCGAAAATGTTTAATTGTTCCATTTAATATCTCAGTTAATAATATCTCAGTTAATAAAATCCGCATTGAAAAAGGCATGTTAACAAAGTGAGATTGACCTCATTTGACCTGAAACTATAGTACAGAGGTCAGTTTGCTCACATGCTTATAAAGTCGAAGACCTAAGCTCTACATTTATATGTGGAAACACTACCTGCGGTGGAAGAGGGAAAAAGACGGAAGAAAGGACGTAAAAGATGCAATCGTGAATCGGAATAGGTCGCAATGCATGTGAGAATCGTTCACATGGCGTGGCGCATCAGCGTATGTGCACTACGGCGTACATTACAATTGGTTTGACCTCGCACGCTTTTATTATTGATACCTATATAATGGTGCTGCCTTTGCACTAAGACCAGGGACGTGCCAGTAATTATACTAATCCATACCCAAAACCCAGTCCGATCCAGTCTCATTTTTTCCAGTGTCTTTACATATTTTCATCAGTATTCAATATGTTAAATTTTAAGAGACAAAAATTTAGTTGAAGTTATAGTAATTACACCTTAAGAATATGCATTTTCTATAAATATGAACCAGTGAACACTTCACTGATTGAAATAGTATTTAGACATTTCACTGATTAATCAGTTATTTCACACTTATTCACTAATTAATCCAGTAACGCATGTAAGATATACCCTCTAAGTTATATAGTAAAGCGTTGCTATTATTATTAAGATTTTCTAATTTAATCATTTTTTCAATTTTCAGGCCAAAGTGAGCTGCAGTAACTGCGGGGAAAATATATTCTAACTCGTATAAAATGTACTTACTTTGTACACTATTACATGATATGCATCGATACTTTTCGCTTTTTAAATAATTTATCACATTTTTATGTTTCAAGTTCTAACAAAAAAATTATCCATATTTGAAATATTGTTGATAAATAGATATACTGAGTTATTGATTGAAAGAGACCGGTCTCATTTCTGACCTTTTTCATTTTTCATAATTCGACTTCAATTCCTGGCAAAACTTACGAAAATAATTGTCAAAATTTGAAAGTCGATTTCCGTCTTGCGTACGCCTCTACATTTATTATGATAATTCGAGAACCAGTGACAATATAAAACGTTTCTTGGGCTTATACTAAAGAAGAGGTTTCAAATTTAATTTTGCTTTATTTTAAAAGTTTTTACTATTAATATCCTAGATTTTTCCAGGAGTTGAAGTCCAACCATGAAAACTGATAAATTCATAAATTAGGCCGCTCTTTTTCACTCAATAACTTAGCATATCAATTTATTAACAATATTTCAAATAGGGCTAATTTGACGCATAATGTAATAAGCTTTCCAATGCTTCTTTGTCAATAATTTTATCTCATTTTTTTCTGTCAGATATCCTGGAAGAAGTCAGTGAATATTTCTAATCGCTAGTTTTTTAGGTGTCCTAATACTCCTGGAAGGCACTGTATTTTATACTTAAAGCATACGTTAGGAAAAAATTAAAAACTGATTTTAAATGGTGTTTTACTTTAGAGAAAAAATCCCTTTTCGTAGAAAATATATTTGACTGAATTTGATCAAGAATAATAACGAGCAGACAAATTGAAGTTAAAAATGAAAACCCCGGAAAAATGATTCTACGCCACTGGAAAAATCTATAGTACAGACACACCGGCGACGTGGAGTCTGCCTGGCGTTGGAAAGAGGGAACCGAGCACAGCACGCCGATCACTTATTCATGTGCCAAGAAATGATTCCGGCCTTCTCCGCTCGACCAAGCAATGTGAGCCACAGTCGCATATGTTGTGGGTGTTACGATCTAAATTAAATGCCCGGCATTCACATAAAACCGATAAACTGCGACCACTTTATTCCCCTCACACAAAAAGAAGGAAAAAATATGAAGAAAATTCTACTCCACTTTTTAGCAGAGACTATTCCGCTTCGATCTAATTTCAATTCGTTGAAATTCATTGAACTAGATAATAATCTCCAAAGAGAAATTCCGAAACCTCTCTTCTAGATGTGGTTTATTTAAATTTACTTGATCAGGGGCCTCGTTTGACATGAGGCAGGGCATCCGCCGCCAGGCACAAAGGGCCAGGAGCAGCCGCTTAACGAAAACTTTTCAATACTTGATCATAGGAATAAAAATGCTTAAGTTTCTTAAATTAGTTTCTAGGAAATTCTAAAATCTGCACTAAATGAGATAATTGCATTGCTCTGGCATTATAACTAAATTAGCTATGGTGCAGCCACAACGGAAATAAAGTGGATCCTTGATCAATTGATCATACGCGGCATCCGACCTAATAGGCAAGGAAAAAACGTTGGCGTACAAAAAAGAAATGTCAATTAAAAAAAAATCACCGCACTCAATTTAATTAAAACCCTCTAAGCGATGCTAGATAGAAAAGTATAGGGCTGATGCGTTATTCGAAAATTTTAGATAACGGAAGTTAATATAAACAGATTTTAAATTTTTATAGTTAATAGTTCAAATAAATACGAATTCTTCTTTAAAATCCCTTCAAAAATCGAAGTCCTACTTTCACTCATCAGAGAAATGTCCTCTTATGTCAAAAGGATGTTTCTTGACACAAATGGAAGTTCCCCTTAAAATTAAGGTAAAGAGGATTTTCATTTGTCCCAAAAAGAATCTTTTTGCAGCAAACATCATCCTTATGCGACAAACTTTACGTATAATATTGCAGCTAAATAATTTTGTTTGTGTACAAATGATTTTCACGTGGTTTGAAACAAAACAGGCAAGATGGCGTGTTTCAGTCATAGCAGATTCTAAAGAAATGGCAGAAATTGTAGGCGCTGAAGAAATTTTTAAAGCTGAAGCAAAAATACGTAGGCGATGGAAAAAGGTCAATTTTGACTATGAGAATGCTAATCAGATAATAGATGATCCAAGTAAAAAAATTTGCGTGACCTGTTTTCGCCACACCATCGATACAATTATTGTTTGCATAAAAGAACGGTTTTAGATTCTTGATGAATGTAATAATTACTTGGGATTCTTATCAACCATCTCTGAACTTCTAAGCATATGATGAAGAATCTTTGCTGTGGATTTGAAAAAATTTTCAACTGATTTTTACTGATGGAAATAAGCGCAACATCGATGACACAGTTTTGCGAGATGAGCTTATTGAAATTCTAATGCTCATTACTGAGAAATTGTTATCTATTGAAATATTGAATTACATCCACGAAATCTGCCTGGAGTCTGTTTATCCAAACACTTATGTTGCTATGCAAATTACCCGTTTCCATCGCAAGTTCTGAAACGCTGTTTTCCATTTTAAAGATACTAAATATTATCTATCGTTGCCAAGCATAATGGGCGAATACCGCAGCTTTAGCTACTATAGATTTAAAGCAGTTTTTGCGAAATAAATATTTCTTTAAATAACAGTAAGATCTACTTCATAAGATTACTTTCCCTCGAAAAACAAATTCCGACAAAACGTAATATATGATTATACTATTAATGTAATTATGAATTATTTATTATGGAAACAAAATTTTGCTTTTGAAATGGAAGAATTTTAAAACCAAGAATGAAAGGGACGATGAATTAAAATTTACCTCTGGTGAACTGACAGTTCAAAGCGGTCCCTCTACTTGATTTACTTAACAGTCAATGGGCGCAGAAACATGATAAATTTTAGCACTACTGGTTCTCAATTAGTGCCATTGTTTAATAGAAACTAATAGTAATAAATTAAAATGTAATTTTCATACAATGCCTTTAACTTTAAAAGCGAGCTTTAAATTATAGCTTTCCATTATCATAAATCAAAAATTATTTACGTTCAAGAGTGCATTGTTTCAATTTTCATTCATTTTTTTTAATATCCTTGTATAATGTGAGCACAGTAGAAAAAGGGATAGTTTAGTGTGGCAGGGATTAGGCCAGGATTTATTCTATAATATTGTGGTAATTTTACGAGGTAATTTTGAAGCTACTGTGTTAGAAACAAACACCTGCTAAGCCGGCTTGATCGAATTCGACATGCGCACTCGCCGATCGAAAGGTTGTCATAGCAATACTGAATACGCACGATTCGTTAAATGACTATTTCATTGATCGATTAGTTGTTTACGAGATTTTGCGCAATCGAATTTTCGTGTTGTTCCAATAAAAAGATTTTAAACAGTTATCTCAAATTTGGTTAAATTAGCATATGTTTGATTAAAATAACAAAATTTTCGTATTGTTCCGACAAAATTTTAATCAATAATTCAGCAAAATACATACACACGAAAAAGTTCTGTTGAATAAAAAAAAATGTTTCTTTAACACAACTAATTAAAATTCCAATTGAAAGTTGTGCAACCAAATTATTTTTTGGCACAACAAAAAGATAGCCCATTTTATTGGGACAACGAAAAAAATGGTAAACATAAATTCCAACAATGCCTTTGTGTTGATTTAACAAAACAGTATTCTCAGTGCGTCTTGAGCTCAAAATTATATCTACTTTGTATATGACTCTCTTAATAGTGATTCGATTAGTAGGTATCCCATGGAATCGATTGAGATTGCACCAATAGATTTCCAGATAGTACGGTAAATCAGGTATGGGCATATGGCTAATTTACCAAAATCCAGTTTCGCGGTTTATGCCAGTGAACCCAATTTAACGTAATTGCATTTCTATAATATACTAATCCGCGAAAGCTATCAGTTATCCGTAATTTTCACGATGAGAATATAGCATTACAGCGCTGAGCCGCCTCGACTCTTCAATGAATTAATCGCATAAATCTGTCACTTAAGTAAGTTATCAAGAGAGAAAGTACGCAGGTGTCAATGTCCCTGCAGGTGCATGCTTGCCTGTTACAAACTTAACGGAGCACTTGAATGATGATAATTACTGTATCCCATGCCTTACAGTATATTTTTTAAATATTCATCATTGCATCATATGAACTTAGATAAAAAATTATGAAGATACAAAATAGAAAAATACTTTCGCATTACGAAAAAGGGCATTGTATAAAGCTAAAATATGGGCTTAATTTTATTTACACCGAAAGAATTTTCCTGTCTAAACTGTAGATATTAGTGGAATAGATTCGATTGAAAAAGAAAAAGGAGAAAGTTATCGAAAGCTACTAGTCAATTTGTAAAGTATTTGAGTCTCAGTTCAATGTGAAAAATAACTGTTTTTTTAACTCGATTTAAGTAATAAAATAAACTGCCACGAAAGCAAGTTCCACATTATTGTGATTTTTATCCTTTCGACCGATTTTTAATGTAATATTTAAATATGAATTTTCTATCACGATGTCGATTGGAGGGCCCCTTTGACGTCAAAGGGGTCAGATTTTCCACCAATCACAATTTACGTGTCAGTGATTTTCAAATATCTTTTTCTGTACCGATGTTTTGTTTTCGTTATGTGCACGTCGAATATATAAGACGCAAAATATTGTTTAAAAACATTATAAACATTATAAGAACATATAAAAAACATAAACCTTAACAAATAAAGCTATCAAATCAAAATAGCCAGAATTGACAGCAAGATTCGTTAGTTTTCATCAAAGCGACATCGTCACATTGATAGATAATTATGAGAACCTCTGAGTCATGTGACACCAACTTGAATAAGTGTTTTACCGCCTTCAATTTTTAATAATTTTTTCTGTTAAACGACTCGACATGAAAAAAATTAAAACGCACCTTCGGTTCTGATTAAAATGATGTATTACCAAATTATTTTATCTGAAATCGCGAAACAATCCTATTGGGTAGAACTAGTATACATTAAGGTGGTACAGAAAAAGCTTTTTTTTAAATAGATCTCATACAAATAGTTCCTTTTGATGTCAAAATAAAAGCAGCAGTTTTTTAAGACTTTTTAACAAACATTTCGGAGTAGCACAACTCAACCTCTGAAACGAAAAATCTATTTTATTGTAATTACCGCTTTTAATGTATTAATTTATTTTGGCATTTTAAATAGGATCTTGAACGCCCCTAAATATATTTATTTACATTCTGTCAAACATTTGGGTGATGTATTTCACTAAAATTAATACCGTTCAGGTATGTCAAAATAACATAATCCGAAAGCAGCTATTAAAATGAAACATTTTTTTTGCAAAAATGACATGTGCGTCATTTTGACACCAAAAGAAACAATTTATAGGGAATATATTTTTGAAAAAAAGTAAAGCTTTTTTTGGACCACCCTAGTACTGTCCTTTTCAGTGATAAAGAAAAATAACTACAATTAAGTCAATTTTTTATGTGTACAGTTTACGATAATAAGTAATAGTGTAAAATCATATTTTAGAAAAAATAATTCTTAAACAAATTAGTAATTTTTGAAATATTAACTAAAATATTACATTTAAAACAATGTCTTCTATATATAGTTTCTCGTTTGTTTGCACTTTACAGTAACTCATCCCTACTTTTCTAAATTAAAAAAATGACTTTCCATGATGCGAATTTTGACAATAAAATTACCTTAAATCCAAAAGGGATACAACGATGTCAATAGAAGAAAAACGCCTAACGCAACAGCTCAGAGTGCAGGGGGGGGGAGCATGAACTCTGTGTAAATTTGTTACAATCCCATTGCTAGGGCCGGGGGGGGGGGTAACCCGTTACGTAATTTAAGTAAAGCCCCTATATACGTGCGGTTCAAAATAAAACTGGTTATGCAACAAATATGAAAATGGAAATTATTTAATGTTACCATAAGTTTTAGTAACATTATTTCATTTCAAACGATTATAAAACTTATGAATAATTCTCTTTTTGCAAAGTTTTCCTTCCAATCTCTTTTCTTTACTCTTTTTCATGAGTCAGCGACTTAGCCCCACATTGTAAGAAAAATAAGCCGCTTAAACTTCAAGGGGTAATAAACAGATGTTAATGAATTAAATGTATGTGCTTTATAGCACGAATTATGTGATTATACATATATTCGAGGCATTTTACGGTATAAATATAACAAAAAAAATATATGAAGATGACGTCTTACGATCAAGCTAGCCAAAAATTACTTTCATTCAACTTTAAAGATCTGGATAAAATGATGGTAGGTTTTTCGGTTTTTTGGTCATGTATTTTGATTCATCAAAAACAAAGTTTCGCCCACTAAACGTATAGGTTCTCATCAGGGATTGAAGTTGATATTATGGTTTTCGGCCAAGGTTGTCTCATCATTAAACGATCTAGGTTCGAAAGGAACTAATCGAAAAAATAGAAGGAATATGTGTACAGATTTTGTAGAACGATGTGAACGCCTTTTCAGATCGAGGCTATACCTATGCTAGCGTATCGCAGTACACTTTCCAGACTTGTTTTTGTAGAGGTGAACGCTTTGTGTCTCCGAGGAAACGTTTTCATATGCCAGGAAAGACGTGCTCTATCGAGTGCTCTCCTTCTGGACTCAAGAACATGCTTACTTTACGAAGTTGCGCATTCGTGCCGATTTACAAATCAGTTTTCCTCTATTTTAATTTCCAAAAATGTTAAAAATATTAAACAAAGAACGGGAAAAGTTAATTTTTTAATTTTTTCTAATCTCGCATAATTCCTTGAATTTTATTTTACATTGAAAAACTCCCTATTTCTATGATTTCTATGATTACACTTTTATTATTTTTTTAATTGATTATATTTTGAAACCCCTTTTATTATGAGGGTAGATTTTAAATCACGTATACGCAGGCAACTATAGATATCTCATATCTATTCATAAATTAATGTATCGAGAAGGGAAAAATTCCATATGACTGAAAAAAAAAGATTATCGTATCAATATACAAAGAAAAAGAAAATCAAAGCAACTGGAATAATTACAGATGTATTAGTTCACGAAGTACCGTATATGTACAAGCTATTCAAAAATACTTATTCGTAAGGTAAGGAAAGTAATAGAAGAAAACAAAGAATTGGTTGCGTGAACAAATTTTGTGTTGCTTGGAAAAAATATGTTGTTAATTAAACCCTTTAAACCAAATTTTTGTGGCTAAAATCAACGGAAACTTTTGATTGGATCAACCAAATTTTGTGTTTTCTATAGTAAGCATTCTGAATTCATAGAATAAATGTAGCATTTTCCCGAAAAATACCTGACCCTAATCTCACACAATAAACCGTTATTTTATTCAAAGCTACTTAAAAAAAGCTCATAGATCAAATCAAAAATACTTTTCTTTCTCAGACATATCAACTGACTTCAGAAATTCTGAAAAATGAGGCCTTAAACAGACGGTTATTATGACTTTATTTTTTTCGGAGTATAAGATATAGAATCTACAACATATATTTCTAATTAAAGTAGACAGCTTTTTAGAAAAGCAACTGCTATAATTTTTCCCTTATAATTATATTTAGTAAAATAAGGCCTCGATTTTCGACCCAGATTTTATCACGGTATTAAAAAATAAATATTTAACACCATAATTAAAGTGTCGGCTCAAAGAAAGTTATATGAATATAGTTTTTAATACACTGGAATCTATACGAGGTTATGTAATTTCTTAAAATTGTAACTTATCTACTTCGACAACGAGGTTAACAACATTATCTGAAAAAATTATTGCAATTATAAGAAAAAAAAGCCTGCCGTAACTCGATCTTTACTAGAATTCGTAAGGAAACCCCTTATTTCTACGACTTCTTCCACACTATTTATTCTGTATTTACTATTTTTTAAATTAAAAATATTTATTTAAAGTATAAATTATAATAAGTAGGCAGTTGGAATAATTTTAGGAAAAAATATATAATACATTCAATTTTTTTAATAATTCCTGTTTCCAAAACAATTAGCTATTACAAACTGTTAAATTAATATGCTGGATATTTGAATATAGGAATTTTGTATTTTACGATAAAAGTGTGTTTAGAGATAAAATATATGTTTCATTTAAAATCATCGAACTAATTGTTTTTCAATAGATAGGTTGATGATACCACCTTAAAAAAGTTTTCAAATATTTTCATATGTATTTTTTCAACAAAATATGATACAGTAAACTATAGAGTATCATGTACTTAATCGGAAGTTATTATAAAATACTATTTTAAAGAAAATTAAAAAGAGCAAAAATTAAAATCCAAAATCCCATTTCAGCGCTACCACCAACGAATGTCGAGAATTAGAAAATTGTCAAAATCTTCGATCATACAACGTTTATTCAGCCGATGCTACAATTGCTAATTCGGCGTAATTGACTGGAGCCAAGAGTAGAACTAATCGATCGCCACCAAACAAGCAAGGGATGTCAATAGAATCCAAATTGGCTTCTCCGATGCAAGGACGCACTATGTCTGAATGTCACAGGTCATTGAGATTCGGGGATTCAAAAATATTCTATGAGCACCAGTAAAAATAACAAATTAATCCTATACACATTGATTACTGCAGAAGTGTTCTGTTCTCTAATTGATAAAAATTTGGGTCGAACACTAAGCTTTCTAATTGCTCTTTGCGTCACGGAACATATCGTTTTTTTTTTAATTTCTACTTTCGTGAATATCAACAACGCTAATGAAGGCTGCAGAGCAAAAATCTAACGAAAAACGTATCCTTTACTTGGTTATACGTGTATTTCTTTAAAAAGAAAAACGACAAACTTGTGTGAAGTGGCAATAATAATGACAGAAATTACGAAATTTAAAATCTTATATAAAGAACGCGTAATTGAAATTGCGCTTTAAAAATCTATCTCTAAAAACTGGATCTGTGCTATGAAATTTAATACTCAACGTAAAAACGGCGAACGGATTTTAAACAATTTTAACGATTACCACAATAAAGCCACTAGCCGTTGGCATTTTATGACGTGCATGCCGTAAAGTTTTTTATGCAACCGCAGTAAAAAAGTATACACTTTTGATGAAAGAAAGTTCGAGAGTTAGTTTAAAAAAATTAACGGTAGTTTTAAAAACTTAAATTATATTTTTCAATTTCTCTCTACTCAATCAAACCATATTTCAATATTTATATTTCACTTGATTTTGACATCAATTGAAGTAAGAATTATTTCAAGCGAATAAAAGTTTGAACATTTCAAAGAGTGGGACTTTTATTTTTCTTCACACTTTATGATTGATGAAAAATGATAAATAACTGTAATAACACCCGTAACCCAACGTCTATTACGTTATTATTTATGATTTTCCGATAAACATGAAAATCTTCCCAGTTATTTTGACATTTTCAATAACCGTCAATTTAAAAGTAAAGGTATTGATTCCGTCTGGAGTAAAGTATACAAGATTAAGTATAGCTTAAATTAATTTGCGCGCATCAGAAAGCCGTTAATAAGATAAGTTAATTGATTAGCACTTTATATTTTGTTAAAATCCTTTTAAATAAAATTTATTAGTAGGCCATGAAATAAATAATTGCGAATAAATTAATAAATTTCAAATTCAAGAATTTTCCTTTTTATAAACTTTTTTTTAAAATAAAATCTACATGGTTTTGGTATTTTCCTAAATCTATTGAAATTCTTTTAATTCTGATATAAGATATATTAAGATATCAAAAACGCATTTAACCATTAAAATGTCCTGAGGTCTGTTCAAACTGCAAGATGCCTGCACAAGTTGTCCGCAGTTTATTCGAAATCGTTTCCAATTAATGAAGCCCCTTGAAGTCACTCGAAGTCTTTCAGAAGTTCATCAATATTTAAAAAAAAAACATCGATATAAGTTCATCATACAATTATATAAAGTCTTTACATTAAAAAGTTGTAAACCAATCTATACTTTTACTCATACTTTTAAAAATAAAAAATTAGCAATGAAATATTCAGGGTTTCTATGAACATAAATATAATATAAAATATCCACTAAAACGAGCTTTCACTCAAATAAATGAATTTCCAAAAATATATATGCATTTTCAAGAAAAAATGAAATAGTTTAATTTTCAGCCAAGAAGATAAATTTTCTACCAACAAACATTAATTTTTAGCAAAATACATGAATTTTTACAAATATTTGAATTATTAAAGGAATTTTCAACCTGTTCGTAAAATTTTCAACCGAAGAAATAAATTTTCAACCATAAATAGGAATTAGTCACCAAGAAGATTAATATTCTACCACAGAAGACAAATTTTCAACAAAATAAAGAATTTTTAAACCATATAGTTGAATTTATAACTGAATATAAATTTTTAACCAAACATGAAATAGTTCATCTTTCAGCTAGAAATTAATTTTCAAACAAAAATAAATAATAATTGAATCGCTAAGTACAGAAAGAGAACTACTGACATTTTTGGCCAAAATTAATTAATAATGTATTCATATAGATTCCAATACTGATTTCGGGGGGGCAAAAACGTAAACAGTGAGGACCGCTTGACTCATTTCCAATTGGAATATATCTATATATATATATATAATTTTGCAACCGCACTCGCCCTACTCCCCTGAGAAACTGCATGAGCCAGCTGTTCTAGGAAGGCTGATAACAGCTTGACTGAAAGCGCGAGTTTGGTGTATTTAGCTATTACATTATTTACTTCAAGAACAGCATTTACTCAAAAAAACTTCAACTCTCATTAGAGCATACATTTTTTTTAAATTTCGTACAGCATCAAACCAGTAAAGGATCATTCAGACGGGATTTGAGAGACTGAAGATTATTAGGGGCGTGCAAACAAAAAAATAAACCGAGCCGCGTGGGTCGGGTTTGCGCAGACGCGCAAGCAACCCAAAAACCCGTCGTCAGCCCGCCAACCCGGATTTAACCCTCGAACCCACATTCAATCCGAAATCAAAGCACATTAAAAAATTTTGAAACACAAATTAGTTAAACACAAATTAGTTACACAGCAATTATATAAATTTCACTTAATTTGGATGACGTTATGCATTTTTTCCAGCTTTTATTTGACTTTCTATGTGGGTATGTGTATGTCAAGATCAAATTTCACATTCCAATTGTGACACGCTTCTGCATATCCAATCGACCCTTTTTTGTGTAAGCAGGAAAAAATTACGACAGAAGGATGTACGTTCACCTGGCCGAAACTAAAAGGGTCTCAACTCGGGGCTACGAAAACCGTAAAAAGGGTTTTACTTCGGTGAATTTTATATTTACGAAGATTTTCAGGTTTTTAAGTTGATTTTGAATTAACTGCGCGTTTTGAGGGTTGAATGCGAGTTGGCGGGCTGAATGCAGGTTGTCAGGCTGGATACGGATTGCTAGGCTAAATGCGTGTTCGAGGGTTGATTGCCGTTCTGACGGTCCACCCGAAAACCCGTCTCGATCAGCATCAATTTTGTATACCCCTAATTATTACGCAAACGAGCTTTTAATTACGGAACGCAATCTCATCTCGTTTTATACATCTGTCGCGTGAATAATCACTCGTAAATAAGAGTATGCGTATATTACCCGTATAATAAAGTGTCAGATATTATTTTTCACGTGACCACGCTGAATAGAAATGCTGCAATAGCTCCTGCCACCGCGCTCAAATATATTCGTACGATTTTACGCGAGTAGAGTCAACTTTGGAAGCTGAAAGAAATTGATGAAAAGTGGCTATAAATTTGTCTAAACTAACGATAAATAATAGGGCCTTGTGTATTTTGGAGATGAAATTATTCGAATTATCCATTGTCCACTGTACAACATTCTCTGATTCTTCTCTTTATATATTTATTTTATTTCGCAGAAAATTCACTAGTACCGAAGATCAAACCCTAAACGATAAGTTTAAATTGTGCGCGCTATCACTAGTGACTAGACTATGAAATATTACAATGAATTTCTAACTACAAAAGAGGATTACTCATTTACGAAAAACGCTATAATTACTTAAAATATTATTTTAAAACCGAGCATCTCATATTTTAATCAAATTTATTTAAATCTATAAGAATATTATTTTTTTATTTTTTTATATTACGGAAAAAATTCCCAATATAAATGAAAAACATCGTTTCGAAAATGGATTTTTTAAGTCATTTCACATATCCTTTCAACTTTTCTGATATGCACTCAGAAAAACTTGGTGATGCGCCGGACTAGACTGTGAAGGCGATAAAAAAAACATTATTTTTATGGAATTAATTTTTTAAAATAATTTTATACATCCGGAAAATTTTTTTAAATTAGTAAAAAAATCTTTGATTAACAGTTAAGAGATTTTTATGTAATGGGAAGCTGACCAGCGCCAGATCTGGGCCAGCACAGGCTATCAAGAAAATAAGGAACAAAAAATGTTTACAGCTAATTGACACTTAGGAATTTTTATTTTATGGGAGGCGGCCTAGCGCCAGAAATGGGTCAGACAAAATGGGTGCCCAAAAAACCCAAACACCAAACACCTCACAAGTATTGAGTCTTCTGGAAATCCGTTATTTTTCTTTAATTCCAGAAATTTGGGCCATAAGCATTAAAAATCTCGAAATTTTTTAAATTTCGACCTCAAATTTGAGGTCAGAAACCCGAAAAAATACCTAGATCTGGGTGTCGTGGAAATAATACAATTGTGACCACAAATCAATTATAAGAAACACAAAAACCCCCCTAGTTCCAAATCTCATGGAAATCTGCTAATTTATTAAATTTTCCAAAGATGTGGGCTGTATTCATAAAAATGCCAAGTTTTGATAAAAAATGTCACATTTTTTATTCTGATCTAATAAAAAAAGTCTACCAGTAATGAGTCTCGTTTAAATCGGCAAGTTTATTGGAATTTAGTTTTGGGTCAGTCGGATCAAAATTGTTTAATTTTTATGGTCTGGAAATTGTTCGTGCTAGTTCAACTTCGGATCGACTCGAACAAAAATCGGCTCAACTCACCTCGCTTTTTTGAACTATTTGCTTTTTTCATCATTTTCATCAGTATTATAAGAATATGAATATATTCCTAAATTCTATATTCTCTTTCGATCCCATCCATTTACAAACATTCGAAGAAGCTCGCTACATTATACGCGGAGAAACAGGTGGCGTGACTCTCACAAATAACGCGCGTAAATTATAAGTGGAGGTTGCACTTTCCGTCGAGCAGGTAACAACGAGACGCAAGAATACTATGTTAAGACTCGTGAGCCTCCATAATATTTTGCGATGAATCATACTTCACAGAAGCACAGTGATGCAAGTGAAACTATTGTTACGTGTACTGTGCAAGTATGTTATTAGGAGGAAAAAAAAACAATCCGATTATAATCACCCTAATAATGAGAAAATGTTCTGTGTCTGTAGGTACCGCAGCACACTTTCTACAAAGTTAATTGTTAAATAATCTATTTTTATAAGGATAATAATAGAGTCAAGTTTACTCCAATTAAATTCGTTGAAAAAAATGAGAAATATTTTCAATTGAGATCAAGGTACACCTATTTCAAATATCACACACGTAACATGTCGTTAGAACACTTTCATCTTTGGCCAGCTGAAGCATAGCAAAACGAGTCATAATTTCGATAGTTAGCGATGCATGAATATCAAATTCATTATACGAGGGTAGTTCAATAAGTCCTTAGAATGAAGTATAAAAACAATTCTTTTTGGGTAAATTTTTTTTATTTTTCAACATAATCTCCTTGGAGCTCTATACACTTGGTCAATTGCTTTTCAAGTTTTTTTAATCCTTCAGAAAAGTGGGTTTTCGGAAGTTCCTCAAAATAAGCACTTACAGAGGCAATGACGTCTTCGTTGTCTGGAAATCTCGGTCCACCGAGCCATTTTTTCAAGTTTGGAAATAAG
>NC_046663.1:87984251-88011354 GCF_010883055.1 Belonocnema kinseyi
TATATCTAGTCGGGAGTGGTGTTGACTGAAAACAGATGATTTGGAGCGATTCGCGCGCCATCTGTTGGTCATTCTAAGGACTTATTGAACTACCCTCGTAACTAAAAACATAATCTGAAACAATCTAAAATCCGCCCATCGCAATTATGACAATAAGAAATGCACTTTATGTTACATAACTTACAAAACAAATGTCTAGTCAAAATTGCATCTTTTGCAAGAATTATTATAGGCGAATATTTGGAGATAATTGTCTGCTGCTTCAGAATAAAAATTCTTTGAATTCCATATTCAGAAACAGTAAAAAAGGTGCAGTTTCAACTGAAGTTATAGTATTTTAACTGTAGGCACGTGGCGGTAATCAGTAATAAAGTTGTGGAGTTGTTGAGTTTTCGATATTATTATCAGGAACTAAGAGATTTTGTCGACTTGGTGTTAAAAAATAATAATTTTTTGCAACCTCGAGTTGTCACCATTGCAGACCCTGTACTTGTGCATTCTACTTCGAAGGCTAAAATTGCATTATGCATTCGTGCCGCAGAGGACGTGTATCGCCAGATCTGACAGTGAAAAATGAATTAATCTATTCTTTGATGCGGAAAGGGGTAGAGCCTGAGCTCATACCCGAATATCGTAATTAATGAACTCTTATTTTCAAAAATGATATGAAATTCCTTCCTTCAGCTCTCATTATCCTTATTGCATTTACTCATATCTTCGATCAACATATTGGTGTATGCACATATACTCAGTAAAACTGACTTATTCAATTAGGCATGTATATACTATTTCAAATTCTAATTAAAAAACTCATTTTGTTAAAGCATTACGAAATAAAATCATATGTTCAACTTTATAAGTATAAACTTTTTTCTAACAAAAACAACCACTTTTTTTATTCGATACATACTCTTCTTGCTGAATTTGTATTGATATCAAGCGTTTTTTTATTGTAAAAGCAGCGACACTGATACGTAATCTCAGATAGGAATTTATCGATAGACTGTTCACAAAAGAAATTCTAGTGCAGTCATTCGTATGAAATTATTCCATTTTTCATTAAATTTCCTTTAAAACTGATAAGTTAGAAAAATGTTTGATTTTAACTGTATCAATTTGAAATAATCCAATTATCAATGTTTAAATTATTGGCTTTGGAACATTTTTATAATGAAACTGTCCAGTTTTTTTTAACCACAGCTTTCAAAACTAAATCATTTTTAATTTGAGCCCTTTTAAACAGATTGTAGTATTATAGACATTAAAAAGTTAATAATTTTATTTCAAGCAGAAAAATGATTACAAATTAAAATAATAGTCTCAAAACTTTGGAATTTAAAGTACTTAAATTTGCGAAATTTCAAACGAGAAGATTAATAATCATTAAGAATTTGAAATGAGACTCATGCAATTTTGCATCATTTCATGTAATATCAAGTTCCCATTGTTATGGACAAAAAAATTCCGGTAATTTCCCAGTTCTCAAAAATATTTTCCGGTCACTGAAATAAAAAATTTTAAGCAATCAAAAGTAACCTGCAAATTAAAGTAGAGACAACTAAACTCTTCTGAAGTTTCAATCGAAAAGCCCTAATTGCTCTCAAACAGTAAATTCAGGATGATTTTCACAAAAATAAAGGAATAAATTCTTTTACATAAAATAAATATAAAGGAAACATATTGAATTCAAGATGAAATTATTTAAATTCTTAAGACTTCAAGTCGAAATGTATTAGATTTTTCACAAAATAATTCAATTTTCAACCCAAAGACGAATTTTTAACAAGATTTGAGGTTTGAAGTTAAAAAGCTGTATATTTTAAGCCCAGAACATAATTTTTTAGAAGACAGTTAAATTATCAACATAAAAAGGTAAATTTTCAACAAAAAATGTACTTATTACCCAAAAAAGAAAAATTTTCTAGCATAAAAGCTGCATTTTCAATTCAAAAGAACGATTTTACCATCCAAAAAGAGGTATGTTCCACAAAACGGGTGACTTTTCCACACAAAAAAAATATATTTTTAACAAAATATGAATCCATTTTCAACCTAGAAAAGACGAAATTTCAACCAAATAGTCAAACTAAAAAAAAATGCAAGCAAAAAGTGGAATTTACAACTAAACAGTTCAACTTTAAATAAAACAAATTTTAAACAAAACAGTTAAATTTTTTACCAAATATTGAAATTTAAAGATAAAACCCCGACTTTTTATAAGACAGTTGAATTTTTTTGAAAGGATTCCATCAAAAAGGATCAATTTTGAACCAAATGATTGGATTTTCAACCAACAAAACACAAACTTTCAACCAAATGGTGAAATAAAAATAAAATAATAAAACCAAAAAGTTGTATTTGCAATCAAATAGTTGCAAATTAAAAGAAACAATTTCAAAGAAAATATCTAAATTTTTTACTAAATAGTGTAGTTTTCAAACCAACCCCCAGGTTTGGTTTTATAGAAAACAGTTGAATTAAAAAAGGATCTCTTTTTAACGAAATATTTTAATTCTTAGCATAATAATTAATTTTTCAACAAAATAGATCATTTTTAACCAAAAAGAATTAACTCTCAAACAAACGTATTAGTTGTATGTTCTTATTGGGTTCTATTTATGGAGTTCGCATTTAAGCGAAAAGGTAAGAAAAAGGAGAAAGAGTGAGTTAAAATATTTTTACAGATATCTGTCACCATTAAGTGCGTTTTATTATGAGTGTTTCTTATTGAAAATTAAATAAAATTCCAGGCTTTTTCTTACTCTTAAAAAATTTCCCGTCTAGTGGCCACCCTGTGATTGGATTTGTTCTACAAGTTCTTATTAAATGCCCGGTCATTTCACGGTTCGTCCGCTTTGGTAGCTATGAACTTGGTTGTTGAGAATTTGGGATAAATTTGGTGATAAGATCTGCAATTTTGGGAGTCATGGTGGATTTTGAGGATTTAATTTTCTGTTTTTGACGACTTAATTTTGAATTGTGGGCCAGGAGAAGTTGAACGGTCGTAGCGTTTACGGTTTGCTGCTCTCGTCGTTCCTCTTGGCTGACTAACCGTTATATAACATCCGGCCTCCCGCTTTATTCTATTGTTCATCGTTATATAATCATTCCCTCAGCCGTGCGAATTCGCTGCGTTGTGTTTAAAAACTATTCCAAAACAGTAAATAGAAGTATCTGTAACAATATTCTGCCTACAATATCTATATCTATACCACCATTTATCGATTATTTACGCATCCCAGGCCTCGGACTCAATTTACAAATAAAAAATATTGTAAATAGTGTCAAAATAAAATCATAAAGTTTTTTAAGTATTAAAAATTAACTTCAATGTTCATTTAAAATATGGTGGCTGTCCAAATTTGGTCCTTGGATTCTTAGTTTTATTTTCAGGAATTTTATACATTATTTAAAAGGTCATTCCTTAATCTATAAATGAACAAAATTTCTATTTATTTATCGCAGACTCCACAGTCAGTTCCCTGTTCCTCATTTCACCATTTAAATGCGAACTGAATTCAGAGAACCCAGTAAGGAAATCCAACTACTTTTGTTTTAAAGTTCATACTGTTCAATTAAAATTTTTTTTCTTGCCGAACAAATTTTTATTTGATAGAAAATTTAACGATTTTTTACAATTTCATATTTTAGATATTAAAATTCATCGCTTTCTTTAGAAATGTCATATTTTTTGGAAAAATGCATGTGTATGGTTAAAAAATAAGATTTTTTGGTTGAAAATTAATTTTGTTGTTGAAAATTCAACTATTTTGTAGAAAAAATCGTATTTTTGGGTGGCGAATCCAACACTTTGGTAGAGAATTTCACTATTCGGATAAAAATTTATACATTTCATTGAAAATTTGTCTGTTTTTCAACTGCTTTTTGCTTCCTCATAGAAAATGCTTTGCAATGGCAAAGAATTAAAAAATGTGTTAGGTTAATTGAACATTCACCATTTTAAAAATCTCAAATTCAATGTTTTAAACAATTACCCGGGTGTGTGTGTGTATGTGGTTGTGAAAAGTGGATGCCGCACTTCATTGTGAACACGATAACTTATAAATTGATGAAATTTTGAAGGCTTTTTTTCACCACTAATACCTCAAAATGGGCAGATTAATTTCTTAAAACATTTGTTACCTTTTTTAGTACTCTTTAATATTTTAAAAGTAGTTTTTATTATAGGAACTCTTTTTCATTAACATAATTCAAAATTGATGCAAGAACATAAAAGATTCCTTGACTCGAGATAATTCAATTAACCAATTATATTATTATTTACATTACTTGAAAAAGCGATTTTTATAGTAAAAATGTTCTGATTTACATAATTTAAAGTTGACGTACGAATAGAAAAGATTCGATGATTCTGAACAAATCGATTGACCTATAATATTATATACGCTGTATGGAATAGTGCAGACGTTATGGTCATTTAAATAATTTAGAAAATCTGTTTTCTGCATAAAAACTTTTTATTAACATAATTCCACAATCATATGCAAGGATAGAAAAGGCTCCTTGATTCAAGACGTTTTGGTTAACCAATCATTACTTGTTTATCTTGACTTCTTCTACATACGTTGAACAAAATATATTTGCTAATTAATTATGATGAGGAAGCAAAGTGCTCATCAAATGAGCAAATTATGAGTGCAAAAAAAGTGGAAACACCCAAGATCGAATTCAAACTTAGTTATTTTAAATTAAAATATTTTTTGTTCATATATCAGCCATGACATTTTTCGTTAAAGATTTCACACCTTTGTTGAAAGTTGAACTACTTTCTTACAAGTGTATTTTTTTTTATTCATAATTTTTGTTAAACATTTTTTGTTTGTTAAAAATTCATGTTCCCAAGCAGAAAACTCATGTTCTCAAGTAGAAAACTCATGTGTTTTCCAGAAAACTTTTCAGTTTAGCTTGAAAATAACCAATTTGGTATACAATTCAACCGCTTGTTATAAAATTAAAGTGCTGTGAAAAAATTAGTGTTTTAAATAGAAAATTATTATTCTTGAGTGAAAATTCAACTATTTGGTTAAAATTGTATGTATTTTGTGTAAAATTCGGATTTGCCGTTTAAATCCAATTGTTTTGTATTTTTACTTAAAATCTATTTCTGTTGAAATATCAATTATTACAGTTTTCGTTAAAAATTTAACTTTTTAGGGTGAATATTCAACTTCTTTGTTAAAAGTTGAACAACTTTTTTAAAATTTCACTTAATTTGTTTAATATTAATCAATTTAGTGTAAAATTATATTGGGGGGGGGGCGTATAACTATGCATTTTTTTACTAAAAATTGAAGTATCTTATTAAAAATTTAACCAATTTGTTGTAAATTCATTTTGTCGGGTTAAAAATTGAACTGCTTTAGAGAAAATTCATTTTTGGGTATAAGAAGTCAACAATTTAGTTGAAACTTCAACTATTTAGTTAAAAATTTATGTATGACGATGATAGTTGAGGATTGAACTATTTTGTTGGAAGTTCGATTGTACCCTTACATTTTGTTTTAATTCTCAGTTGAAAAAGAAAAAAATTACGTTTATATCTACTCAATTTTTTCACATCCCAGTAATAGTTAATTATGAACTTGTAATATGCTAAAGTAGTAAGACGGGCTTTTCAGTCTTTCAACGCCTGGATATATCAGGCGACAGGGGTCCGAGTTTGTAACCAGAAAGTCCGTGCTCGATTTATGCTGCTGGCATTTGTTTGCCATTTTTTTTAATTTTCATCAAAATTGACAATTAAACTTATTTAAATCAATTTTTTTCTCCGCCAAAATTTACAAAATACCCAACTTTTAAAATTTCAAATAGGAAGTTCTATTTTTTATTGCACATTCAGATTCTTCATTAAGCCCCCACCCACCCAGGGGAGGGGTAAAGTTTTTCGGAGTTGGTTTTAACACTCGAAAATAAAAAAGTTTTTATTATGGATATTTTTTCGCAGGATGCGTATTTCTTATGATATTTCGACGGCTCAAAATAAAAAAAAACACCCGGTATAATGCGCTTCGTGAATCATTTACTTATTTATAAAAATTCTCAATGTGCTCATATTTTGTAGAAAAATGATAAGAAATACGTGCTTTAAACGCTGTTTTTATTATTAAATTGTTGTGTAGTGTATTCAGACTTAAATAAAATTAATAAATTAATTTTAATATAACTTAAATGAAATTATTCTTATTTTCGAAGATGTACAATTGGTTTAAATTATTTTTTAATACTAGGTCAATAGCTTCTTTTAAATTTGAATAATTTGACATACTTCCTTATTACGAATAATTATTTAGTTACTGTTTAGGAGTTTGGAAAATCAATTTTTATATTCTTATAAAAAATGTCATATATTTTTGTTATAATATGTAAGATAATCTATTGTATTCTATTTAAAGCTCCCATTTGCAAAACAAACTATGAAAGTTTGAAATAACCGAATTATTACATTTTCAATCAAATATTAGAATTTTTCAGAGAAAATTAGAAAAAATGATATTTTGGAACAATTCTTTTCAAGGTAAGTTTTGATCATTTCATTTTTTCCATTATTTTTGTCAGCATTATTTCATATTTTATATAATATTTTCAATACTATTTATACGGAAAAGTTCCAAGTTTGATAAATCTGGATGTATAGTTATCAGCCAATTTGAAATTCCTGTTTTTCTCCCTACCACATTTCTTTGCCCGACCAATTAAAAGATTTTTTTATAGTTGAGCAATTATTTATTTATACATGCCAAAATTATCCTCAATCATAGACTGTGATAAATTATAATCAAAACTACATTACCGATCAAGAGTATGGCACTGCCTGTTTGTCGATGAATGCTCAAAATCTTTTAATGTTAACGGAGAGTTACGGGTTTCTCTCTTAAATATATATTAAAAGCTGCCCATATTCTTTTTAAAATGAAACAGGCTGAAGTGAATTTTGAGGTAATATTGTCAATTTTGTAAGAAGATATTGAAAAATAGTGCAAATAGTGTAAAAAATATAACTCATAATTAACATTAAAACAAATTATTATTGTTTCCGGGTTTTTCCAGGTTAAATAAAATTCCTAAGGGTTACCCTGTTTTCCCACTGCGTTAGGCACCCAGTAAATATCTAAGTTCAAAACTGTGAAACAATATGATATAAATTCACCTTATTTCTGATAAGAATCGCACTTCCTAATTTATTCAAATATTCCAATCTCGTTTCATACTACATCCTTTCTAACTTTACTCATGCTGCATGATTCTTAAAACGTTGAAAGTTCTAACTTATATTTCATAGTACTTAACAGACTTTTTAATCGTGAAAACAATTCGTGGGTTTTTATATTTCTTGCGAAAGTAGTTCAGCTAGACAGCTAGGGCCTTTTAATACTTTTTTAATTAAATTTTCTTGATTTTATTATTTTAAAACACAAATGTAATAGTGTTGAAGTCTCTCTAAAACAGTTTATTACTTCAAATTGCATTTCTCTTATATCTTCTAGATATCCAGATTATACTCATAAGTAATATTAGTGAAATATTTTTGAAAACTGAAAGTTGTATTTAACGTAATTGTCGAGAATTCCTAGGCTATATTTGTCTAAAAATTCGCATACTTATGACAATTAGAAAATTAAGAAAAATTTTAAGAAAGCACAAAGAAAAGTCCGAGAAACGTGCCGAGGCAAAAAGGAGGAAAAATGTTTCAGGTATACGCCTAAGTTCTGAGGCTGAAAATGGTAAAACAGGAAGGCGCATGGCATCCACCTGTCGCTAATATAAGGACGACCATCTGTTTTAGAAACTTGGAAGTTCAAAGCCGCATGATCGTGAATGTAACTTTTACTTTCCAATTTAAAAGCGTCGATTATTCTGTCAATTAGGCCGTTCGTCACGCGCACCTGACATGGTAAATGCTTTTAAAACCTCGAAAATAATTAACTGGTTATTTAATAAATATAAAAAAAGACTGAAAATATAGCAGGGGAGAACTTGAGCTATAAGAAAAATAAATCAAATAAGTTTTCCAAGTGGAAGTTCAGTGTTCATTTTTTTAAATGTCCTCTCTAATATAAGTCGAAAGAGCTGTCAAGAACCAACTAAGCGGTCGCTAACTTCACCGCGAGAATTTATTATTCCATGCGCAGATGCCGCAAGCTGCATACATTAATGGCACGGTGTATGACACACGGAGCCTCATGCGGATCAACAATGTGCTTAAAAGTAAATAAGTTCCTCTACTAATTACATGTATTCTTTGTTATAAAACGAGAAAAGACGCTTTCATTTTGTATCACTAACTTATTTTGTAAATAAATATATTAAATGAATTTTTTCGAATTAGAAATCATTTGATACCCATGTTTATTATAGCTATAGGGGCCGTTCAAAATCTACGTCACTCTAACAGTGTAGGGGGAGTAGGATTTGTGACGTAGAGGAGAGAGGTATTAACACAAAATGTGACATCTCACATAGAAATTATAAATGTGAATAAAATGTTGTTTGAAGTGGTTGAACAAATGAAAATTAGTGATTTGACAGAAAAGTATGGCGACAAATAATTAACAAAAAGAATTTCAGTCGAGAGAATGACGCCCGAAACAAAAGACCTAGGATACTAATGGACCTAAGTGGGGAATCTCACTTGACGACTTTGTGGAGCTCTTCACTTGAGCTGATTGCTAGAGAGATTTATCAGCAATCTGAGACGGAACAGTGTTGCGGAACGAAAGTGTTATTTATTTAAATAAAACGAGAATTTTAAATCAATCTAAAAATTCTATAACCCACTCCTCACATTACTCCCTTCCCAACAGAGTGAATCACGCCTACCCCGAAAGGGAAATGGCTTAATTGTGTAATAATAATATTATACAAGTAAAGCATCTAAATTTTAAATACATACTTCACACTTTCTCTTATTCCGAACTTTACCTCTTTTTACAAAAATTCCTCTTTTTCTCCCTATTTTCAAGAAAAATCCTATTTAATATTTTTCGTTGAAAGTTCATTCATTTAATTAAAAAGTCTAATATTATAATTTTGGTTCAGAATTCATCTCTTTTGGTTCAACATTCTGCTATTTGGTTGAAGATGTACTAACTTTTTGTTTGAAAGTTCGTTTTTTTAGTTGGAAATTAATTTTATTTTACCTGAAAAATTAACCAAACCATTTTTTTTGTTGCAAATTCATCGCTTTTAGTTGAAAACAAATAAATATATAAAATATAATATGAAAAATATGTATTCCAACTGGAAATCGTTCATATCACAATGACTGTTTACGTTAGGATGGTCTAGATTAAGTGTCAAGGCCAAGGCAAGCAATGCCCGATATCGTTCTTCATTCCAAGTTTCAGTGTATTTTGACTTGAAATCTAAAGGATGTACTAAAAATATCTTAAGCTCAAAAATGATCATTGTTACAAATGATTGATAAAATCGAGGAAAATATTCCCATCGTTAATTGTTATTAATTTTGGAACAGAACTGGCGTCGAAATTTAGACACAAATACTTCAAGTTGAAATTTTTTATTTAACAATTGTTATTTAGGGTTTTATGTTTTCGTTTTCTCTTAGGTAAAAAATGAAATTCTTATTTATTCCTGATGTACCAAAGAGATTTGTAGAGAATCTTGCAAGAAGTAAAATTATCCCTACAACATTAGGATTAAATAAGAATGGCAAGTTTTATGTAAAGTGAACGAAAAAAAAACCCAAACTGTAAATAACTAATGTTAATTAAACAATTTAAACCTGAAACATTTTTTCTAAGGTTAAAGTCTTCAGTTCTCTACCAAAATTAGTTGTAAATAATAAATCAATATGGTTCTTATTATTGAATTTTATTTAAAAGGATTTATTCTCCTATTATTCCCTTATTTTCGTGAAAAATCGCCCGATTCCCCTTGTTTTAAAAGATGGCATTTTGGGCTATGAAATCTGCTTTCATATACTTGTACGTTTTGTGTTTTATTTTAGGCGGTTATTAAATGAAATCAAATAACATTATTGAACTTAAAAGTGGGAGGAGGGCGTGTATTTGTGACGTCATCATAGAGGGTTCAAGAAGGAAAGGGATGGAAAAAGTGTTCAAAATTGTTTGACATGGTTTTTGAATAGTCCTATAAAACATAAGAGTACATACCTATATCAATTTTACCAGACAGAAGGGTTTTAAAAATTCATTATGTTGAAGACAGTATCTATAGAACATTAAAACTGATACATTTAGACTACCTTATTTAACACGGATTTTAAATTTCGTAGTTAGTTAAACAAGACATGTAGTCTAAATTTACTTCAGCTTTTAAGTAAACTTAAACTATCTTAAGCCCTCAAATGAAATAATAAAATACTACATTGTCATTTACTTCAAATCTACTATAAAAAAGACATTATGGAATCAGTTACACAGTAAAAAAATTTCTAAACTTGTTCCACCATATAATTATTTTGGATTCAATTCAGAACAATTTGTCTAGATTTAAGAAAAATTGGAGTAATTTTAATTTCTCCTTACTTGAAGTATTCTTTCTTTCGTGTGCTTCAATAAATTGTACATTGTGACTAAATGTTTCGGGATTGAGGTACCCTAGTATTAAAAAAAAAATTACGACTAAAATGTGCTTGTAACAATTATTATTGAGGACTAGATTATCAGTTCCGACAAAAAAGAGAACTGTTCTTTATAAAGTAACTTAAGTAATAGAATTCTCAGAAATAGAAAAAGTTACTCTCTAGACTGGGTATTAATATCTACAACCTAAATTCTCAACTGAGCAATCAGTATATAGTAGTATGTGGGTGAAGATAACCTAATGACTAAAATATACCAAAAGGTTAATGACTAAATTAACCTTCGGAAAAAAGGAACTGCATGTGTCGATTTATTTATTTCCTTAGACCAATATTTTCAAAAATAAAACTGTTTTCGTCAAATAGATATAACAGTACTGTCTTTGACGTATTGTTCGCACTTTTAAGTCGCTTCGAGTGATCTATTCAGGAACCTTTGATGACCTTTCATGTTCAATCAAAAGCGATTTACAAAACTCAAAAGTATTGCTTACTTTGTTTATATAAGAAAAACTTAGTTAATATTTGAAACATAAAACTACTGTAACTTAAAAAGTTATTTGCTGAAACAAGACACATTGTTTGGCCTTCGGATGGTCTCTCTGAATTTCTGGATTAAAATTTTTCGACATAAGATAGAAACAGCAACTTCATGAAATAAGTGTCTTCTTTCTTAATAAAAATAAACCTCCTTCTATGAGGAAGAAAATTAATTTAGTGCCTGTGAGAAAGCAAAAAGCTCATAAAGTGAATACAAATACATTAATCAATGATGAAAACACCCAATTTCGGACCCAAGTTTTTAACTTTGAATCTTTAGATAAAAGATAGATGAAATGAGATTTGAAAAAATGGAAGTTTTCTATTTTCGAATCTTTGTTTTTACAGTAGACAAACTAGATATTAAATTCTTATGTCAAATTATTTCTTTTAAACTTCTCAAATCATAACAATCAGCTTTTCAATTATCGTTAGATTTTAAAATGATCTCGATCAAAAAGTGGCCATAAGGATTTAATTTTGTGCAAACCCTTAAAAGACAAACACTTTCCCATTTTTTTGTTTTCAAAATTAAATTCCGTTTAACTTTGAAAGTTTTTTAATTAATGTAAATTAAACCAGTCAGTAATCTTTCAAGGTTTTAAAGCTTTACAGTCTTTTTATGGTCTTTGAATTTTATAATCTGTACGAAAACAAGTTTTGAGTGCAAAACTTTTTGAAGAAACCTTTTCGAGATTAAATAGAAATCATGATTTTAAATTATGTACCATTTATAATTAATGAGTCAAATATTGAAAATTATGATATTCTTCACTGTTTTAAGAATACAATGCTAATTAGTTCTCAATTTCCTTCAATCCTCCAAATTTATAAATTTTCTATATATTTTTAGGATTCAAGTGAATTTCAAGTCTACTTTATACCAAGAATCTCCCATCGTTCGAATTGCATATGCTTCGTATTGGGAGACAAAGAATCCTTGATCCATGTTTACAAAAAGACAAAAATCTGAGTGGATTCTGATAAATAGTAGGTGGATATATGATATATGAGAATACTAGAAATTTTACAAAAATTATACATTGTATTTTCAACTCTGGACGTTCTATTAGGGATTTCTCAATACATTACTAATATGAATGGATATTAGATAATAATGCTTTGCATAAATAATGTTTCTCTTCCGTAACCTGAAGTTAAAACATTTAATTTAGTGAAAAGTAGCTAGTTATTACAGTCCAAAGTACTTCTCAATATGGGGTTAAGTCGTCCACTTTCAATAGAAAAACAAAAATAGCTTATTAGTAAAACCAAGCGGTAAATTTAAAAAAATGAAAGCCTATATAGTTATTTTATAATAAAGTAAACAAATATGATATAAACTTATAAATGCCATTAGATTCAGAAAACATTATAGATCCACGCAATATTTATCAAAATCCGCTGATTTTTTTCTAATGAACTTACAGCATCATTTGTGAACGTTACAGAAATTTCAAATTTTAAACCAATCAGCTTCTTTTCAATCAGAGAATCCTCAATATTCATCACTTGAAGAACTTGAAATTCGAATCGTTAAATTACCAATTTTCAACATTGAAGATCCTTCACACTTTTAAAGCTTTCAACTGTACATTTCTTTTCTATTTCCTCACTAATGTCAATATTCTCCACATGGGGATTACCAAATCGAGCAGACAATGCGAATTAGGACTCAATTTTCATCAACACTCGAAGCTCTCCTACCAATGTCTAGAATCTGAGTTTATATAGCATTCTAGAAAACTCGATTCTTGGATTGGTTGAGAATCTCTGGATCTACTAATCAGTATCTTCAAAGTACAGAATCCTCGACATTCATCACTTCAATATCCTGAATTCCGAATTGTCCAATTTAACCGTTTTCAAAATTGAAAATCCTTCAATCTTCTAAAGCTCCCAAGCGCTACATTTATTTTCAATCTCCACACTAATGTAAATATTCTTCCAAGACTGCCAAGAAGAAAATGCGAATTAGGACTCAATTTCTACCAACCCTCAAAACTCTCCTATCAATGTCTAGAATCTGAGTTTATCTAGAATCGAGTCTAGCAAACTTGATTCCTGGATTGCTGGGGGAATCTGTGGATCGACTAATCAGCCTCTTCCAAAGCAAAGAATGCTCGACAGCGACACGAGGGAGTGCTTGTGCTTATTCGTCACATAGGGTGGTACGCAAACGCGTCTGGAGACAAACGAAACGACCTAAGCCAAATTGGCGCATGTGTCTTGTCGAGCGTAATACACCGCCTCCATATGACGTGACACGCTGGCGGTGGCTTGGCTCTCGTGTTGTGGAAAAATCAATAACAAGCGTGGCTTGTCGGAGCGTTGAGCTGGTTCTTGCTTGCCTACTTGCTCTCAGCTCTCAGGTGCCTACAAGTTTCAGGCTTCGAAGCCGAGGGAAGAACCTGCAGGCACTAAGTATTACGATTTTATACCCATATATACCCGCACAACCATGTACAGCCATGCTGGCATGAAAATTGAACCAATAGCACCAAGCAAGCAGGCAGGCAAGCTGGCGCCTGTTTGATCGAGGGAACGGATACGGACTTGTTCTACGTCACCTGTATGGTGCGTGTCATGCCGCAACCGTAGTACACACGATCGAATTCCCGCCTTCGCAACCACCTGAGACTGTGTTTTATTCGTGCGGAATTGTGGATTATAGAATGTAACTCGTATCAAAACCAAGCCAAGCGCGTGTGCACTGCCCTTCTAACCATTGCGCGCGCAGTCGACAATATACTTAAGTATAAGCATTATGGTTTTATACGCATTTGGAAGAATAACTGAGGATAAAGAATAACAGTCGAAGTACCTTAACCTCCCTTCACAAAACAGAATTGCAAAGAGCAGAATCAGATTGTCTATCCGATGGATGATTTTGAACTTCCGTGTTTCTCCCGCTCAATTGTTAATTTTTCCCGGGTTAATTTAAAAGATTTCAAAAGATTTGAATGATTTGAAGCGCAGATCAATATAAATTAAGTAATTAACATTTTTTGTTGCACTTTTTTAAACATTAAAGTACTTTTAAACTATTACACCGTGCACCAAGAGATAGGCATTATAAATCAGGGACCTTGGAAAGGTGGGAAAAATTAGATGTAGCGCGATCAACTGCGATCAACTAATTCCTCGCCCCTGATTTAAAATATCCAACACTAGGATGCTTTGTGTTTTTTAGCTTTGGAAAAGGGGTTCATTGTGAGTGATGTGAGGAGGTGTGAGCCGCAACCCTCTCACCTCAGAGTTGTAATTTCTCTTTTTAAAACATTAGTTTTAGGAGAAAAGTATTCAGACGAAAAATGTGTGTTTCGATGAGATCTACAGCTTTTATGCACAAGATTTTTATCTCAGATCAATATTTTTTAAAAATATTAGAGAAAACAATTTTTTTAAGTAAAAATTGTAATAACTTAGTTTATATTAATCATCGACAGAAATACTTTTAGCACTGTCAATCGGGATGAAAAAAAGAACCCTTAAGTCAAGTATCAAATCAATATTCTTAAGTGACATTTTCGGAAGTATACCTATCCGAATTATAATTCTGATTTTAGAATTAAAATTTATGAATTTTGACTTGTAACGAGGATTGTTTTTTTGTAAATTTTCTTTTTAAAAATCCGAATTAAAATTATTTTCTATAATTTCACGATTCACTTTCCACGTTAAAAATTACCTGTGCCAAAACAGAATTATAATTCTTTAGGAAATTCCTTGTTCCAAAGTCAAAATTATCATTCTTTGCGAAAATATTCTTATATTTAATTTATTTATCCCCCGACCAAACTCAGAATTAAAATTCTTTTAAAAAATGCCCTTTACCAAGTGACAATTAAACTTATTTCAAAAATTCCTGTCTCAAATGAAAATAATACTCATTTACAAAATTTACTGTTAGAATTCAGAAACGTGGTTAAAACCTTTTTACCAAATTTGGACCAGGACCTAGAAAAGGGAGTTTTTTTAAATTTCTGTTTTCTAAATTAAAATTCTTTTTCGAAAATTCCGTTCCACGTGAAAAACTGACTATTCTAAGTAAAACTATAATTCTTGACAGAAACTCTTTGCCCTAAAATAAAACCTGTTCCACAGTAAACATATAATGAAAATTATCATTCTTTCAGAAGCCCCTTTTTAAAATTCAAAATTATAATTCTTCACGGTAAATCCTGACTTAACTATCAAAATAATATTTCTTTATTGGAATTCTAAGTCATTTCCCTGAGAATTGAGAGATTTCTGACACTGATGGGCTGAATTTTTTTCTCCTTTTTTTTTCGAAAATCTTTACGTTCCGAAAGTTTCTACTGGATGTCAGTTACTCACAGGAAAAATTACAGATTAAAGAAATATATATTCATCCTGAGCACATAAACGATAAAGCTTTAAATGTAAAAAACCTTCATTTTCACACTTCTACAAAAATATTTTTTATATTTATCAAGTTCAAGATAAATATTATTCAAAGCTGTGACTTTGCCTGTGAGTTACTGGCATTCAGTAGATACTTTTAGGATCTGGGGCCTAATGGGCGCTCTTCTAAGGTCGTGTTTTCGATGAAAGGTGGAAACCTTCGAGAAGTATATAACTATATGTACATGTATAATGTATATTGTTGAACTTCGAATTTTTAAGGTTGATTCTAACAATGAGAACCTGACATTCATTTTTGGGCCTTACAATACAAATACAAACTTTTTAATATGAAAGGCAAATAAAGGCTTTTAACTGTAAATACTCTAACAGTGTATGGGATGGCCACTATATTTTAAAAAGTTCCCCATCTTTTCTTAGTATGCAGAACTGATTCACGTTCACTAATCACTTAACATTTTCTTCTTCAATGCTGAAAGCTATTCAAATTGAACAACTTTGAAACCCAAAACGTTAAAAATAAGCTTCTACTTTCAGTGCATCTTAGAATTGTACAATATTAAATCAGAAATCATCTATATTGTGAAATAAAAAATTGGAAACTTGCAAAAATGCATTCAAGTTTTATCATCATTGGCCTTTTCTTCCATAAAATATTACCTGCAATTCTATTTAGATGAATTTCATTAAAAAGCAGCTGGCTAGGTAGACTGCTAATGAACACTCTGAAATTTCTAGCGTCAAGAATATAACATTCTAAAGAGAAGAATTTTAAATTGCTTGTAGTGTCAAAAAATGAAAAATCACAATGAGTATCGAGTGACGATCATAATTCCGAATTAATTTAAAACGGTTTAAGCTCTACATTCTACAAATATGAACTAGAAGTATAAACAACAAATTCCAATTAAAATCGTGACAATTCAGGAGGTTTCAAATTATGATTTTAATCTGTGATTGCAAATTGTTCATACAGCTGTAAAGTGAAAATAGATCTGAATGAAATCCGTTCAGATCGTAGAAATTGAAGTGCTTGTAGTTTAGTGGACTCCAGGAAATTGAGAGCTAATTGGTATTTTCTGGTAGATCTGGCAAGCTAGGAAGGAATTTTTTTGGATTCCTTTTGTCTAGGGAACCGTTTTCCATTCAACGTTAATATTTGCTGAATTGATTGATTAATCTGTTCAATCAGGACACTTATAGAAACAAGTGACCAGCAAATTAAACACATGTAAGCTCAATTCAAATTGTATAGGTAATAGTTTGGCATTGACATCCACGGAATTACACAAAATTCTTCTCCCGGTAAATTTTACAAATATCTCATAACTTTTGTGGGATCTGACAAGACCCTATAGAGACCATAGTTATCATACATAACTGTTATTTCCTCCACAAACCGCATCATATGTTCAAGACAGGTGTGCTACTGGGCCTCCACGATGTCCTGGACATTGAAGATACTACCCAGATACTCAGAACTTCTTCCTTGTAAATCTAAACTATACAGAATAAGCCCAACTCAATTAGTAAAAACTAAAAAGGTATTTTTCAAATATCAATAAATAAATAGAGATTTGTTATAACAAGGATGATTCTTCTTTCATTGAAACGGAATAAGCCTGGAATTAGAACTAGAATCCTATCGGCTTCTGAATGAAAAATACTACATCGATTGTTTGCTCTCGTAAGGCCAATCGCTTTCGCGTTCACGAGAACCCTGAATTCTTGTACGAATGAAATCAATCCACACTTTGGTTTCTTTGTTATGTAAATGGTCGTAAGTCGATCGTAAGAAGCTACTATAATATCAGGAATCACGTATCTTGTGAACATTCGGATTATAATCATATATTTTGAGAAGATAATATGTTCTATAAATGAAAAAAATATTTTCCTCAAGAGGGAAGTCTCTCCTATTAACTGGACCAAAAACGATACTATTACCTTTATATTTTAAGTTCTAATAGATGAGCTAGAGGGTCACTAAGATTTTAACGACTCCTATCATTTATTTTCCAGATCTGAAGTCTAAATAGATGCTGAATCTCAAGATTGATTCGCAGATTCTTAAATAAAAAGTGAACGTAATTTTATCGATCTGATCTACAAAAATATCATCGTTCTATTCGATATCAATTTTCTAATCACTTCTAAAACAATACTGTCCAATTCACTCGAATTTAAATGTATTCATAAGATACTCATACTAATCGAGGTAACATTCTGTCAAATAACCTGGTTAACGTTATCGTCTGCAAATAGATCCAATTATTAATCTCCGAATGAAACCCAAACTCAAAACTGTACTAGAATTTCAAAAATACCAGCTTCATCCCAAAAAAACAGCAGAACAAAGTTGCAAAGAACGAATCAAGTTGTTCAGTTTTTTGTTCAAGAAGGTGGAAAGTTGGAGATTCATCAAGTAAAGTCGGCCATTCATTTCTAATAAGGGTCAGATCCTGTTCTTTTGGAATACCTTATATTATCCAATCATCTATTGAATTACCCACCATTATCCCTTTTGATGAACTCATTGAAGATCACTATGATCCTTGATCAAAATCTTATATCCATTTTAATTTATAATCTCCCAATTCATCTCAATTGTATTTATGGCTGCAACAAACAAAAGTAACAGAACATACCTTAACAAAAGATCCTAAACACAATACATATATGTGGTCAGGTCTTTACATACTTGGTCAATCCTCCATCTTACCCTAGCATCCAATGAATTACACATCATTACCCCTTTTAGTAAGCCCTTACATTTAAAATAAAGTCTTAACTACTGATAAAAAATTTAAGATCTTCACAATCATCATAGAAGAAACATAAGGATGTAAACTATTAATCAAATCTGCAGTTTACAAAATCGCATCAATTCAAGTTCAAATCTTCACATTCACCATAATCCCAAAATTACCTCCAAAAAGCATAAGGAAGCGACATGTCAGGAAGGAAGGAATACAGGAAGGAAGTCTGGCGCATGGTCCGTGCATCTAGATTATAGAGAGGGCGCTCACATGCATATGGGGTAGAGAAAGGGATCGTATCGGGACATTGGTAGCCAGTACGGGATGGAGGGGTTGAAAAGGGAAGCGCAACCGGCGACTGGCACCGTGATAATAGCCTTAGCCTAAGGATAACGAACCTCGTCTTCGCCGGTGGCTACCGTGTTTACGGAGTCCATACTCTGCGACAGCGGTGCGTCCATCATACAGGCGAGTTCGCTCGAGGTTCCGGGGTTTCCGGGGGCGAGGTTACGAGCGGGTGGCGGCGATGAGTCCACCGTGTCCCGTCTCGGGCGTTTTAGAGCGGGCGGCGTTATGGTTGTACCGGCGAAGACGACAGGCGCCTCCAGGACGTGGAACTCTGAGAACCTCTTCCCCCTCGGGATAAATAAGCCTTCCGTCTTGTTTCCTTCTGCTCCACGTCTTCCTTATCTCGTACGTCCCTTGCGTGTTTTCTTGTTTACTTAGTTTTCGTAATTTTCTCAGTTTTTCTTTCGTTTATCTTTAAAAATAGAACCTGGATGTCCTCTTATTTACTGGTTTTCGTTTGCCAGGTGGTTCCCCTTCTCTCCAGCGTTCGTCTCTTTTGCCACTAGATGATACAGTGTTCTTGTTCCTCGTTGACGAATCCTATGTCCCTGAGAAGTCAGGGGTAGCACCTGTCACGCTAGGGACGAACGCGGGTGAGAATGAGAGAAAGGTAATACTCCCTCGCGTCTATTTTCGAGTAATCGATAGGGTAAAAGAGAGCTGTGAGCCAGGTAGGCGCGAAGGAGTGTGAGTCTGGAGTGCAGCACTCCTGGGAGGACTGCGAGGAGACTTGTGATTAACCGGATGGCCCATGCAGCAGGTGAAATGGTTTTGAGTCGTAGGGGTTGGGACGGGAAAGGGGAGGTCCTCGACGACGAGGGCGACAATCGACGTGAGACGTGTCGTGATGATGGTAGATTTAAAAAACTTTTTGGGGGTTTTATGTGGTCGTTGGGCTCAAACAGAAAAGCTTGAAAAGGTTGATCCAGAGCGGGTTGAGGAACCAGGTGACCGGCTAACTCAAATCATACGCAAAATTAACACTGACAAGTAAGAATAATAACGGTTACGTAAACACTGCGACGCGACTGGTACGCAGGTTGCCGATAGACTGACGGCTCGTGCTGTAGAAACGGGAAACGCGGGGAAGAGGGCAGATTCTGCTGCAGGGGGAGGGTTAGATATAGTGGTGGTGGTCGTGCACGAGTACCGTGTGGCGGTGAACGAGTGCCAAGGGGAAGAGGCAAAAGGTGGAGGAAGAGTGGGTGGGGTAGGGGTTTTGCTTGGCTGTGAGGAGGGGTCCAGGGGTGACCCGGGGGGAAGAGGCGCCGGGGTCAGGTGAGCCTCCGGCCTTACGAGCACACTAGGAGCTTGCTATGAGCTACCAAGCTTTTCACGAGGGGAACCCTATGACTTTTTTATTTTAACTCGCGAGCCTTCCTTATGTTGGAGTTAGACCCTTGGAGGCATAAGGTAGGTGAGCCCTTTAAAAATACCAAGAGGAAGAAGAATGCAACGCGCACACGTTTTCCAGGTGAGAACGTGTTAATATGTGTTCCCGGACTGAATACGCTTGCTTTCGTTTCATTTAAAATGCTATTAAAAGGATCTTGTCCACATTCCAGGGTTTCTTCTTGTCTGGGGAATGTTTGGACTGAGTGAGAGGAAAATCGTACCTTTTTAAATGGAATAGGGATAAGAATTAATTGGAGGGGGTTTGATAGGATCGCGAATTTGTAATCGGAAGTTAGTTCTTTCAACATCGTATCATTCTTTTATGAGAATGGAAACATATGAATTTCATCATTTAAGCATGTTTTAGAGAGTATTACTAATTTTTAGAATCTAGAGAGGAGGTACTTACAAAATTAATTCGCATTCTGGGTTCTGATCTTAAGTTTCAAAAGTGAAGCTTTTCAAGCGGCTTTCCGATTTATCAACTCTTTTCCTTCAGACATTCCAAAAGCATGATTTCCAAAAACTTTCTCTGAGCTCAGAGTCGGATAATTTGCAGAATGAATGAAACATAGATGATAGGAATTAAGTCCATTCTGTAAAAGAATAATTTTGATTAGTAGAAAAATAAGAGATAACATTTTCAAAACTGAAAATTTATTTTAAATCAAATTTGAAAATTACTATGAATAAAATATAAAATATGAAATTAGAAGACAAAAAATTTTCCATTTTCAAACTAGAACTTTAATATTTACGAATTTCAAACTTTAAAAACGGCTCAGTTTTGTATTTGTTACCATCAAATGAAACGATTTCAGAATTTGAAAGACACATCTGATTTATGAATTCAGATTAATTAGAGTTTTGAAGAAAATATAAGGATCGCTATATTTCAAATCAGGTAGGACCTACGATGGAAGTCACAAAAATCTATCGGGGACGAAATATGTTATTTTTTAGCGAACATTAGGCGATAGGTATATTTCCGATTTGCAAAAAATAAAATTTTCTACTTAGTTATGCGTATTTGAATTTTGTGCTTGATTAAAAACAAAAACATGTTTTTTCTTTAAACCTTTACAACTTTGACCTATAGTCGAGATATCTATCGTCTTCTTTCAAAATCCGTCGGAAATTTTAACAAATGTTCAAAGTTTTTAAAGATGGCGAAGGTTTATCTGAAAATATTAAAAGTCGATTTTCTCAAAAAGCTCATGTACATATATTTTTTACTAATTTTTTTGATGAATTTGAGTTTTCATAAAATCGAATTTTCTCATTTTTCTCACCAACAACGACAAATGTTCCCGGACACAAAAACGGTGTAGCCCACGTAATGCCCACATTCCCACAATTTTTTCCTTGATCTTCCTCCGGGTGCGCTACCATTTACTGTACCCGAATACATTTGTTTCGTCAGTAAAGCCAGATTATTTAATTTTTCACAATCCATTTTTTATGCTTCTCTTCTTCGGCCCCTTTCCTCTACCCCAATGGACGAATAATTACCATGGGGAATAAAAAAGTATTTTTTGAGTTGCGGAGAGGTTAAAGACTGATAATTACAGTAATTAGTACCTGCAGTTGCATATAATTTAAAGTCGAAAAAAATATAATTGCATGTTTGACAACTGTACGAAATGGATAATTTCTGCAATACCGCAAATAAAGTACAGGGTTGCCACAAAAATTTCTTTGCGCAACAAATAAGAAGAAAATGAAAGACTTAAAATCCATACATACTAAAGTTTAAGAATACTAATACATAATAACAGAAATCTAAAATTTTTTATATAAAAATAGTTTATAACCCAACAGTTTTTTAAATGATGGCTCCAGAAGTTTAATTATAAACTGTACTAAGGCATTGTCTATTTTTTCATAGTTTTCTACATGCAAAATAAAAAGTGAAATCTCTTGCATAGTATTTTTCGTAAGGCATATGCAGTCGGTGGAAAACGGGTGTTCACTTTCTATGCAGAAGGTCTCGGAAATGGGACGTTATTCTGTTACTACCTGCCTAACAGGTGTAGGAAAAGATGCAAGAATAAATAATCGTGACCGTTGGTTGAAATTGTCACCTGTTTCAAATGCAGGTTGCTACCACGTGAACCAACTCTATAGATCTGTTCTATATTCTACTATTCAGAAAAAAGAATGGAAAAACATAATTGTAATCTTAAATACTTAAATAGCAAAGTAAGTAAAGGGCGATGACACGAAGTTTATACTCGCTCACAGCACAGAATAGGTAATTCAGATATAATATGAAATAATCAATAGTCATGTATACTCTGTACAGCTTTCATTTATCGACATAACTTTTTTTCTACGTATTAATTTTCCGAATAAAATTCCAAAAAACTGTTTCTTTTCCTCTTCAAAAGGTAAATTAGAAATTAAATACCAAATAAATATTTCTTTCTAAACTTTTTAAATTCATCTTTCTTAAATGTAATGATATTTGTTTCAAATTTTTAGATTCGCTAAGTTCTACTCGAATAAAACTTTCTATTATCCTCAATCTATAGCACGAATATCCATTATAAAGTTCTCTGACCTGCGTACAACTTTTATGAATCGTAAATTTTCTGGCTGCATTCAATCCAGGGATGGTCACCACACTCAAGGTCCCTCGGGATTTTTATACATGTTCTCCAATACACCCTGAAAAAGTTTTATTGAATCATTATTTATGAAAAAACTCATAGAGACTTTATGTTGTTCATGAATTGCAGTTGTAGAAATCGCCAAAATAAATAATGTAGGAACTAAAAATTAACATTTGTCGAAGAAAATTTATCCTGTAGAATGAATTATATTTTTACTTTTGGTTGATTCTTAACCCATCTATTCAGATTATTACATTTTTCAAATAGGAAAAGAAATAATAAAAAAATCACACATTTATAGAATTAAAAATCACTCGTTAAACAATATTTTTTTGAAACGAGAATATATTTTGATAAATTAAGATAAAATATTTATGCCACATTTAAAATAATTCCCAATAGTAAAAAAAGGCAACTTTAATCGCCAAAAACGTCAAAACACAGCTGAAAGTCCTATTTAATAAGTTGACTATATGAACTTAACATTATTAAAATTACGCTCTAATATAAGGCGGCAATCATGCAATGTAATATTTTTAATTGGCGCTAACTTTTAACACATTCTTAGGTAAAGAAACGCGACCCTATAATAGTTACATATTAGCAGGTTTTTTATCCTCACCGTAAAGAAAATGATCAAAGCAGATTTGCATTCAGTTAGAGCATTGTCTAGTATGTCTAATCTAGACGGTCTATCCGGGCCTTAATCGGATGCTGGGTAGCACGCCATGACCAAAATATTTTCCAAGTATCAAACATAATTAATTTTTCACACATTTCCACAAATATAGGCAGGATGTTTAAAAGTACCAAAAGTAAAACATGAACCTTAAAAAAATTATTTTTTCCCCATAATCTAGTTGTTTTGAAAATTCTGTCCAATCAACCTTCAAATGAATTGAAAAAAATAACTAACTCGTTTTTACTTTAAAAAGGACAAAACAAAATCAAATAAGATAAGCCGTTCATGGTACCAGCCTTCATTATAATAATATTCCTTTTATAGAAAAACATTACATTTTCACTATGAAAAATGTAGGACATTTTTCATTAACATTTTTATTTTCTATAAAAATTTTAATTCTAATTAATTAATTACTTAAATTTTATTAATTAAATTACTTTAATCATTCTTTTTACCTAAGAATGTAGGCTAATCTGTTAACTTTAATAGTACATTATGTAACAAGGGGCGAAAGGAGCAGATTTTTCCCGCGGGTGGCTTTACTGTCCGATCGAGGAGATTTTTCTAGAGGGAAAAAGCTAGGGAATCTAGGGAAAAATCTTCTGGCAAGAGCAGTAATTACCCGAGGGAAAAATCTACTTTCGTCCCGTGTTGTATATTGTATTATATTCCACTTTCAACCGTGGTCACCTTTTAGCCCTAAAAAGTAGGTCCGAAGCATTTTTCTATAGCTTTGTTCGCACATCGAATTCTAATCGACTAATTTTTACTTTTGCCTCGCAAATTTCACTTTCGCCCTGCAAATTTTACTTTCGCCCCAATAAGTTTATTTTCGCCGGAAATATATGCTACTTTCGCACCTATTTTCAAGGAAAAAAGGTAGCCATTTCGGTCGAGTGTGGAATAAAATATATTTATGAACCTCGGGGTTATATTCATTAAAAAATAATGGCTAATAATATTTGATTTATACAATTAATATCAAAGTTTTAATTACATTAAACTAAACTAACTCACAAATTTGACTACTTTTCAAAAAATAGAAGTCGTTTTTTTCACGAAATCCACTGATAATAACTCTGAAAGGTCTTCATTTATTAGAACACTTTTTCACGTTAGCATTACTAATGAGGAAGATTTGTATTTGGTACAGAAAATGTGTGAAATTCAGTGTTTTTAACATTTGGTAAATACTTTGTTACCTTATTTATATTTTTACACATGTCCAATATTTAGTTCTATATACATATTAGGATTTCAAGAAAATAATATCACTTAAAAACTACTTTTAATCAAATATAAGCACGTTTTACAAATACAAATCTGCGATTTGAAAAGCTTTTAATAGCAAATTTTTAATTTGTTAATTTTTGTTTTTCAAAACAGTCCCTCATTTTTAACTTTTAATTTTTATATTATATCTATCCAAAATGAGGGTAAGAAAAATATATATCTAACAAAGAAAAATACAGAGATGCATTTGATCTGATTTTATTATATACTATCAGTATATGCACGCGCATAAAACGAGCTTTCACGTATCTGCGGTTTTATTTCCTAACATTAAAAATATAAACAATTTTTAAATATATTTTTTTAATTAAGAATCTCGAAATTGAATGATTTTAGATTAATATTTCGCAAATAGAATTGTCTCAAGAAGTTAAAAAAAAAACTGTATTACTTCTTATCAAAAGCGTTAAAAATTAAGTATGTAAAATTAAAAACTTTTGAATGTTTTTTGAGTGTTTTTTTTCATTGTTTTTTTAACAATTTTAAATTCAAAGCGAATAAAATTTAACAATTTGAAATTGAAAACTATATTAAATATTTTAAAGTCGAAGCTTGTGATATTCTAGAAAATTAAATTTTTCTTAGAAAATAAATAGTAATTTTAAATGAGAAACATTGAAAATGAAAAAATGTCTACTCCGAATCGTAGAAACTTAAACGAGATCGAAATAAAATAAAAACTGAAAACAATTTAACTAACCAAAAAATGGTGATATTAAAACTTATTTTACACTCAAACCCTTTAAAATATCAATTATTTTTAAGAAATTTAAATCGTTTACCTATTAATAATTTTTTAATTGTTAATTATACCATTCAAAATTCTAACAATTCCATTTTAATTGCAAAATTAAAAGTTTGGAAAGGGAAAAGTTGAAAATTTAGCGTTCAATATGAAAATTCAGAACTCTAAAATTGAAAATATTCAAAATTAAAGAAATTATTCAATTAATACACACACACACACATATTAAGAAGTTAGAACGAAGACAGTGGGAAACAATATATCTTCGAATGGACGTATATACAATTATATATGACCATTTACATCAGAAACTAATAAACCTACATGAGTGTAGTCAGTAGAAAATAAGATATCTTTCAATAAATGTCTTACTATAAACTTTAAAAAATAATGAAACTATATAAAGTCTTTAAATTACAATGTGCTTACTGAGTTACAACTTAAACAATCGTAAAGCACAGTCTCCTAATAGTCTTTTTATACTTATTGGAATGGGTTAATCGGTTCTTACGCCTTTTTTATCGAGTTCACGCATCCTATATACTTGCGGTTCTAACAATTTCAATGTTACTTGTTTTATTTAAATAGCATCAGTTGTAGCTAAACAGTTTACAGTCATGTCATTAAATATGAAAGTTTTAGAGTTTACAACTTACAATAAAAAGAAATTTATTAATAAAAATAAATAGTCTAACGAGTCACATTGAATACTGAGGAAAATATCGTTACTGTAAATTACCAAGTAATTGTATATTCTTTTATTAAAAAAAAAAGGATATTCTTCTCCAGAGCAGAAGAAGGTATTAAATACCTTATTAAACTTTTATTTACTTTTCTATTGTTAGCAGCATTTCAGTAGATATCTTTCTGACATTTTGCTTTAGCCTATACACCTTCTCTCGTTTTTATTTTCCTTTATCCCGAAGTTTTTGTAGATGGCGATTTAATTCTTTTACAACTATATCTTTGACATTTCTCTTCACAACCAAATTCAATTCATATTGCATAGATTCGCCATCAAGTGTGGCATTTTTCAAATCCTCTTCTGCTGATTTTTAATCACCCTCTAATTTCTTGATTTTGTTTCGTTGTTTTTGTACACTTTCTAACAGTGCTTTTTTAAATTAAAATATGAAAAATTGATAAAATTATGAATTTTCTTTATCCTGATATGATCCTGATGTTCAATTTTTCGTTTTGATATGTAAAATAAAATTTTATTTTTAAAATTTAAGTTTTTGCCTAAAAATGGAGGAAATAGAAAACCGGCTCAGATCCCTGCAATTTTATTCATTTCAAATCGAAATTGCTTTCTTTTGGCATATGAAATTATTATATTTAAAGCTATCAAGCCTTTAATATGAAAATTTAAAATATTGTAAGAAGTCACATTGAAAGTGATTTGATAGATTTTTCAGTAAAAACTGTATTTTCGATCTACAAAAAAATCACTGTTATTTTCACCATTCAGAATAGAAGAACTTTAAATATCGTGAACCTTTAAAGTTGAATTATTCTGAAAAATTAAAAAATTACAATATATGCTATCTAATTAGAAACATTCAAGTTAATGAATTCAAACTTGAAGCGTTCCAAATTAAACAATTCCAAACTTCGTTTAACAATTAAAAAATTATTAAATTATACATAATAATCTACATATACATATACGTGTGTATGTGTGTGCGTGTGTGTGTAGATTATTATGTGTAATTTAATAATTTCTTAATTGTTAAACGAAGTGTGTGT
>NC_046663.1:88011454-88037394 GCF_010883055.1 Belonocnema kinseyi
AGGGTAAGTGACGGGAAACGAAAGAAAATGAAGGGAAAGAACACAGTAGAAATAAGGGGAAATAGAATAAGTAAGGGAAAATAAGAGGGGAAGCAGAGGAAATTATAAGAAATAAGGGTGAGCAGGAGAGGGAAAGCGAAAGGTTTGAAAGAAAAGTAGGGGAAACGTAGTAAGTTGGCGAAGAGAGGATGGACAAGGGTGAAGTGAGAGAGGGGAGGTATGAAAGGGGGAGGTTTTAATAACTGAATTAATATCTTAATAGATTACAAAACCCTTTCTTAGCGTGCCTCTTTAACTTGTTTTTATTCTCTTTTATTTTCCGATTAAATGACAGTGGATTTTTGTGTTAATTTTTTATTAATGATAGTGATTTCTGCAAATAAATCGTATGGTTGTGTTCGCCTGAGGCCCGTGAAATTTCTTGAAACATGTGGCGTGTATTTTCTTGTGTTCTTTAATGAAATAAAAAAATGGACCACTGTTCTCATTTTTCAACTTTCAATTTTCAATGTTTCAATATGCATTAAAATAATTTTTTCTCAATTTGAGACTGATTGTAATTTTTACCAATACTTTTCGTGGTTTAAAAAATGAGAAAATAAAATTTGTTGACATATACTGCTCAATTTGTGTTGCACTGACGGTGGAAAAAAAATTTAATATTGATTAATATCGATCGTTTATTCTAAAATTATGGATTTCAGCAAAATTGATAGAAACTGGGGAAATGGGATGGATGTGATACGAGAACCGGTAAAAATGATTAAGGAATTCTACTTAATTAGCGAAAAACTGAGATTAGCCGCACTGCTAAAAACGAAAGAAACAGGTAGAAATTGGATAAAAAATTTGCAAAAAGAGAAAATTTATGGTGATCTTATTCATAAAGAGAAAAGGTAACAAATATATTAATTAGAAAAAGAATCTATCAAGATATAACAAAGTTTGGAATAAGGTTACTAGCTGGGAAAATTTATTCTTTATTCTCGTTATAAAAAACCATTTTTATATGTGAATAAATTTTCACCGTTAAATGGAGGTTTAGACCAAGCGACTTTTTGTATAAATGTCTATGGTTTTTATTTTCAGGTATTATGTGAGTTTTAATTAGCATAAGTTTCTAGTACTCTCAACTTCCGATATAAAGGGCCCTCGGTTTGCGCTATAACTAGAACTGAATGCCTCCGCAGTTTCAGGATGAGAGCAGCGCGGGGGCGAAAGAGAGGCTGTGCTCACTCAAGCGTGACAAACAGACTGAGGGCAGGTTGTGCCATGCAAACACATCCTACAGAAATGATTCATTGTGGCCCTTCATGCTTACGTTTGGATTCTCCCGATTTATGACCAAAACCAAGGCAAGCAATGCCCGAGTTTGGTCTTTTTCGAGTTCGATTTTTATTTACTTTTTTCTTTTTCTCCCAATTTTATCTTTTGTTATATACTTGTCTCTAATAAGCCAGAAAGGGGGTAGATTTGGAAATATAATTTTAATTTTTTAATTTTGTTAGGTTTCAATTTGGGTACTTAAACTGTTATGAGAGAGTATATTTCATTTCGATCATAAATGAGTACATTTTTATATTTCTCCTGGTTGCTAAAGCGATAAAAAAAAGATAAAACTGTTTTAAAACTATAAAAAATCAGTTTCAGCGTAATTTTTTTGCTTCCAAAATGGTCATATTTTCATTTAATTTAAAAGCACTGTTAATAAATAGCCAATAAAGTTTTCTATTAATATATCTTATTTAGTATAAAGGCAACAAACTATTTACTTATCAATTTCATTTACTCGTTTCCTTAAATTAAGGAAGAAATTCGTCCTTGATTGATACTTTTGTAATTTTTCACCGGTGCCTATTCCATTTATTGTTGCAATAGATTATTATTGTGCTTTCTAATATCGAACGAACAGCCAGTTTGCAGCGAAACTTCGACATCCACTAGTGAATATTTTACGCCGGTTGGATCGATTTCGGTGCCATGAATTGCGAAGAACCGTTGCCGCAGACTTTAAATATTCTTAACTTTGGAGTGAAATTGCCTGTACGTTTTATATATGCCCGTTGAAATAAAATTTTCAAAAGAAAGATTCTTGTTACAATGTTCATAATGTTTCTATTTTGGTGCTTTTATTTTATTATTATTATTATTATTATTATTATTATTATTATTATTATTATTATTATTATTATTATTATTATGGATTTGACTAACAGAAGACAAGATAGGGTTAACTTAAAACAGAATTAATACTACAGATTTAGAAATTCATTTAGAAATATTGTTTTAAGATTTAAAATATTATTACTGATACTAAATTTACTTCAGTATCCATTTCGAAAAAAAAATGTTTTACTTAACTCTTCCACTTCAAATGTTGTACAATTTCTATTTTGAATTTTTTTTAGTATTTTGGATTTATAATGGTTTTCAATTAACTTTTAGATACATTAATAGCAAAATCTGATTAGAATCAAACGATCTGTTTACCTTTACCGAATTTTCCATAAACATGGTTGCAGAAAACTTATTATTCAAAATTCCTTTATTTTACCGTGATTTCTCGTTTTTCCTGATCTTTAATATTTGAAGAAAAAATTATAATCTTGTACAATTTTTAATGCGGAATATTTTATAAATGGAATAAAACTTCTTAAAGTGTCAATTGATGCATTTTTAAAGCATTATTCTTTGAACTACCACGGCCTAATTTACTTGAAACCGAAAAAGTCCTCAAAACTGATTATTTTCTAACCCAAAAAGTGATGAAAAATAACTAAAGTACAATACTTCTCATACTTCAATAATTCTCAAGGTGAAGAAAAAAATTCAATACGATTTTTTTTTTAAATCAAGGTGAATAACAGAAAATCATGTGAATTGAAAACAATTCAAAAATATGAAAAATTCATTGAATTCAGTAAGTTTAAAAAGAGTTAACAAAAATTGAAGAGAATACAACATAATTTTAGTTGAGTGAGTTTCGAAGAATTCATGAAAATTTCAATGAATTCAGAGTAATCTCCAAATTAATTCAAATTTAAAAAATTGAATATCTCTTTAAATCTTTAAAACTCTACGAAATACCTCACATATTGTGAAGAAATTCTATGAAATTCATTAAAACTAAAATTATAAAATCGCAGCAATCCATAAAATCTGATATTTCTTGAAATCCTGGAAAATATTACTAAAATAACTGGAGCGGTTTTCAAATCCTTCAATAGCAATAACATCCTCAGAAATCTTGTAAAATCCCCTGGAATCTTTTAAAACACCATAAACCCTTATAGGCCCTGTAAACTTGTTCCACGTCTTCCAAAATTTTGGGCAATTTTTTACAATCGCATTCAAAATTTTCAAGTCACTAAAATATCATTAAAATCTTTGACATTTAAAAAATATTTTGGCAATGCCTTGGTACCTTTTAAAAAACTTTAATATCTATTTTTTAATTGTATAAAATCCCTTTAAGTTATTGGAATAAATAAATAAATTTCTTGGAACATTTTAAATTCCCTAAAATATTTAAAATCCTTTGAAATCGCTTGAAACTTTTTTAAGCTCTTAAAAATGCCTAATAATCTTGTTAAATACCCTAACATATTTAAATTCCTTTACAATCTTTTGAAATCCCTTGCATTTTTTTAAAGCTCGTGAACTTTCCCTTGAATTTTCAAAAATACCCTAGAATATTTTAAAAACTTTAAAATCTTTTAAAATCCTTTGAAAATCTGTAAAGCTCTTGAAAAGTCCTTGGAAATTTGGTAAATACTCAAAATTCATTAAACGTTTAAAACCCTTCGAAATTCGTGTAAGTCTTTAAAATATCTTGTTTAAACATTTTTGAAATCCCTCAATTCTTGTGAATAAATTTTTTAAACTCCATAAAAATATTATGAAATTCCGTGAAATTACACGAAATCTGATATTTCCTGACTTCCTGAAAAATGAATTAAAATAGCTTGGAATCTAGCATTTTGTTCCATATGTTCTGAAATCCCACGAAACTCCATACAAATTCATTTTAATGCCTTAAAATTATTCAAATCTTTAAAAACTCCTTGAAAATTTTGAAATCTCTTGAAATTGCCTTGGTATTCTTTTAAATACCTTAAAATATTTCAAAAAGGTTAAAATATTTTTAAATACCTTCAAAATCTGTAAAGCTCTTAACAATTCCTTGAAACTTTTAGAAATACTTTTAAATCTTTAAAAGTCTTGGAAATCCCTTCAAATTATTGAAATCTATTGAAAACTTCTTGGAATCATTTCAAATATCCTAAAAACTTGACATTTTTTTTAATTTCAGGAATTTTTAGAATAAATTGCTTGACATTCATTCAAATATGATAAAATCCCGTGAATTTATATGTAATATGATATTTCCTGAAATTCTGGAAAATTGATTAAAATCCTAAATACTTTGAGGTTCTCTAAAATCGTTCCATATCTTCCAAAATTGTATAAGATTCTTTAAAACTTCATGAAAATTTTTTTTAACCCTCAAAAATTCTCTGAAATCCCTTTAAACTTTTTAAAGCTCTTTAAAATTACTTGGAATTTAAAAAAATACCCTACTATCTTTAAAATCCTTTCAAATTATTTGAAGCTATTAATCATTTATTGCAGTCTTTTAGAATACCCTAAAAAACTTCTGAAAATTTATTGGTATTTTTAAAAATACCTTAAAATCTTACAAATCCCTTTAAACTATTGAAAAAACAATTGATTTTTCTAGCACATAATTGAATTCTTCACTAAATTTTTGAATTTCTAATAAAAAAAGTCGAAATTTCTGTACAAAACAGTTGAATTATTATCAATCAAATGTTTAAATTTTATGTTAAAAAAATAGTATTTAACATAAGAAAAGAATTTTACAACAAAATTAATCATTTTTTAACCAAATAGTTGAATCTCCGGCGAAATGGTTAAATTTATAAACTAAAACAATCAATTTACAACCAAAAACTATGTAGTTAAGGCCATGTGACGAGAGGGTCACGTGACCAAACCTGGTCTTCGATTTTTCTTTCCCAACTTACGTCTAAACGAAATGAGGTATCGCTCTGAAAGTTCGGGAAATGAAAGAGGAGGTAATAAAGTCCATGTCTCTGCTTTGTTCCGGTGGAAATTTTGAGAAAAAAATTTTTTTGAAGAAAATACCCGTGGAAGTTTTCTTTCCCAACTTACGTCCACACGGAATGAGATATCGTGTTAAAAATTTGGCACGATAAATAGAAAGCATGCAAGAATTTGTCTCTGGTCCTAAATAATCAGAACAGTGAAAAAATTTTTTTTTTAATTTCTATTTTGGAGAAATACCTATCGTGCTGTCGTCAAACCCTGCAAGCATGGACATAGGAAACAAGGGACTAGGCATGCCATTGCGGGGGTGATGCAATGAGGGGGGAGGTCCGCCACCTTTTGATGTCCCGCGATAAACATGGCAGCGCCCGCATGTTTATATTTTCATGCACAGTTTGTCGGCAAAAATGCTCGTCCGCATAATCAAATGGCGCATTGTACGATGGCGACTCTCCCCACTCATGGAATTCTCCCCCCTCCCGTAGATATAACCCCGCTCGGTCAAGTTAGGATGGCATGCCTAGTCCCGTGTTTCCTATGTCCATGCCTGCAAGCACTTTGCAATGTTGTCAATGGGCTAGTTATGAGGTTTATATTTATCAAAGTGGGACAAAACAACAAAAATCGCTCACGAACATTATGCACCGATAATGCAAAAACTAATGTTTGCACTTGAAATGCAAATAAACATATTTGGTCTGACATACGTATCAGTCTGGTATCAGCTGTATTAAAGCAGCACTAGCGTAGCGAGTAGACAACTTCCATGGACATAGGAAACACGGGACCATGACTAGGCATGCCATCCTAACTTGGCGGGCGGGGTTGAATCCATGGGAGGGGGGAGCATTTTTGCCGACAAACTGTGCATGAAAATATAAACATGTGGCCGCCGCCATGTTTGTCGCGGGACATCAAAAGGTGCCGGACCTCCCCCCTCATTGCATCACCCCCGCAATGGCATGCCTAGTCCCTTGTTTACTATGTCCATGCTTCTGCTGTAAAACCTAATTGGTCCGTCGATAATCATTATTTGCATAAATAAACTTTTTTCATCCTCCAACTCTTTGCAAGGCCACAAGCGATCCTTTAATATTTATTAACATTTCCCGAAAAAAATTTCCGCGTTATTTAAACTTTTATTTTTCAATATAGGTGAAAAATATTGATCTTAGGGCTGACTTGATCAGCTGTTACACTCATCACATGGCCTTAAATATTCATTTAGAAAAACTAATTTTTAATTAAAAGTGAATTTTCGAACAAATAGATGAGTTTTATACAAAATCGCTGAATTTTCAAGGCAAAAACACGAACTTTATATACAAAACAGTCGAATTTTCAAGCCGAAATTATGCAATTTAAAAAAAAAGTTAATGTTTCTGGCAAAAAATTAATTTTTACCCAAAAAAGGAAAGCTTCAACAAATTAGTTGAATGTTCAACTACTAAATAAGATAAACCTATAAAAAAAGACGAAATTTCACAAAAATACAACAAATTTCTAACAAAATAGAGGGATTTTCAACCAAGATTATTAATTTTCTACCAAAAAGAGGAATTTTCAATCAAATAATTTAATTTACTTTAAAAAAATTTATTTGTATTACAAAAAACTTCAATTTTAACAAATTAGTTCAATTATCAACCAGAGATGAATTTTCTACTAAAATTATGAATTTTCAACGAAAAAAACGAATGTTTAAGTAAATAGTTTATCTTTCAATCAAGAATTTGAAGTTTTAACCAAAAAAGATGCATTTTTAACGCAATTTTTGAATCCTTAAACAAAACAGATTCATTTTCAACAAAAATTAGTTTTATATCAAAAAAGATTAATTTAAAAAAATACATATCTTTTTAACCAAATAGTGGAATTTTCAACCAAGATGAATAATTTTGTACCAAAAAGACGAATTTTCATTCTAATCCTTCTAATCCTTTAATTTTGTATCAAATAAATTATATTTACATGATCAAAAAAACGAATAGATCACATTTTCAATAAAAATATTTGTTTACGAAATCTACTTAAATCTATAATTTAAACAAAAATAATAGAAAATCTTTACTCTGGAATGGAAATAAAGAACATTTTAATACAGAAAATAAAAAAATTAACATCATAACCTCAACATGTAGATATACTTACGTGCCTCTTTTTATCTCAAATTCTAATAATTATTTTCATCTCTCAAGTTTAATTTGTACTAACAATCACTTTAATTCTTTGCACCATAGAATAAACAGCAAATAATGACTTTTCTACGCAAAATGAATAATTACAGAACACAAGAAAAAAATCAACATCTATTTTGCAATATAACGGATGAAAACAAAAGAACGCGTTCAAACTTGTCTTTTTGAAATTAGAATCTATGAACTCTGGCCAGAAAACAACGAACTAGTTTACTAACCTGTTTTACCGCCCGCGATTCTGGTATTTTGTTGACCGACCGAGAATACATATTTTTTCTCGACGTTGTACGTCTCTTTGCATGCTCATAGTTTATGGTCAATCGAATTGGCGGGCAAAACGTGACAGTAACTCCTGATGTTAAATATTATTTTTTCAATTTTGTGTAACAAATAATTTTGTTGATTTGTATATAATTTATAAATCGTTAATATATATCAGAGTTTGTGATATTATGGTACAGTAATTAAATTGAAAATTAGCTGCTTGATGATCAAAACAAACAGAATATGTTCTCGCAAATTTTTATAAAGAATGTTACGACTATGAGAAAAATTATTGCCTAAGAAATTGTGAAATTACAGTATAATTGTCGACACTTTGACAGTTCATACGTGTCTTCAAGAAAACATAATTTAGGTAATTATTGAAATTTTTATTTTATATTACCTTCAGTTCTATTCTTTTATTATTCATGCATATAATTTTTCCATCAATTATTTTTCTATTTTCGTTTCACACCTATTATACTGTTTTATACTCGTTATGAAAAATTAATTAAAGCAGTTATTTCCTTAATCATATTTGCCAGTATGAACAAAATCATAAAATTCGCTAAAACCTGAAACTGCCAAGAATAAATTATATTTAAGTTATGGCAATTATAAATCATGTAATACTCATTAATTATCAGACCTTCTTTGTTAGCTATTTTTCTGAAATTTTAAACTACGTATCCCCATTTGTTTTAGGTAAAATCTGACTTTTTATTACGAAATAATGAAGTGATTCATCTTTCAAACAAATAGTTGTGAATTTTCAATAAATAAAGATGAATTTTCAAAAAAGAAATGTAATATTTGATATTTTAAAAAAGGAAAGATTTTCATTTTCAATAAAAAAAACTGTTGAACCAAAAAAGATGAATTTTCAAGAAATATTTGAGTACTCGACAAAGAAAGATGTATCTATCCGAAAAGAAAAAAAATCATCCAAAATGTAAAATTTACAACCAAGAAGATTAATTTTCTACTAAAAAAGAGAAATTCTCAACAGAATGTATACATTTAATTTTCAACGAAGATTTTCAAAAAAACAAGATTATTTTTTAACAAAATACATACGTTTCTAATCAAGTATATGAATTTTCAACCAAGAAAATAAATTTTTAAGAAAGTTTCAACTTAGAATATTAATTTTCTACTAAAAAAGACGAATTCTTAACAAAATAAATAAATTTTTAATCAAATAGTTGAATTTTTAAACTAAAAATAGAATGGTTAACATTTCATTTTTTTAAACTTAATTTTGAATAAAGAAATGAATCTACAAATCAGCTGAATTTTCTATTATATAGTTCAATTTTCTAACAAAAAAGAAATTTTCAACCAAATAGTTGAATTCCTAAACTAGAAAATCAATGTTTAACCAAAGATGGAAGTTACATTTTAATTAATAAAATTCACCCTAAAAAAGAGAAGTTTAAACAAAGTAGTTCAATTTTCAACCAAAGCGATACATTTCCTACTAAAACGTGGAATCTTAAAATAAAAAAAAATAATTTTTAAGAAAGTAGCTCAACTTTGAAACAAGAAAATTATATCATTATATTCAATTTGAAAAGTTAATTTAAATCATTGAGGAAGTCCCTCCGCTCCTTGCGTATACATTCGTTGAAGAGAATCAACAATTATACCTTCCGAAAAAATTTCTGGATCTATCTTATAATTACAATAATTAACACAAATTTTAATTTTTTTTAAATTTTAACTATATTTACCATTTTCTATTTTTGTTGGAATTTTTTCGTAATTTTACAGGAAATTAAAAAATATATATTTCCCAATTTAGAAATGATCCCAAACAATAAAGTTAGCTTCTTTAATTATTATACGATCGTTTCAAATGAAAAACTAAAAAAAAGAATCACAATGAATGTTTTATTTTAGCTATGGACAACGACAGTGATTCGGACGTAGGTGATTTGCTAAATGACCTCCTTGAAAGCAATGACGACACCGGACTTGGACTCGATCAAAAGCAAAAAACTGCTCTTAAAGAACTAGACTTCAATTTCCTCGAAGCTGAAACAAATTCGGTCAAAAAATCTTCGCCAAAAAAACTCCTCACAAGCTTAGTTCACGATGATAACCTGGATTCCTCCGACGATGAAGAAAAGCGAAACGCCTTTGAACAAAACTATTCCGAATCGGGCCGTAATTTAAAATCTTTACTGAAAAAAATCGAGATTGAGAAACATAATCAGTCTATCACCATAGAAGTTTTACGTGATAGTAAAAACTCTTTAGATATCAACAGTACGCAGACCAACAACTTATCTCAATCCAAAAGCTTTTCCCTATCAACATTATCTCAGGTAAAACGAACGAACACTTCTTCCCTCCTAACAACTTCAAATTCCTCAGCACTCTCTTCAGTTGACGTCTACAGCGACCCAGTTTTTGGTCTCCGAATAATAAAACCTCTGGTCTCCTCTTCCGAGCTTCAAAGTCTGATGCTGGGCAAAACTCCGGTAAAAATTTCAAAAGTGAAAACCCACCTAGCCACTGCAAATCTCGAAGGCGACTGGGTAATTGCCGGAGTCTTGATTAGCAAATCCCCAACGATGAAATCGCAAAAAGGAAACAATTACTGCATCTGGAAGCTGAGCGATCTCTCCTTCGACATGAACGTCGTCACTCTTTTCCTCTTTAGCGATGCTTACAAGAAATTTTGGAAAACCGCTGCTGGTACAGTTCTCGGTGTCATGAATCCAAATGTTCTCGAGTCCAAGGACGAAAAAGATCTGGCGACTTTATCAACCGATTCCGCTGGGAAGGTCCTGATCCTCGGGACTTCAAAGGACATGGGAGTCTGTAAATCAGTCACCAAAGCTGGAAACCCCTGCACAGCGGTTGTAAATCGCAACAAGTGCGAATATTGTGTTTATCATGTCCAAAAGGAATATAAACAATGTTCCCGTCGAGCAGATCTTCAATCGAGTGGAAATGGAAGAAGTTTGGGATCACCTTTAAATGCGAAAGGCTTCGCTCCAAAGAAGATACAACCTGCGATTACTCAAGGCCAACCACATAATTTTTTTGGAGTCCCTGCTAAGAGAAATGCGAAACTTGATCAAAAAGATCGAGAGCGATTGGCTCTGCTCACTGGTGCGAAGAAGATTGAGAAAAAGGAAGACAATCCGGAAAAAGAAAAGCAATTTGTTGATACAAACTTGGAAGGTAAAAGTGTAGAAGAGAAAAATCCAGAGAAGAAAAAGCATATGGTGGAGTTGACGAGCAACCAGGCGAAGAAGGACTTTGATAGACTCAATAAATTGAAAAAACTGGCTAGCAAAGCTGAAAGTGAGAGTCAGGCTTCCAGAGAGGAATTTTTATCACAAAATAAATCTCCAGGCAATTTGACGAATCTAGCTTCTCCGAGGAAGGAAGGATTTACTCTCAGCAAATTGCAAGAAATGAAGGATGAGAGTGCAGCTCCATTTTCCAAAACTCCAGGATTCACTAGAAGTAAATTACAAGAGTGGTCAGTGAAGCAGGGATATGGAACTTCTTCACAGGATAAGAATTCTGCACCCAGTATTGCAAAACCTTTCAATCTAAATGGTCTCTCAAGGTCTTCTAAGTCTTCCACGTCTCTCTCAAAGTCGAAATCTCTTGAACAATCTTTCGGTCCAATAAAAAATGCTCTTGATTCTCCTGCTTTCAGTTCTCCAAGTGTTCCTCGTCTAGGAAACGGAGTCATGTCTGGAAGCATCGACTTTTCGGTACCGATCAGCAAGAAACAAGTCGATGTTGCAAAGTTGAATGCTCTGAAATTTGTTCGACAGAAAGGAGGATTCAGCAAGTCGAATGTCAATAAAATCCTCGAGAGCAAAGAAAAGAAGGAACAGAATCTGAAACGAAAACGAGATCCAGATGATGTGGAGATGGATGATAAGAAACTGAAGGAAGCTAAGAAGCTTTCGGAAAAATTCAAGCAATTGATGGAAGCTACTTCTGCTCATGTGAATCTCATCGAAAAGTCGGAGGAAGAGGAGAAAGAAAAATATTTTGGAAAACTGGAGATAAAGGAAAAAATGGAAGAGAAAATGATGACAACTTTCAAAATTGATTGCAAAGCAGTGACTTGTTCGGTTTGCAAATATACTGCTTTTTCGAGTTCGGACATGTGCAAAGAATTGAGACATCCAATAAGAGTTATTAATACTGTGAAGAGATTTTTCAAATGTCGAGATTGTGGAAATAGGACAGTGGCGCTGGATAAGATGCCTAAACTGAGTTGTAACAAATGTAATAGTTCGAATTGGCTGAGGGCTCCAATGATGGACGAGAAAAAGGCGGCCATTCCAGGCGCGGGTTTGTCTATTAGAGGAGGTGAAGAGAAATTTATTGGATCTTATGTGCAGGACGCTAATCTCAACCTTCTTGTGCCAGAATAAAAATGTTTATTAAGAGATGAGATTCAAGGGCAGTATTTTTATATATATATTTATTGAGAATTTTTTATAAAATGGAGATTGATTGAAGTTTGACGAATTAGACGTTCGTTTTTGTGATTAAACGGATTTGTAAAATATAGTTCGATGTGAAAATAAAGCTTGACTTTATACGAATAAGCAAATATTTATTTCTGGTATCAAGCAAACAGCTGACGAAATAAATAAAAAATGGTAAAAGAAATAAGAAATTTAAATTTTGCAAACTCTTTATCTTCTACCGCTAGGCCGGTTTGTGCCTGAAATTTATTTTTCTTAATTTTCGATTTAAAACAAAAATACTAAAAAATTCTTTCAGCTAGAAAAAATATATATCAATTTAATAATTTGTTAAACGAATTTGAATGTAAAATTAATTAATTTTTTGAGGAATAAGCCCTCAATTTATGTTAGTTATACAAAGTCCAGGGTCTTATATTCTACGACTTTTTTTTCTTCTTGGCTTGTAAATACGATAATTGCGTTAAAAATTCTATTATTTTGTCCAAAAATTAACTTTTTTCTTGAACATTAATCTTTTTGGATAAAAAATTCGTCCTATGGGTTATATATTCTTTTTTATGGTTTAAAATTAATCTTTTTGGATAGAAAATTCTTCCCTGTGGATTTTGTTTAAAAATTAACTTTTGTTGAAAATTCAACTGTATCCTAAAACATTCATCTTGTTGTTTCATAATTATCTGCTTTTATTGAAAATTCAACTCTCCTTTAAAAAATTTGTATAGCTTGAAAATTCAACTATTTGATTGAAGTTTAATCTTTTTTCTTCGTAAAATTCGACCATTTGGTACCTATGGATTGTTAATTATCTTTCTTTGTCAAAAAATTAACTCTTTTGTTACCATTTTTTTATACAACTGTTTGGTTGAATATTCACTTTAATATTCACTATTTGGTTGAAAATGTAACTGTGGTTGAGGCTTAGACTTTTGTTTGAAAGTTCGACGATTTCGTTAAAAATTCAATTATTTTGTTCATCTTTTTTTGGTAAATAATCGAACTATTTTCTTGAACATTCACCTTTTTGGATAGAAAAGTTGTCCCGATAGATTAAAAATTCCTTTTTTATGGTTTTAAATCATCTTTCTTAGTTGAAAATTAACTTTTTGGTTGAAGTTAAATATTTTTTTATTTCAAAATTTGATTATTTGATCAAATTTCTAATCTTTTAATTGAAAATTCAATAATATTAGGCTGAAAATCTTAGGAATTTATAGCATTTTACATTAAATCTAATATTGTATCTATATTAATTTTATTTAAAAGAATTTTATTCTCCTATTTTCGTAAAAAATATCCCTATTTCTCCTGTTTCGAGAACATTTGTGTTCTGTGAAGTCTTAATTATTTACAAATTATTAACTGTAGATTAAAATTATAGTCTCAAATTTTAAAGCCATATTTATTAAGTAATTTCAAGGTGAAAATTCTTCAAATAAATGTTCCTCAAGTTCTAAATTAATTTAAATTATACACTTTCATACAAAAATAATAAAAGCTGACAAGTTTAATAGTTCAGGAAGAAATATTTTTAGCCCAGATTCAGAATCTTTCACGTTGAATGACTAATGTTTAAATTTTTTTAACTTTAAAGTTTATGTTGTTTGTGCAAAGATTACTTGAAAAACTATGAGAATTATGCAAGCTATACGACTTTTTTTTGGTAATTTTATGACTTTATGAAGTATTATTTTCAGCCATTAAAAATGCAATGAAATCGGTAACCGAAACGCCCTTTCAAATCTTTAACATGTTTTTTGTTTGAAAAATTCAGCTCTTATTCCTCAATAACTAGCAAATACTACCTATAGGTAAAACAATTGTTTTTTCCTTATTTTTTTTTTATGAAAACTAAAACTAAAACAAAATACTTTCAGATCTACAACGACCTGAAGGTACCTCTACACGATTATAAAAATGCAATTTATGATAGTCCATTGTTCGTATTTCTATTACATTAAGGGCATGTGATACTTAGAAAATTGTCGATTTTACCAGTTTTAGGTTCTCCGGCTTTTTTCTAGAATAATAAATATTTTGTCTTAAAAATTTGGGAAATGATAGCGAACATGCTAACGGACGTCTCCACACACTTTTTTGTGGGTTAATTCAAAAAAGTTTTAATTTAGCAAAATATGATTAATTTGCACAGCGCTTAGGAAATAGTATCGATTTTTTCAGTGTTAGATTCTCCCGGTTTTTTTCCTAGGATAAGAAATATTTTGCCTTCAAAACCTGGGAAATGATAGCGAACATGCTAACGGATGTCCCCACACACTTTTTTTGTGTTTTTTTATCAAAAAAATTTGTATATTGCTAACAACGTGCGTGTATATTGCGAGGTTATGTGTGTTACAATTCACCCGAGCGTTACTTCCACGCTACACAATATTTTTGTCCGAAAAGTTTGGACTTACAAATAAACATAGTAACTAATCTCCCGGGAATAACCTTGTTTGCAGGCAATCAAAAAAGTTTATTTCATAAATAATTTCCAGGGGACGTCCGTTATGATATTTTGTAGCATCTTCGAATTCAGTTTAAAAAAATTTTCATTTTTGTGGGAAAAAACCGGGGAAACTGTAGTATCACATATCCTTAAGGCCATATGATGAGTGGATCACGTGACCAGATTCCTACCTTACCACCATTTTTGTTATTTCCCAAATTATATTCACACGAAACGCCACATCGAGTTGAAAATTTGGGATACTAAACAAGAAGCACTAAGAATAGTGGGTTTGGTCTTAAATTTATATAATTATGAAAAATGGAAAAAAAAAATATTTACAAAAAACTTTTTTCATAAATATACAAATTTACGACCAGTTCCACCATTCTTAGTGCTTTTTGTTTAGTATCCCAAATTTTCAACTTGATGTGGCGTTTCGCCTTAAATATCAAATCTTTCAATTTAAATTAAGAAATTCAAAAATCAAAATACTATCATTTTGACTCATCTTTAGTAAATGTTGCACGTCCTAGGAGTACGAAACAAAAATGCCTACTTACAATTTTTTAAATATAATTAGAAGTTTATGAGATAGAACACTTCCAAAATGAAAACTCCCCAACATTGAAAATAAAACCATGAGATTTGCTAGGCCTAACATGCAGGTCTTTCAATAAATCCAAATACAAATGTAAAAGTTATAAATGACAATTTAATCCTTAATTAGGGGCATCGAGTTTAATAAACTGAAACTAATATGTAATTATCGAATGAAGGACGATACCCGTTATCCTTGTTTAGTAATATAAAAATTATTTATTCTCTATGTTAAACCAATTTCAATTTCACAGCTAGAGTCAACATTTTCACAATCCTCCCACCCGGATAAACATAGTTCTTATTTTGTTAGGAGCACTACAAACAACTAGTAACAAATACAGACCATTTGATACCGATTGAATCATTCAACATACATAAATATTGCATTGCATTGTACATACACCAGGCATGAGGCATAATATAGCGTTCATAATTTTTAAAAACCTGAACATTGTTGCAGTGCTTACATCGTTGCATTTTTCAAATTGATACAAAGTATCAGTAAAAAAGACAAACCTCATAGGTTTAAATTTTCGAAAAGCTAAACTATGTACGTAAAATCATCGCCACTTTGTAGACTAAGTACTCTGTAAAATCAAACTACTCAAAGTTGAAATGAAACTAAATTTTGTTTTGTAACTTTGCTACCATTGATTAATGTCTCCTTAAAAATTAGATATTTATTAGCTACCAAAAATTAGGAGTTTCTCAAAAAGAGATGCCTTCCTGATGTAAATAAATAATCTAGCTATCTACTCAAGTTGTATTTAATTAATGATTTACGTCCAGATTCCCTCAGTCGAATCAGAGATTGGAATAAGTGTATTGAGCAATGCTGTTAAGAAGTTAAAATTTTATACGCACAGTTAAAACAATTACTGTTCAGGTATAACATTTCCATTTATTTCCAATCTCTGAAGGAAACCAGTGAACGTCAATTCGTTGATCACTTTCGACAAGATACTTCGGATATTGTACCTAAATTCCTGACTGGCCTTTCTTTTCTCAGAATAACTTTCCAGAATTGCTGTCAAAAATAATCTCCCGGTCATGAATCTCGATCTCTATGCACTACAGTAGATAACAAAGACGTTTGATTAATAACTTCTGCACTTTGTTGCAATATTTATAATACTTAGGATATATCGTATCTTTGATTACAAAGGCATCGTTATGAGAAAGCAATTAAAAGTAACAACACTAGGATCGTTTCTTAATTAGTTTTAATAATTCGTTTCACCTAGGGAATTTCGCAAAACACCTGATAAAAGCAATGAAAAATTACGCAAAGTTTTAGTAAGCACTTCGCTTAACCTTCATGCTCTGGGAATCACATTCCATAGAAAACTAAGGAAGCCGCCGTACAAAACTATGACACGATTAAGGCAAAACTTCTCATACATTTATGTATATATATTTTCAAAGAGACGGATATGCCAGTTGAATCCCGAATTTCTATCATTTATCAAATTCAAATCCAATTTAAAAAAAATAACAAGAAAACTAAATTCAAAGAACAAACAGAAATGCGATATGAATTTTTTGCAGATTGAACTTTCATTATTCATATGCATTTTACAAAATGCACGATGTAGGCAAATTGTTTTTTTTTTTTTTTTTGTTTTTTTAAGAATCAGTTTATTACAGAACTCTCATGATTTTGTAAGAACAGGAGTCAATGTTACAAGTGCACGATAAGTCAATTAAATTTTGAGCCAACAACGTTTGTAATAAATGAAAAAGGCAGCAGCAGTATTTACAAAATGGTCGTGTCCGATATTTCGCAGCACTCTACAATTGTCCTAGTTAAATATTTAGTTCAAAAATGGACTATATAAATCCATGTGAATAATAGAAAAGAATGATTAATTATCGTACAATTCGGAGAATTTGTTGTTTGTTTTTGTGTGCTTTTTTTAAAGACGGTATCCAGGTATCATGCTGGCTTATTAAGTGTCACAGTCTTCGTGTTGCTCTTTTTCGTGCACGTCAACAAACTTGAGTTTTCTCTGGTCGCGTAGTTCTAGATAAAATTGTAAAGATTCTCTGTTTATAAACTGCCCATTAGTGAAATTTCAAAAGTATTTCTCTTTAAAAGACTACGCGACTGAGTAAACACGCTGGCGCGTTTCTCTCGTAAGCATAGAGAACCGAGTAGTCTGTATATTTAATAGTTTTAATAATCGTCCAGATCGAAGTTTTCGAATTCAACATCATCCAGCTGCATACTTTGAAAATCCACTTTGTAACGCAAAACACCTGCAAGAAACAATCAAATTTGGTGTAATTATTAACGATAATTTTTTTTCTTCAGAATTTGGAGGCTTATTCCTTTGGAGATTGTACCAAACCATTCCAGTATTACAATTTTATCCCCCAAAATTTAAAAGAAATACAACATTTGATACTTTACTTTTTCCGAGTTCTTAAGCATCTGACTATCTAATCAAAACAATTACTCCGAAGATTAAAAATTCATAATTTCCAACGTTCGGAAGATTGTTGCGTATACTTTTTTTAAATATTTAAAACTGATTTTTTACTGTATATATTTGAGATTTATTACATGAGATTCAATTACAATATAATTAAAAATATCAATTTTAATTCGAAAATATAGAACACCTTTCTTGAGTTCAAAGATTTATAATTATCTGAAGTAAGAAGAAACTCTTGACTCATCTAAATAATGCTAGATTTCAAGTTTCCGTTTTCAAATTTCAAAACTGAAGTTACATATAACATTTTTAAAGAAAGCTCTATGGAAAATATTATCTGAAATTAATTAAATAAAACGTTAATAGAGTTTCATTTACATTTTCAGTTAAAATTGTAAATATTTAATAATAATATAGACAAACGAACTTTAATTTAATTTTTGATTGCCAACTTTCGATTCAACAAATATCTGCTTTAAGTTTTATAAATTGTTTTTTAAATAGTTTCAAAATGAATCTTTGTGCTAAAATTTGTATTGCCTGAAAGTAAAAAGACTTCTTTAACCAAAAATAATTAGAATATACTAACCAAATTTATGATAAACTTATAATCCAAATCCTAATTCTGAGGAGAATATATCAAATAAAAAATCAACTTCCTTACACCTCCAAAGATAAAAGCCTTTAATACTTCTAATCTGATATTTTCTTCTTTTTTTAAATATAATTAAAATTAATTTTATGGCTCTATAAATAAGAACTGGACTTTACACCGCTTCAAAAATATGATCAGCAGGTCAGATTACTTGGGAGGCCTCTAGGGAATTATTCAAGCTTATAATTGCCTTCATCCTATTTATACAGACAGAAAGCTACTGTTAATTCTATGTGCGTATTTTTTTTAAAGTAGTTGTTAAAGCGAATGAAATTTGAAGATATTTTCAGCTAATAAAAAAGTACCAATTATCTATAAAATAATGCACACTGCGGGTTAGCGATTACTGTCGATTATTATTTTTTTTTTTTAATCAACTTATTTTAATCAACTTTTTTAATCATTGGGGGTTTGTATTTAAAAGCATGTACTATACCTTTCCCGATATGCGAGCTAATAAAAACGAAAAGGTATATTAGTACGTGACTCTGAAAAATATCTAAGTGAGTAAAACACTCATTTATTAAAGCATCAAAAATTCTTGCTTTAATTAGATTTCTAAACTCAAATTCTACTAACAAAACATTTAACAAATTAGTATTGTCGTGCAGATTTATTCATATTCAATATAATATTAAAATATTAGAATAAGAACACCGATCGACTTTAAAAATGAAAATACGAATATTGAACAGATATTTCTCTAAAGCGGGAAAATCTGTTTCCTCTGCTTCAGAATTCCACTCACTACCTAAAAAGGAGTAGTCCATTTTTGACAATGATCGGCAAGAAAAAAAACATGAATATCTGAAAGCCTAACAAACACGAAAAAAAAAACAATAAAGAAAAATAATTTAAAATAATACACGTCTACACTTTCGAAATTTTACATCATAGAAAAAAAGTTTTTTTAACGCCCGGTGAACTTCAATAAATTTCAACCTGAAAGTCTTCGCACTTGGCTGTATTCTGTAGAATCTCTGGGCTACTTTTTTTAAAAACCTCCATTTTGTAAAGTGCAACATTTTTTCTTTGAATTTGTAAATTATACGTACAGGGTGTCATTAGTCCATAAAAACAATGGACGTATAAAATGAAAAAATCTGCTAGTGTGCTTTTTTCATAAACTACGTTTGTGCTATTTCTGAATAAAAAAATGCTAAATTAATATATTTATTTAAACTGGATTGCCGATACATCAGACATCATCCAGAAGTTGCATTCTACAGAAAATCGACAAATGCGAGAAGCTTTTGATTGAATTTTATGACACTCACAGTATAAGGACATTGCAATTCATTTGAGACGTAGACAATATTCATAAAGTATTTCCAAAACTCGAAGAATAAATGAGTACTTTATAATTCAACAAACAATTGGATCTAACTAAATTATTTAAGGCTACTCTATACGAAAACGTACGCTACTAAAGCTTCCAACATGCAACGTCTAAGCAATAAAAACAATAATAGTAAAATCAAGTTTATGTTAACAGTAATAATCTTTTGCAAAAATTTAGTAATGATTACGATGGATTAAATAATAATCCCTTTTCCCGAAATTTTATAAATGACGAGCATGCTTTAACATATACGAAATAAAAGAAAAAAATGTATGCACTCCGAACATTATATTTACGTTAAAAACGAAAAGTTCTGGATAAAAGAAATCAATAGAAAAAGGCTTATACTTTTTAAACGCCTCTTTCCTGAATCACCCAATATTGCACAACATTTCTTGTACAGCAAATACCTTCCCAAAAATATTGGGCAATATCGACATTTTCATCTCCGTAAAAAACTCAAAATTTTGTCCATTCTAACTGAAATAAATCGTGTACAGTGCATATGCATGACATGGAGAGAAAAAAACATGTTCTATGAACTCAACATTGAAATAATATTAAACTATTATGACCAGTAAAAAGACTCAATGAAGAAAATTTCAACAAATTTATCGATTCACTTTGCACTACGAAAACTCAAACTAACGATTACAATATTGCAAACTACAAAACACTTAACAACTTGGAAATTAAAAAGAATAATGAATATTAAAGATAAATAAATGAAAAGTACACAATAAAACGAGTGATAAATTAAAATAAAAAATAATTTAAAAACCAAATAGGAAGAATAAAAAGAATAGAGTAAATAACCTCCTAATAAGGCTCACAGTTTTAAGAAAAGCGACTCGATAAATTCGTCAATTCATAAACATGAAAAGAAAAAAAACTACGATATACGACACGTGATTGAATGCACTCAAAACAGATAAAGATCTACCTGGTAGACTCTTGAGTATTTCACGGATGAAATTAGTAATCATCGAGGTCAACGTCATCAAGAGGCTCATCAGCCTGCAGTGACTGGAAATCAACTTTGTAGCGGAGGATTCCTAAATTCGGACATATGCTTTTCAGTTAATACTAGCCCTCGAATTTGAACCCGTCAAAATACCAAAAGAAATCTCCGTTTGTCTCACCAATTTTTTTAAGTCGGTAAATTCGTGCCACATTTCGAGTGACAAAAGCATGCATTATTTGTGTGGTAATAATTTTTCCCTGGCTCAAAGATAATATTTTTGCGTCTCAAGAACGTGAGTTTCCTAGGGAATTGTTATTTTCGTACAACTAATTTTCACTATTAAAGGGACTCGTTGATATTTCGGGGCTACAGTTTACAACAGTCTAGAGCTTTTGGAGTGGGTCAATTATCCAAATTCAATGAAAAAAGTGAAAACTCACCTCCTATTCCACCAAAACCTCTGACGAACTGTGAACCTTCCTGAGACTTGTCAGTGATAATTTCTAATGTCGCGCCGAAGCTCTTATAATTGTTTGCAAGCCACTCCAGCAAAGGTTGACATTCCACCAATTCCAATTCTACCCCGCTCTGGAATTCAAGGACAAAATTGCAATACAAGGGAATACTATAGGGCTATTAAAATTAAGAAATTCGAGAATGAGTTTTTTCTATTCACCTCTTTGTCGGTAAAGTGAGTCTTGTCCTTTTCTTGTTCCGGCGTTAAGTGCAAAACTTTTTCTTCGCTGTTCGTATGATTCTTAAGAACGTATCGCTGAATATCTAAGTTCTCCCAACAAATCAATGTCTCTACACTACCTAATTCCAAGGCTCTCAATGTGTCCTCGACTCCGAAGCAATATTTGCCCGTGTCTTGCGAAATCTCATCAAAATAGCGTCCTAAAATCAATGATTTATTTCAAGGAATGGTAAAAAAATGAAGATAAATCAATGAAAATCAATTGAATGAAAATCGTTTAAATACAAGTATTATTTACCAATTAGTTTCTTTTCTTGGATGAATTTCACATTTTGCAGAGATTCAGCTGCCAATTCGATAGCCTGGTTGAAACCATTTTCTCCTCCGTACGAAACGTCCACTAATTTTATTATTTTACCTTGGAGTCTCTGAAAAATTATATTACAGTCATTACAAATTATAGGTTCACGATATCTAGTGATCAGTCAATTTCAAATTCCCGGTTATTTCCCCGATTTTCCCATTATTTTTATATACGTTTACCGATAATTGCTAAAGTTCTTTTAATGTCAATTTCGAGGTCATTTTGTCAATTTTTAAAAGGGGATATTACAAAATTCACCTAAAAATTTAAATTAAATTAAATACTTTTCAACGTTATTAATATCATTTTAAAGGTAAATTTCTATAGATTTAGACTAAATTATTACAATTACTGTGAAAACTTTTGCTACCATGGTGCAAAACATGTTTAATGTATAATAAAAAATGTTGGTCAATTTTTTATATTTTTTTCTGCTGAAAAATTTTTTTTTCGACATATGAAATGAGTAATTGTGAGGTTTCTATCAAATTTATTTTAAAAATATGGGTGATTACCAAAAAATTGACCACTTTAGACCATGAGATTTTCGAAAGCTAAGGGTTGCGCGACAGAACATTTGACTATCATAAAAGAAACAAATTTCAAAAATATTTTTAAAATATATGGAGAACAGAGAAAAATATTTCTAAATGAGAGAAAAAATACTATTTTCACGTTTTATATAATTTGGACTATTCGAGTTTTAACTTAAAATAGTAATACAGCGTGACAAGGCAAAAAACCTGTGATACGTGAGTTATTATTCTAAAAAAAAGAAAAAATGACTACGACTTAGTGATACATTTTTTGACAATCACCCATATATTCATTTGATTTTTATTATTACTTTTCTACAGGCAAGATGTCTTCCAATTTTTCTAGTTTTCTGTTTCAGCGATAAAAAATGTTTATTGTATTGAATTTTATTAAAATTTTAAGAACATATTGAAGTTTGCACCATTTATTAAATATATTCTATAAAAATATTAAAAATGCCTTTTTCCTGGCTCATTTTATATAGAAGTCTGATAGCTTTGAATCTATTTAAGAGAAAAAATATAAAACTCGCATGATTAGAATTAAAGGAAAAGATCAATTAACTTAAACGGTATCATAGTGTAACTTTAAAAATTTCCCCGTTCTCTCTTTCTCTAATTTATGACACAACATTAAAATGAAGATGAAGCAGAAAAAAATTTCGATAAAGGAACAAAATTCCCAGTCCTGAATAAAATTCTCGATCTTTTTTTAATATTTAATATTTTAAGAAGTAATATATTTTAAATTTGAAAGAGCACAGTCAAAGTCTATCAGACACAAGATTTTTTCAAATTGAAATTTTCAAATGTACAAAAAGAATTAATATTATTCAAAAATAGCAGGGTCTACCCGCAGGATGATTTTAAAATCCCTGCCATTTTCCGGCCCGTAGAAACGCTGTTATTTGCAAATTATTAAATAGAAGCATTATTTATATTAAGTAACACTCACAGGATCAAACATGTCAGACTGACTAAGCTCTGTCTTAAAGTCAGCACTACCGGCCAAAATCAGACCTGCAATATTCGGTTTATCGTTAGAAATATAAAGCTGGGTAGCCACTTCGGCGACTTTTCGGACGTAATTGTGCCGCTTTTCCATTCGCAGCCGAGCAAAACGAAGGGCAGACTGTCCTCCTCTGCCTGTAATTAGATATAGCGATTGTTGGAAATGATTGGATTTCTCATACCAGTGATCGATAATTAGCAATCATTTACATTTCTAAAGAACCTTCAAAGCTTATTAATTCAGCGACGCTTTCCTTTTCTTCAAATTCAAATACAAAACAAGATTCTTTTTAAAAATGTAAATTAATTTTTATCTTTCTGAGAGATCATTTATTTCAGCACATATTTTCAGGAAGCAGAGTATTTTAAAAAAACATGTTACTTTAATAAATAATACGAACCGTGTTTTTTAGGAAGGTCGACCGTAAACTTATGTAAGACTTCGCGCGTGTTTCCTTGAAGAGTACCAAAAAGTGCTCCATTACCGTCCATAACAATGAAACCGAACTTGTTATCATCGGCTAGCAACGCCGTAAGTGCTTCGGTATGGAACTGAAAATATAAATTAAATGTTACATAGAAGAATATTTTAAATCAAACATTCTGCTCTTGAAACTACATTTAATTTTACGAGAGCTCAAAGCTAAATCCTTCAAAATTCATTTAAAAATTGATTATATCACTTAAGTACGCAATGTAATAGTTTCACTGAAACCTTGGCATACTCAAATTACTTTGAAAGGTAGAACAGACAAACGTCCGCTTTTTATTAAAAATATAGAACTTTTTTTTAATTGAGGGCTCGGATCGACTAGAAGGATTAAAAAAAGTGACATAAAATATTTAAAGATAATGAAAAAAGCAGTATCAGACACTAAAAGACTGAAATAATAACTTTATTTGTTTATAAATATGGAGAACATAATACTCATTGATTTTAAAATATTATTTGCACAATCAAAACAAACTTTAGAGTTAAAAGCATTTTTTTACAACAGTCATACAGCTTGGAGGATTTCAAATCTGTATTTAAAACATTTCTTTCTGCACCGTGAAAAGTATCAACTTGGATTATGTTCAAAAGAGATGTTTATAATTCACGTTCATTTTAATCATGTTAAACTGAAAATTACACAACAATTAAGGCTTTAAATTTGAGTGTATAATTTAAATATGAAATTATTCACTTTTTAATCATTCAGACGTCGCAGCTCAAAATGCTCTCGAAACGGGGGAAATAGGATGACTTTTCATGAAAATAGTGAAATAAATTGTTCAAAATAAAATGAACTTAGATACAATATTGCATCTTCAACAGAGTAGTTGAATTTTCAACCAAAAAACCATAAATTTTCAACCCAAAAACGAAATTTCAACAAAAGAGTTGAGTTTTCAAGTTAAAAACAATGCTTTGAAAAACAGTTATTTTTTAAACCAGAATAATCAATTGCCAATCAACTAGCTGAATTAAAAAATCATAATTTTCAACCGAAAAATTACATTTCAAATAGTTCATAATTTTCAAGCAAAAGAGATAAAAATAGATCTATGAAGATGAATTTTCAATCAAATGGTCAAATTATCATAAAAAAAAAAAGATAAGCTTCAACGAAATAGTTGAATTTTGAAGTTAAAAAGACGAAATTTGTAAGACATTTGAATTATCAACCTGAAAGTAGAGTTTTGAACAAAGAATTATGAATTTTCAACAAAATAATTAATCGAAAAAAACGAATTTTCTGCCCGAAAAGATGAAATAAAAAAAAAGAGTTGAATTTTTCAGGAAAAAATATTACTTTTGAACGAAATAATGAAATTTTGAACCGAATGGTCCAATTTAAAAATAAAAAAAAGGTTAAACCTTAAACAATAAAATTAAATTTTCGACAAATAGATCTAGTTCTGTTGCCGATAATATTTGTATATGCACTAATCGTGCCTCTCAGTAACTTGATTTAAAACGTCCTCAAAAATACCCTGATTAAGAATATCAAGATATATTTTTTAATTTTACATTTTTGGTCGGTTATTGTTTTAACAATTTTTTAAAGCAATTTCAGTATTTATTAATAAACTTTTGTCATAAAATTATATGTGGACAGCTCATGGAAAAACGAAACTTCTTTTTATTATTTCATACAAAAGTTATAAACAATTGAATTTGCAATAAAAATTACATATTTGTAAATAGGTATCACAGGGACTATCTTCATGGACAAAATTAAAAAAAACAGTGTTCTTTTATAAGTAAGTATGGGATCTTGCACACATAATTGTTCAAAAATACGTTTTTTCAAATTTGTATTTAACAAGCTATATTTCGGTCAGAAGATTTCTTTTTCCTGTATTGGACTTTAAATAATTTCTTCTTTTTTTGAAATTCTCCAGTTCGATATGCACTGATGTATCTGCAAATATGTCGCTTTCAGTGCAATTTCAATTGTTTATAACGCTCTAACTTTAAAACGTTTTATTTAATAAAAAATTAAAATAGACATTGAGTTTCGTTTTTCCACGGGCTTTCTAAATATAATTTTAGTTAAAAACTGGTAATAAATAATGAAATTGTTTTAAAAAATTCTTTAAAGAAATAGTTTAATTTTCAAAATAAAAAATAGAAGCTGAATACATAGAAACAGAGGATTTTTTAAACAAATAGTTGAATTATCAAGGAAAATTACAAAAAAGTTTATTTTTAATTAATAAAGATTACTTTTCTGCCATAAAACAGAAATTTTTAAGACAACATGATACCATTATTCCTCTATGTTAACTTAGTTCGCACTGTGCGAAAAAATAATAAAAAGGAATGTTTCTTGAAAATAAGGGAAAAAAGATCACTACTTTTTTAAAGTG
>NC_046663.1:88037404-88055514 GCF_010883055.1 Belonocnema kinseyi
ACAGTAATTTAATTTAAAATTAATCGAATTTAAACGTTTTTTTCTTAGAAATGTCCATCTATTAAGGCTAGCACCTTGAAAAAACTGTTGATAATGGGTTCACGAAAGTCGAAATTTATCAATTTCAAACTCGATTCATTAAAAAAAAAACTAAGTATAAAGTTTTAATTGGAAAATGATCAATTTTGAATGTTTTGAACTGAAACCTTACCATTTTCTTTACATTTTGAATTTCAATTTTAAAATCTTAACTTTTACTAATAATAAAAATAACTTTTGAGAAACATGAAAAAAAACTCGATTAGACGCAATTTTTACAAAATGTTGAAAAACGTCGCACGATCCGAGCCCTGATCCCTGAATATTTTACAGAGGACCAAAATATTTTTTCTGAATGAAATTATCCCCTTAAGAATCAAGTTAGTACCTTGTTATCACATAAGTAAAGAGAAGTATTGATAGGCTTGAAGGGTTCGAAATCGATGTTCACTTTCTTTTCCTTCCCCTCTTCCGTTACAATCGTACCACAGTAAATAACCAGGCCATTTGGAGGTACTGAAATAAAAAAATAATTGGGTAATTCTCAACTGATAGGTCACTTTCGAAACCCGTAAAATAACTCTTAAAAAAAAAGATATTCGATAAATCATTTAAAAGTTTGCTCAATTTATCTTTTGAGAAAAGTGACTTCTCCACAATTACCTTTGTCTGGAGAATTACCCAATTACGGGACACATTGAACATTTTTTAAAGCTCAAAATATAAGGCATGATTTTTTTGATTTATTTAATCATAGATTCAGTATTTTTGTGTTAAGATTTTTACCTTTGGTGTATAACTTTAGCCTATGCTGTACCGATGTGATGGCACCCAGGACTGATAATCTATTTACACGAGATTTGATGTTGGATGCTGTACCGAATTCATCGGCCAACATTTTGCTTACTCTCGAAATTTGATCCTTTGGCGGTATAATTAGTGAAATCATACTTGTGCCGTTCCTAAAAAAGAAAAATATATATATTAGTTAAAACAAAGGGAAACGCCATTTCTTATTATAAAATAGATATATTTTTAGTTGACTAATTCAGCTTTTAGCTTACAAATTAAATGTACGGTAATAGTTGCCAAAAATGGTCTAATTTTAGATGGTTGAATTTATAAAATTTTCAATTTTAAACTGCTATTTTAAATGCTTCGGTTTGGAAAATAAGAAATTTTTACGATTTTCTATGCATCCACGAATTTTCAAGTTTTTTAATGCTCAATTTTCAACTTTTAGGCTTCAAATTGCAATTGTTCTATTTTGTTTGTTTTACACTGGAAAATACTGTATTTCAAATGTTTAGATTTTTTTAAGAAACATAAATTCTATTGTCTGGAATCGTGAAATTAAAACTTTTCACCTAATACTTCACTATAATCTAAAATCCTCATATTGCATAAATGCACACTTCACGTGGCAGCAGGGATTCTACAAACTATATATAAAAAAAACAACAAACTCCAAAATGACGAAGGAGTAATTCTTCAACCCAAGTGGTACCTATTTTTTTTTAATACGCGATAAAATGTATGAAACCTTCTTAAAATGCACCAAATGAAATAAATTTCCCTTTGTTTCGAAATTGCTTTATATTAAGATTTCTAACAAAGGACATGAAATCCAAAAAACTTGAGCTGAAGCTTAAAACCTCGACAAATTTTGCAAACAGACTGGAGAAATTTGGGAGGAACTGGATGCATTTAGGATTCAGGTTATGTACCAGGTAGGGAACATATGTTGCAATCAAGGAGAAAACCACATAAGAAACAATAAAAAAAACGTTGGAAAAACTCACCCCCTGGCCATTTCAAGGCTTTTAATAAGTTTCTTGATCTTCCAGATTTCGACATTGCGGTCGGCGGACGTTTCTTCGTTCGACATTGCTGTTGGGCTGGAAATCGCGTGGTCGCTCCTAATGACTCCGTATTAAGTTCCTGGATGGACGCTCCGGGTGGTGGAAAAAAAACGCGTGCTCCCTCCGTCGGGAAAGCCGGTTCGCAGGTTTTTTGAAGCGAACGGCCAGTCCATTTATCGCAGAAAACCTGCCGAAATCCAGTTCAAACCGGATTTTGTCAGGTCGAACGTGTACAAGGCATAACGTTCAAACGGTACACTTAACACTAAACTTTTGGGCTTCAAAACGACAACGATGCACTCAGTCGATTTAAGGTTTTATCTTTATAGGCAACAGATCTTAGCGATTACAACGGCAACACAAGGGACTCCACGCGAGTAGAAACTTCGAAATGCATATGTCGGCCATGCGAGTGGCACAAAACGTCAGTACCTCGCTCGAATCGTACTACACGATATGAAATGGGATGTAAAAAGATGGTAAAGAGACTACCGCGCCACGATGCTTAGCCACTCATCGTATTACTCATCGAACTTTATTTCAAAATTTCCATTGGCTCTGCCAAGCAGAGAGAATCGAGTTTTTCGTAAAGTTCCTGATGTTTCAAACTCTGGGAATTGTTGTAACATAACCTCTAAACTTCCTACAGTTCGCGCGAGAAAAGGACTTCAAACCCACTAGTGAATGTTCCAAGCAGATTTTAAGGATTTTTATGTGGAGGAGATTATTTTGAAGTTATTAAATGGGATATTTAACGTTATCTTTGGATATTTTGATGGAATTTTTGAAAACGTGCTTAGGGTCCTAGAACCCGCGAATCAGTTACAAGTGTCTGTCCCACATATATGCGGATTGGAGGGTTCTGGGAAGTTCACAACCTATCGTTGACGGTGTTTCATTCTTATTGGAATGGAGGTTTATAAAATTAAAATTTGGGTACGAGAAGAAAAAAACACAAATTTAAAATTTATAAATATAGATTTTATTCAAATTTTTAGTTGAACCTAATAACACATTAAGAACATTTGAATTGAACGTATAATATATATAGCTAAAAAATGTTGAAACATCTAATTGTAAATATATTTTCTAATAAAAGAGAATATAATATTCAAAATCATTATTTATAATTCTTTGAGCTTTAAATTAATAAATGACAAACTGTCGGAACTATATTATTCTTTAAACGTAATTTCAATCAGACATTATTTTTTATAATAAAACTAGTATTGAGATTACATAATGTTGACAAGATAAAATTAAATTTATTTAGAATTTTTTTAGAGTACCTTTCCATAGAATACTTTTACGAGATAATTTTCCAATTATAGAGTCTTCCAATCATTCAAGAAATTCGAATGGTACTTTAATCCAAGTCTCATCAATTGAATCCGCAATATTTACATCTAAGTCATGTTTATCCATTTATCACATTTAAACTATACCAGAATAAAAATGATGAAAATAATTGCCTGGTACACATTATCCTGCAAAGAAATCAATATAAATTTATTACGAAAAAATCAATATAAATTATTTGTATCTAAAATATTTAAACCGTGATTGCCAAAATGTTGAGCATTTTACATAAGACTTTCGAAAACCAAAAACTCCAAACTGCCTGAAATATTTTTTAAATTAAGGCAGCAATTACATCGCAAAGAGAGTTCAACAAGAGAAAGATGACCATTTTTCGCGAAAAAGGGAACAACAGCGAAAAGATTAAACATTTATTTTTATATTTAGAGAAGAAGATACAATCTTTTTATAAGAAATTGTATAGTTTTTAAATAACAATATATAATGTATTAATTATTTCTGCCATTAACAAATTTATTTGTCAAGTTGGATTATATGCTTAGGACATTAAAAATCCGTTCACGGCGATATAAAAAAGCCAGAGAAAACATAACATTGGTTAAATAAACAATTCTGATGTTTTTAATTATTCTGATTTTTTATTATTTTGGTTCTTCTCATAATCAAAATCAAAATACTTATAAGCATAATTAAATATTACTGTTCAAGATTTGCTATTTTATCAATGCTATATTTTATATTTAAATTAGAAACAACACTCTTCAATGATCTCAAACTTAAAATTAAAGTAATTAAAGTTCCAGCACCTAAAATATTTTACATTAGCACTAAACACACGCTCGCGAACCGCATGTCGATGTACCTGGATTTTTATTTTACAATATTAAAACAAGCTAATTGAAAATTAATAATGGCAAATTTTTCAATATTAAGAGTTCTACCAATTTTTAAAAATATTTAAATTACTTGAAATAAAATTTAATTTACTCTCTAAAGTTCTCTGAAAATTCGTTAAAATTGTTCAAAATCTCAAAAATCCATTGAAATAATTAGAAATTCCTGACATAAAAATTAAATAAAAAATTTTCTTAGAAAAACACTGCTTTGTAATATTAAGAGTTCTACCATTTTTTAAATGAAATCTCTTGAAATTCATTGGATTTTCTTTAGATAACTTAGTCTTTCAAATTCTTTGAAATTCATAAAATTCCTGCATATCCCTAAAAATAAAATTTAATGTATTCCTTAAAAATCTCCCGAAATTCGTTAAAATCATTTTTTGGTAGTATTTTGGTCTCAAAGAAAAGCTTAGGTTGTTTACATTTTGATAAATATTTACAGTAATTAAACATTCAATGAAGTGTATATTCAAAGAAAAAAATATTTAACATCTACTAAAAACTGCGCCTAGAACTTATTAATTTGTGTTTAATCCAAAACGTCATTAAGATCAGTAGTAAATCTTCTTTGTGTTTTGGTCAAATCGAATAATGATTGTTATAATATGTCTAACATAGTAATAATAATTATTAATATCTGCACCAAAGAATCTTTAATATGGACAATCATACTTTACTATAGTTAATTTCAAAAATGTTTTATTGTATAGACTATATATTTAGCGAACAATATTTAACTTTAATGTTTAATTTAAATAATAAATAGTTTAGTTTAACATTAGTCAAATATCAGAAAGTTAAATTAATTATAACAGACACTTCTGTAAGTTAAAAAAAGTTTTCAGTAATCGCGGGAACATATTCTAGTTATTAATAAAATAACATTTTAGATGCAAAACGAACAATATGGTATTTTTAAATATCGTATATTTAAATAGAAAAGAGGAAGTTTTTCGGCAATAGGGGAAAAGGGGATATTTAAAAAAAGGAAAAACACAGATTTTTCTAGCTCAAAAAATTACCAATAATTTATATTTTTGGCAATTTGATAACTATTTTTTCAAACTGGCCTTGAAAATATAATTTGTGAATATTTTCGGGTTTTTGGATCTCCCCCGAATGATATTTTACAAAAAATTGGCATGTCGAGACATTTTGCGTACTTTTTTATTTGTGAATTCTAAACGAAGTAGTCTAAAATTTTTAAACTGCTAAATTGTACTTTGATATAAGTACTTTATTGAGATCATTTTAGGCAAAACGTATTATTCAATGCGAAAGTGGTAAACTTTTTGGCAATCATTTTGAAATACCTTGAAACTTCTGAGACATTGATATTTTATAAATTATTATCAATTGTCAAGAATTGGATGATTTTCAAATCTGATAAAATTTCATGTCCAATTTTTTGGTTATAGGAAACAAGCTGTCAAGCTTGACAAAATACAAAAATGATATCCTTACCTCTCCCACACTTTCGGTCTATCAAAATTTCCTCTGTGTTTGACTACAAATCCACATTATTTAAATTCGCAGCCGAGCCAGAAGGCAAATCAGAAGAGACAAACTTTCCAATTGGTTGCACAGCTTGTTTTATTTCAGCCAACTTCTTCATTTCCTGTTTCAATTTTCCCAAAATTGCATGATTTGGTTGATTGACAGTCGCTTTTCCCTGCAGTAATGTGATTTCCTGTTCCAGTTGTTTCTTCTCCTTGAAAGTCTTCACACTTCTCGACCCATAAAGCCTCAGCAAAGATCCCCAGGAGTGAATATGAGGGTGCAATCTCTGCAAAATCTCCTGAGCCGCTCTCTGTTTGCCATCCTTTTTATTCCTGCAAACGACAGTAACTTCATGCTTCCCCACCTTCATCGTGAATTCGTTTTTCTGATGTTTCAACGTATTTACAGAATAATCAATCTGCATATCTCCCTGGCCGAAATTCCTCTGCAAACAAGTAATTAGAATCGCATGAGGCGACGGCTCAGTCGTTTTTGCACAAAATTCTGCAACTCGTGGATCCGTTATCGATATTTCATCGAAGAACGTGAGATCAGCATCAGAATCTCCCTTCGCAGCTTTTATTGCCCATCCAGCATTCGTCGAAACTCCATCTGCATTCGAATCCCCCGAAATTTTGTCCCTCATTTGCGGAATTAGAATTTCAAGAGTTTTACGAGCTGCGTTTGCTTTTGCCTGCTTTTTACTACTTCCAAAACCGTAGCCATATTCCATATCGTTGATGCAAACAACCGCAGAGTATGGAGTTGCAGCATTTTCCAATTCTTTGAATCTGTAAGTAGGTTGTTTTTTTAAAGCATGTTGAACATATTCGTGCAAAATGCAAACGTAACTTTTACCTGAGGGATTCATTATCCAATGCTTGGGAGGACGAGCACCGCCTCCACTCTCTTGTTCATTCGTATCATTGTTCCCCGTATTAGCTGCACTCGCAATGGGAAAAGTAATCAATTTCGTTCCATCAGGAAGAGTTGGTCGCTCCAACTGCTTCCTGTGCTTTTTACTCTTGGTAAATTTTCTTCTGGCTGACCAGGATTGAAATCTCATGACCTTGATAGATTTAAAACGAAAGAGACCCTGGCAGTAAGTTCTCAGCTGATCACTATCCAAAGAGTGAGCTGCTCGATTTTCTTGAACAGTTTCGATTTTTGCGCTGGGAAGATTGCAAGGTTCGACGACAGGAGACTGTTCTTTTTCCTTCTCTTTTTCTTTCTCGTCTATTTCGTCCTGCAATGCTCTTCGGTATTGCATACAGGGAATGGCACTAACGGGGACTTCGTGCTTTCTGACACTTCCTGGTCCAAGGAAGTAGGGTTTTGATAGAGTACAAACTCTGGAATGCTTGTGTAAATAAAGTGGCATTCCACTATTGTGGGTTACCTGGACCCACCCTTCTGGGAGAACATCAAAGTGATTGTGTCCAATTTCATCCAAGACAAGTTTTTCTTTTTCTTCATAGGGGATGAATTCTTTACTTCCTTTTCTCTTTTTTCTGAACTCCTCTGGAAGACTCTCTTCCAACATCGCTTCAATTTCCTCATGCGGGATATCGGAATCACTGCTGTCATTTGTGTAAGTATCAGAATCGGTCGTAGTATCATCGCGATGTTCTAAATCGTCGAGAACGTCAAACTGCCTTAGTTCCTCCTCCGCTGGCATATTTTCACCGATACAAATATCCTCAGTGTTATTCTCGTCAATTACTTCACTGGTATTTTCATTGTTTTCGGTGCTACTTACTTCCTCGGGGTTGTTTTCGTCGACAGAAATGTCATCAGGATTGTTCTCATCAACAGAAATTTCCTCAGGGTGGTTCTCGTCAACAGAAGTTCCCTCACGGTTGTTCTCGTCAGATACATCTTCGGCGTTATTCTCTTCGAGAGAGATTTCTACCGAGTTATTCTCATCTATGGTAATTTTCTCTGTGGTGATTTCCTTCACAGAAAGTTCTGTTTCAGTTTCCATTTTGATTAAATTACTTTCTATACAGTTTTCACTGAAGAAAACTGCAAAATTAAGTTTGGATCCGACACTTGGATCTTCGTTTTTGATGTTTTGATCAAGAGTTCCTAACCACAAAATGTGGAAGATTTTTAATTCTTGAAACCCGACTGTAAAATCACTTTTTGTTAGTGAATTGTTAACATAATATTGAAGATTAGTTTTACTTGTAACTGATAAATTGCAAAGTTAGCGAAATTATTGAAAATTTTTTGGAATATTAGAGAAACCTGGACAGAAGTAACTAGAGTTTATTTGAGACTGCATATTCGCCTGTGCGCCTGTAGCGACTGTTCGAGCCTGTTCGAGATTCATCGTGATTGACGAGGTGGTTGTAAATTTGAACCAATCACAAGTCTCGTTTTATCTTCCTCCATTAATGTGCGCCAAATTGAGAAAGGATTCAAAATCACAAAAGTCATAAAAGCATGTAGCGAGAATTTGTTTATAATTATATTAATGGTCGTTTAGCGTTTAAAAAATTCACATAATTTCTACATTTAACAGCTTAGAAATGTAAACTGTAAAAAATGCACCCGATTAAAGTTTCCATCGTTTTCAAATTCTTTTTTTTTTTCATTTAAACTAACTTCAGATCATGCCCTAAAATTTTGCATATTTTTTCTTAGTACAATTGTCAGTCTCCTAATTTAATAATTTAAAAGTATTACAAATTAAATTCAATGTTTATTTAAACTGTCATTCCTTAGTTTATAAATTATCACTATTTCTATTTATTTATTGCAGACAAAGTGAATTAATATAGCCCAACAACAAAAATTTTTTGTTTTGAACTAATTTTTGGTTAAATAGGCTACTATTACATTTTTGGTTTTAGAATTTAATCCTTTTTGGTTAAACATTCATTATTTTGCATTGAAAGTTCAATTATTTGACTAAAAATAAACTGTTTTGTTAAAAATTCAATAATTTATGGCAGAAAATTTTTATCCTTCTTGATTGAAAAATGTTTCTTGGTTGACAATTCGAATCTTTGATTAGAAATGTCATCTTCTTACGGTTAAAAATGCAAATTTTTGATTTCATATTTATTTATTTATCTTAAAAATTTACAATTTTAACAAAAATGTATCATTTTCGGTAAAAAAAAACAACTATTTTCTTTAAAGTTTTGGTGTTATTGGCTGGAATATTCAACAATTTTGGTACAAAATTCAACCATTGGCTGAAAGCCCAATTATTTTTTAGAAAATTCAAAAATTTGGTCAATATTTTATTTTTTCTTGATTGAAAAATATTTATTTCGTTAAACTTCAAATTTTTTGGTAGAATTATTGTTATCTTTTTTTGTTGAAAATGCAAATATATTCTGTATTATATTTTTCGTTGAAAATTCTTCTCTTTTGTTGAAATTTATCTATTATGTAGAAAATTATTCCTTCCTTTTTTGTTGTTGAAAATTAATATTTTTGGTCGAAAATGTAACTATGTATTCCATTTTTGTTAAAAATTTGTCTTTTTTAGTTGAAAATTTAACTACATGGTATAAAGTTGGTGTCCTTTTTGTTCAAAATTAATCTTTTTGGTTAAGGATTCATCATTTTAGTTGGAAATGGATATTTTTACGTAAAACATTTAACTGGTTTGTTGAAAACAAATTCTTTTTAGCTTGAGTTGAACTCTGTTATTGATCTAAAATAAAAATATTTGTCGATTGAAACAGCAACGGTTATATTTTTTATACCATTTTGTTAATAGTTTATGTCTTTTATTGTTTAAAATTAAATTTCTAACTAAAAAATTAAAGCCTTTTTGTTTGAAATTCATCTTTTTTATCGAAATGTAATAATTTTTGTTAAAAACGCAACTATTTTAATGAAAATAATTTGTTCTGATTGAGGATTTTTCTATTTTGTTGAAATTTTATTCTTTTTAGGCTTTTGTAGCCTCGGGCAGAAACCCTGATAGATACGGTCACGTGTCCATCCGTCCGTCGTACTCTTTGCTAAGTGTGGAAGTGTGAGGAGGGGAAGTATGGGAAGTAAGGAGAATAGGGGAAGTAGGAGAAATATAGGTAATAATATATAGGCAAGGGAAAATTATTGATGGGTAAGTAGGGAAAATGACAAGAGAGATAGTACGGTAATACAGGTGAGTGGGGGAAGTTGATAAGGGTTTTGTTATCTGCGGAAGTCAGGTGAGGGGGGAGTAAAAGAGGAAAAAGTTGAGCGAAGGGAAGTGAAGAAGTGTCAGGAAAGGAAATAGGGGAGGGAAAGCATAGGAAGGGGAGGTTTGAACGACTTATAATTAACAAAACTAAATAGGCTACGAAACTCTGTTTTTATACGCACATGGCGACTACTTTGACTAATGTTGCAGTTAAAAATTAATTTAACTATTCGATTTTTTGTCGGAAAGTAATCATTTCTGTTTAAATGATTCTAATTGTTTAAACGTTTGAATGAAAAAATTCTAATTTTTAAAAATTTGCGTTCCTGTGTTGTATGTTGTACACATCCAAAGTATATATATTTAAATACCATTAGAAATGAGAAGAAATGAATAAGATTCTGGAGTTTGAATCTCCCGCTCTATTCCCTTTCTCTATCGACGCGCGTGCGTGTGTGTGTGTGCATGTGTGGTTGGGTCATTTGGTTTCATATGCCAATTTTTCGATCTAATGTTTTATTTTGTCGAGAAATTTAACATTTCTTTCGTAAAAATAGAGAATGCAACTACAAGTTTATAAAAAATACATTTATTATCTCAAATCGAGTGGAGTTTGCATCGTTTTTGTTGGGTACGTTTGTCATTTTGTTTATATTGCTATTTATAGTTTTACGTTCAGCTACCGTCTGTCAAAAATATCCGGTAGACTAGAATTCCTTAGATGTGATATATTGATATTAAATTGTTTAGAGGTTGCTGGCTATTATATCAGCTACGCCAAATTTCTGCGAAAGTTCGATACGCTGTTTCGACAAATGTATTGAATTTGGAGCAACTACACGTTCAGTATATTTACGTCGATGATCCTCGATTTAAAGGTTTGTTATATTCATTTAATCGGATTTAATGAATTAAATTCGATGTATTAAATGCAGGTCTCAGAGTTCCTATATGATAACATAAGGACCACAGGGTACTTTTTGTCACTGTCGTCGGGTACTTTTTTCGCGTTCATGGGGTAACAAATTCAGGATAAATTCATAAGACTTCAAAACGATTCAACAAAAAAAAAATCAAATGATTATTTAAAAAAAAAATTTTAATAACAAAAATTCCATTGGTTTCCGTAAAATCGGGATTAATTTAGAGTAATTCATGGGAAACTAGAAGAATTCGATGAAATTGATGGTGATCGAATTTAAGCAAATTAAAATAAATTGAAGACAATTTAAAAATATAAAAAAAACTTAATTGAATCCATTAAATTTTAAATAAGCTTAGAAAAATCTTAAAAATCCCTGGGAATCTTTTTAAGTACCCTAAAATATATTTAAAGTTATTGAATTCACTTTTCTAGAATAAATCTGGTGTTATTCTCTGAAATTTTAGAAAATTTATTTAAAATTTTTAAAAAATCTTATAGGTCCTATGTAACATCTTTTCATATCTTCGTCAATTAAGGAAAATTCTCTATCCTAAAATATTTTAAACACTTTGAAATCCCTTCAAATTAATAAGATTAGGACAAATTTCATTTGAATCTTTTAAAATTCCCTAAAATATTTCAAATTAAAAGCTATTGAAAATGTTTCAGAAGTTTAAAAAATACCCTAAAATCTTATAAATCCCTTCACTTTATGAAAATATATTACAAAATTTCTCAGAATCTTTAAATACCCTGAAATAGGTAATTAATAGAAATAGGTATATTAATCCATGTGTTAATTTATTGACAGAAAAGTGGCATATGGGCTGCACATAGGGTACCATAGGGACAAAATCTGGAAAACACGGTACTTTTGGGACCTTAAATAGATATTGGGAAAAATATGGAGTATAGGGATGGTCTATGAGGCTTGATAATTGAAATGTGGAATTATTAAGAAATCATTCATATATTACATTAAACAATTTCCCCCTAATAAAAGAAAATTGATGAATTGTCACAAATTGTCAAAAGCTTTGACGAATTCTGAACATCCTGAACATTCCTGATGAGTGTGCAGGGTGTTACTCAAATACCAAAAATAAAATCCCTGGCAATTCCAGGGGTTTTCCAAATATCTACATTTTTCCAGGTATCATATTCTTAGTACGGAATTATTAAAAAATTAATAATCGTATTTTGCAAGCAATTCTGAATCCCTTCAATTCTCCATCTGTTATTAAAACACTGAGAAATAAAAAAATCGAAAGCAATGAAAAACCCAGCACTAAAAAGTTTCGCTGCTTGTCCTTTATAAGCCGTGTAAAATTTAAAATAGATTAATCAACATTTTGACGTTTCGCGGAGTAAGTTATGCAAAAATCACTAATATTATTTTTGTTTAATAATCTACATAATGTATTTACAGTTTTTCCAGGACAAAATATTATTTTTATAAACCTCAAAAAACCAAAATAATGTTCAAAAGTCAGACCCTGAATTAATTCTTCAGATAAATTTTGAGCACGAGAAAGAATCTACAAGCTCAAAAATCCCACTCTAATAAGTATACATCAATACACAAGTCAATTATAAATTATTTTTATAAAAGGAAAAGTAGTTCCTTAATGGTACCAGCTTCAAGGAATTCTATGATTTCAAAATATTTCTAAATGTATAATCGTTTTATCATTACTAAATAATTAAAAAAATAATACTGAAAACATGTAATTAATAAATTTATTTAATTGTTGCTTAAGTCCATGAATTTGATAAGTAATTAAAACCAATTTTTTATATTATTTTCTTGAGATTAGTGAAAACGATAAAAGAAGTTTGATTTAAATAAGTATAAATTCAGTACTGTAAATTTACTTGTACAAATGAAAAAAGGACGTTATTTAATGTAACATTACAATTTTGAAAACAAATGTATGCGCGCCTGAAAAAATGCCCTGACTTAACATTTTTTCAGGTGAGTAGATACTTGGTAAAGTAAGAAACGAATTTTGTGTTGAAATATAATATTTAAAACAATAATGAAAACTCCATTTTTTGTAATTTGTACCTAAAGATGTAAAAAAAGGGGGTTCGTTTATTTTTTCTTGTTCGTTGTAATAAACTAAGGAAACACGTATATATTTTTAAGTTTCGTACAATTTTCTTTATGCATTTTTCACGAATCTTAAACAATGCGCCGTTTTTGCACAATATCCACAAAAAGCCAATTATACGAGATGCGTACAAAATAGATAACCTGTTGTTTGAAATCTGAGAATATGTACATGTTTCTCTAGTTTATTAAAAAGAGCATAAAAACAGTAAAAATAATTTAAAAAATTTTTGGCATTTTTATGTACAGATTTATGCAATTTAAAAAAATTAAATTTTAAATAAATAAATAAAATATTCAGTGCTATTATCAGTAAATCGAATCATTATTAGTTTTTACCCATAGAAATGAAGAGACATCTTTTTATGAGAATTATTTTTCATAAAAAAGTTTTTCCAAACGCAATATTTTAAGATTGTTTGGAATCTATTAAAAGAACCTAAGATCTTTCAAGTTCTTTGACATTTTTATGTGCTTCATATCCCTTGAAAATGTGGAGATCCGTAAAAATTTCTTGAAACAGAATTTATTTCCTAAAGATCTCTGGAAAATTTTTTAATTCCCTTTAAATCATAAAATCCATTTAAATAAGTACCAAGTACTTGCAATTCCATGAATATAAATTAAATTAAGCTTCTACTTAAAATTTCGGTACAAGTAGTCCCTTTACAGCTCTGTTTGTACCGAAAAAATCAGGCTATATTTACCTAAGTTTCGGTACATGTATAGCCACGCCCTAGCTAATATTAAAAACATAAACTATTTAAAAGTCCATAATATAAAATTTTAAAATATTAAGTGTTCAAAAGATTTTTGGAACCAGTTAAATAATTTGAGAAATGATTCATTCTAGTTATTAAGCTATGTTTAAAGAATTTTTTATTTTCGTAATTTTAATATTTTTATAGGATATTAATATTTTTTATGTATTTCGAGATCTTAACTATTTCCATAAATATTTTTAGACGCATATTGTAAACTTTAAATAGAAATATTTTTTAAATCTTTAATTCATAATAACCTATATTTGAAAAATTTACCTGCACAATTAATAATAGAAATTGTTGAATTTAAAACGTCTAGAAATTGTCTTAATATTACAAAATCAAAATTGTATAATTTCAAACGCTTATTATTCGAGATTTTCTAAGCACTGCCAAGTGCCAACTGTATATATTAAGGGCATGTGACACAGCTAAATACCTATATTGCCGACCTCACTTTATCAATTCACTGAATGTTTTTTTTTTTTGAACCTAAGAACTTTGTAAATAAAATATCGAGCTGAAACTTTGGGAAATGTATTAGAGAACAATAAAGTAGTACGTTTAGGTATTGCATTTTGGTAGGAACTTCACTGAAAATTATTTTATCTTTTTTCTGAACCTCGACATTTTTTGAACGTTCGAACTTTTTTATACATGAAATATCGGTTTCAAACTTTGAGAAATGCAAGAACCGAAAGAAAACTACGTTAAAGTACAAAGCTTAATAATAAAAGATGTAAAAAAATATATTTCAACAACCAATTCCAACGGCATCAGCTGGTAACGTTGTACACGAAAATACGAAACCTGGCGGCCACTAGACGAGGCTCTAGAGGGTTCGTATTTTCGTGTACAACGTTACCGGTTGATGCCGTTGGAATTGATTATTGAAAAATTTTTTTTTACATCTTTTATTATTAAGCTTTGTACTTTAACGTAGTTTTCTTTCGGCTCTTGCATTTCTCAAAGTTTGAGACCGATTTTGTATGCATAAAAAAAGTTCAAACGTTCAAAAAATCATCATGATTACCAGGGGTGTTAGTTGAAGTTTGCCGGTTTTACTCATAGATGTCGCTAGAATATGTATACATTTCTATGATTTGGCATCTATGTCATATTTTTCGATGGACAATAATCTTCAAAAATACACAATTCCATTCTGCCAGAATAATAGCATCATAGTTGTTTACCTTAGTGAATATGTCGAGTTTCGTTCCAAGTAAATCGCATTTGCGGCATTCGTTGCTTTTCTTATTTCATCGAAAGAAAAAAGCAGTTGAAGCTCATCGATTGCTGGTAGAAACTTATGGTGAACATGCGCCAGTGATTAGAACATGTGAGACATGGTTTCGTAAATTTAAAAGTGGAGATTTCGATTTAACAGACAATGAACATCCTGGTGCAGCGAAAAAGTTCGAAGACGAGGAATTGCAGGCGTTATTGGATGAAGACCCAACCCAATCGCAACAGCAATTGGCACAAACTCTAAATGTGACCCGAGGAGCAATTTGCCAACGTTTAAAACGGTTTAAAAAGGGCTAGAACATTTTTAAATACAAAATTGTTTTAATTTAAAAATTTTTTAATGATAAAGCCATTTATTGGTTTTATTTTGGTCTCAAAGAAACGTTTTTATTGATTAATTTAAGGAAGAAATAAGAGAAAGATATTTGCTTAAATTTTGACAGATCCTTACAATAATATTAATATTGTGTGGTATGTATATTTTTAAAGAACAAGTATTATTCTGTCTAATTATTTAATTTTTTTCAGTCGAAAAAGTTAATTTCAAAATAAATTAATTTGTATATATTGAACGAAAAAATATTGGACCTTTTAAGTTGTATTTATATCCTAAATAGTGTAGTTAGAAATTAGTTAAATTTGAACTTGGAAAAAGCAAAATTAATTATAATAGATAATGCTGCAAGTTGTAATCTAAAAAATATGTAAATAAAGACATTCAGAATTTGCGGATTTCGACGATTTCAGATTTAAAAAATTTGTCCTAAAAAGCTTAACAAATTGTCAGATTCGCCTTCAGAGCCGTAGAGTATAAATAAATAATATAAGTAATCTAGGAAATATAAAAGGAGTATGTTTTATGTCACTCTATTTTTGGAACCTTAATGAAAAGGAATACACTTCGAACCCAAGTTTTGACGATTTCCGACCAGAAAATTAACAAAAATAGACAGAAATGGTCATAAAGGCCTACACTTTTGTTATGAGTCCTGACTTTTTTCTAGGGCCTCAATGAGGAATCAAAATTCAAATAATTATAAAATAATACTAATAAATTGTCTCCATATTTTTATAAAATTTGGAATAGACGTCTTCATGTTTCGAAACAAAGAGGATCTTCAATCCTCCGTGAAGGAGAAACCACGAACGCTTTCCTATGTAATAATGAAGTGGTGGAAATCCCTGAATCGAAGTTTAGCCCACAGATTATTGTATATGGCTCAACATGGCTCAACAAAAGAAAGAGAAAAGGCTGTGTATTCATTGAGTTCTCTGAAACATTTGAAAGGTACTCTACTATTTTTTCATTAGAAGATATAATTCTTTTATGAAACAACGGAATTAAATTATCTTTCTTTTAGATTGGCATTACAGAGACGTGGCTCAAATGCTCGACGCTAAAACTGCAGTTGCTTTAGCAAGAATGAAAAATGTGGATTTGAGATTTTTTCTGAAGCCACCTTATTACCACGTGCATCATAAACTTTACGTAAGATTCGGATTCACTATATTTAAAAAATGTAAAATGTAAAAATGTAAAGTACGATTATTAGAAATTTCTTTAGATATTATATAAATTTTATTTCAGGATTTGATAGAGGAGTTGCACCAACTTCTCTCAAAGCTGGAAAAATCATCCCAGAGTTGTCATCCTTGTCTGACGCAGTTTCTCAATAAAAAGTTCAAAGATTTTCATCGAGTGAGTATGTATGCAGAGACACTCGTGAAAGCTTTTTTCTAATTTTTCTGCAGCATGTTGAAAAAATTAGAGAAAACCATTACAAACTTAGGGAGTATAAGTGTAACTTGTGAAGTCTAAAATCTCGTAGGAAGGACTAATATTCGACCACGATTTAGTGAGTGTCGGTTTAGCTGTGGCCCCTGCGATAACCTGGGATCAAGAATTCCTGCAAAATTGTGTACAAGCTGTCCATCACCACGCGTCTCTGAAAGAACACATCAAAGGTATAATTTAAATGTACATGGCAAGATAAAAAAAGAATTTATTCGGTAAACTTAAATATTTAAAAATATATGGCTAATTTTAAAACTTTTCCAGATGTTGCAGACGCTGGAGGCCTTGCTATATTGATGAATGTTCAAAAAATGTTCGGCACAAATCTAAATATCAATGTATTACTTGCAAAAATAATCTCAAATCTATCTCTTCATTCCGAATATCTGGATGATATTTTTAAGTCAGGTAAAAGGAATTTTATCTCTTTGGATTTGTCATACTCTTTTCAACTCCTATTAGGTAACTTCTCAAAGTAAAAAATAGAAAAATAAATACTGAAAATACTGAACAATTTCTAAAATTCAAAATAACTTATCAATATTAATTACTTTTTCAGGATGGATTGGGATTTTGGTACAATGGTCAAGAGACAAGGATTTTCGACTGGCAGCACCTGCAGCAAGAGCCCTAGCAAATTTGGACGTGGACGATAACAAAGGAGAAATTTATCCTCCGCGCATCTATCCTCTTTATCCCTTACACAGAATTCAAGCCGAAAGGAAAATGGACATAATTTTCATACACGGACTGCTCGGTGGCGTTTTTGTAACCTGGAGGCAACGAGATTTAAGCTCTTTACCTCCGGAGTTTGCAGGTTTGTCTTCAAATTTGTCAAAAATAATATCCAAGGTACTAGCATCATTATTTGCACGCTAAAGTGTGGAGGAAACATTGCATTGTCAATTAATAATATACAAATATAAAACAGGATTATTATGATTCCAATTTTTTATTGTACAATTCAATCAGTTCAACAAAAATTAATAATTTAGCAAGCTACCCGAAAAATTATTCAGGTTTTAATGCTTGTTCGAAATTTTTCAATTGTGACTGATTTAAATTTAAATAAAAAAATTTAAATTAAAAGTAATTTTGAATGTTTCATTCCTTTCAATTGTTTATCATTCTTTAAATGCTATGTATTCTTTTTTATTCTTTTTAACTGCTTGGAATACTTTTAAACTGATTGAAATAATTTTGTATTATTTTAACTTTCTTGAAATCTTCTACATTTCTCCGATTTCCCTGATATATCTGAATTCCTCTAAATTCCCAGTATTTCTTGCATTATTCTCAAATGCCTGAAATTGTCGGAATTCCTGAAAAACTTTGAAGTCCTTCAATATTCTGAATCCTTTAAATTTATTATTATTATTATTATTATTACACTATTAAGCTATTTCCCTTTCGGGGTAGGCGTGACTCACTCGGTAGGGGAAAGGAGTAGTGTGTGGAAGGGATAGAGATTTTTCAGATTGATCCAGAATTCTCG
>NC_046663.1:88055614-88105543 GCF_010883055.1 Belonocnema kinseyi
CCTTTCATTTTTTTATAAAGTAGTTTCCTGCTTCCTTCAAAGTCGTTTTGTATTTTTATCTCTTCTTCTGCTCTAATTATATCTTTACTTTCTTTAACTAATATTCTGTAAATCCTCTGAATTGCTTCAATATTATGAATTCCTGAAATTCTTTGAATTCTTTCAATCATCCAAATGCTGGGAATTTCTCGCAATTCTCCGAATTCTGTGAATTTTCTAAATTGAAGGAATTGAGCGATTTAAAAGAATTCAGAATATTTGAAAAATTCAGAAAATTTAGAGAATTCTTGGAATTTCCTGAATACCATAACTATTCTGAATTCAGAAAATTCGAGGAGTTTCGGAAATTCATAGAATTTTGGGAATGCAGAGAATTCTGAAAATCCAAGGAATTTAATGAATTCGGAATATTCAAAGATTTCAGTGAATTCTGAATATTTAAAAAATGTATGATACTCAAAGATTTTAGCCAATTCAGAGAATTTGAGGTACTTCAGAGCTTTTAGGGAATTCAGTTAATCCAGAGGGTTCATAATATTCAAAGATTTCAGGATATTTAAAGAATTTTAAGGAATGTAAGTAATTAAAAATATTCAAGGAATTCAGAAAATTCAAAGAATTTATGTAATTCAGAATATTACAAAACTTCAGAGAAGTCAAGTAATTCAGAGATCTTTAAGAATTTAGAGAATTTCCCATAGTCAAGGTAATCAGGGTATTAAAATAATTCAAGGATTTCAGTTCAAAGAATTTAAGAAATTCAGAACATTTAAAGAATTCAGGCAATTCAGAATATTTAAAGTTTTTAGAGACATTTTTATTGCCTGAAATATAAAAACATTTGTTTTGCAATGTAAATTCAAAAATTCTCAATTTTAAATGTTCTAGAAGATGTTCCCCTTTTCAAGTTTTAAAATGGATTAATTTTCAGTTTGAAATGCTTAGTTATTTTAGTAACACTGTCTAAATTGTTCAATTTAATTTTAAGCTTTTACTCGAGCAATTGTGAACACCCCAGGCTTAAATTTATTATTTAATTAAGTATTCGTTTCAACTATTTGTTCAACCATAAAATAGAATTATTTACAAATGATACAATTTTGGAAGCTGGAAAAATGAAGCGAAACAATGTTTAATGTTTCGGTATGAGATTATTCCATTTCAAATGCTTTTGATTCAAATTTGTTTAATTTTAAACGATTCCAGTTCCCGATAAATTAATGTTCAAAGATTCAAACTCATAACTAATCAAGAAAATTACAAAATTTTTAATTTACAGTTCTTATACTATTAAAATGGAGAAAGTCATACATTCGTTATAATATTCATAATTATTCGGACTTTTTTATATAATAAATTGCTTGAAATTAAAAAATGGTAATCGTAATATATTTAAAAATGTATTTATTTTTACTGAAACCAATATCAGAAGTCAAAAAGCGTAAAGCCTTTTCTTTTTTCCAAGAATTTGAAGTCACAAACATTTTTTTTAAAGATTTTAACTGAAAAAGAAATATAAAGAAACAGCAATTAAAACGTTAAATAAATTTATTTAAAAAATATAAGTCTCCAATTAATAATTTTATTTTGTTTTGCAATTTCAAAGATTTTATATTATTCATAAAGAATTTAATACATTAACCATTAAACAGTATTATTTTATTTTTACACTTATGTGATTCTAAACTTTAAATAATAAAGGAAACTAATTTGAAAAAGAGTGTCAATGAAAGAAAATCATCTCTGCGAACACTTGTAGATTATTATTAATTTCTAATAGATAATGTGGTTCTAATTTTATATTTTCAAAAATTAAATTTTAGAACCTTTTCGCGCTGAATTCGGCCCGGATTCTTTTTCTGATATGATCGACGAATATCCACAAGAATTTCTCAAGGATTTGGCTCGGGATTTAAAAATGCAGGAGTGGAAACGTATTGGTCATGATTTTGAAGTTATCCTTCATGACTGTCCTGAAAATATTAATTGTCGAGCTTGTGGTCCATTCACCTGCAAAGGGTAGATATATTTTGTTTAAATTTAATTTAGAATTTAATTTATAATTTAAAATGTTATTTCTGAGGGCTTGATATTATTTCTTAACTTTATTTTATTTCTAGTGTCTTATTTTTTATTTTAGAGATGATGATTGTATGCAGGAAAACGAGGAGGAGGAGCATTGTAGAACTCAGTGTTGGCCCAAAGATTGGCTTCCGAAAGATGTGCCTTCTGTTCGCGTAATTGGAATTAATTACGAAACGAATCTTTCAATGTGGACACCTTTTTGTCCAATAGAAGGAATGAGGTAAACGATTGAATATCCTAAATAGCTTTATAATACAGTATTTAATTATTTTGTTGAAATTTCTTTTTTTATTTTGTTTGAAATTAATTGTTTTAACTGAAAATTTCGCTATTCTATTTTTGGTTGAAAATTGATGTTTTTAGTTGAAAAATCAAGTATTTTGTTGAAAATTCGTTCTTTTTGATATACAAATTATCCCTCTTGGTGAAAAATGTTCGAAAGTTAATCTTGTTGGTTGACAATTTAATAGTTTGATCGCAATTTTTCTCTCTCTTGACTGAAAACTCTTTCTTAGTTGAAAAGTCGTCTTTTTTGCTGAAAATTATTTTTTTTTCTGAAAATTTAACTACTCCATTTAAAACTTTAACTATTTTTTCAAACATTTTTTTTAAATTAATTTTTTTAAACTGAAAATATAACTGTGTAAGTTGAGTATTCCATCTTCTTTTTTTGTTGTTAAAAATTTGTCTTTTTTGGTAGAAATTAATGTTTTTGGTTGGAAATTAATGTTTTTCACCTAATATTAATGTTTTTGGTTGAAAATCTAATTCTTCTAATTACAGATTAATTATTATTTTAGTTGAAAATGTATTTATTTCAGGTGAAGATTTATCATTTTAGTTTAAAATGCACGATTTTCTTTGATAATTAGTTTTCTTTTGTTTGAAAATTATTTATTTTTTTTACTGAAAATTTATCTTTTCAATATTGTTTCACAATTTACCTTTTTTAATTGAAAATTCGTCTTTTTGGTATAAATTAATCTTCTTGGTTGAAAAATCATCCTTTTGTTTGAAAATTTCACTATTCTAATTAATTCATTATTTTAGTTGAAAATCCATCTTTTTGGTTTAAAATTCAACTATCCCAGATAGAGAATCATCAGCTTAGATAAAAAAGATCAGCTTTGTTAAAAATGATTTCTTTTTATTCAAAATTGAATTATTCCATTTTTAGTTAAAAATTCACTTATTTCATTTAAAATTAATGTAGTTTGTTAAAAAGTAGTTTTTTTCTAGGCAATTAATCATCTTGTTTGATGATTATTATTAAAATGAAAATACTACTTGGTTGAAATTGAAACTCTTGTTAAAAATTTATCTTTTTAGATTAAAATTCATCTATTCTAGTTGAAAATGCATCATTTTAGTTGAAAACTTATCACTTTGGTTGAATATTTTTGTGATTATTTTTGTATAATTTGAAGTGGTTTAAATTGAATTTAATAGAGTAATGACATTAAGTGTACCTTAATGTGCACTAAATTTTAATTATAAGAAGATAAAATATATATATTTTTAACTACTATTCAAATTTATGGACTTTAGAAACAAATTCAAGAAATGGTTAATTATGTTTTAGTATTATTTAATTACTGAATTAACCGACAATGCTAATATATTTGAATATCTTATAATATAATTTTCCAAAGCTTTCTAAATTAAACATATGAATTGAATCCACATGAAAATAGAAGAAAAACATTATTTATAATAAATTTACGAAACTATACATATTACGAGTCAATTATTTTGAAAAATGCGAAATATTTGAATTGCTCGTTACTATTAAAAATTATATATGGAAAAAACTTGAGATACCTGGAAAAAACCTGGAGCTGTCAGGAATGTCTTTGATTAGATTTGACTAGACACCCTGTTCATACTGAAGCAAATAGTTTGAAGTGATGCCAAATTATAATTTTGAAACTTCATTACAGGAGTACAATTAAAGAAAGAAGTGACGAATTCATTAGAAAGTTAAATTTAGCCGGAGTTGGAAAAAGACCTGTCATGTGGGTTTGTCACTCAATGGGTGGATTACTCGCCAAAAAGATGCTAGTTGATGGTACGAAGAATCAAGTTTAAAGAAAGTACAATTTGCGCGAAATTAGAATTAATTTTCGAAACAAACGACTTGACTTATTTGCGATTTCAGAATGGAAGAACGGCGACAAACATAATATTTGCAAAAACACACGAGGAATAATATTCTACAGTACACCACATCGTGGTTCTCGTATTGCTGCTTTAAATCAAACAACGGAAATGCTAATTTGGCCATCCGTTGAAGTTAAGGAACTTCGTGAACGTAATTAAAATTGTTACCTTTTTAAAATTTGTATAATGTTAACATTAATTCAATTTAGTATCTAAATTCGATTAATTGAAATCATAAATTATTTGGAAATTCAATTTGTTTTAGAATCTCCGGAATTGCTGAACTTACACGACAACTTCCTGAAGATGCTGGATAGGTTTCCAATGGACGTCGTAAGTTTTAGTGAAACAAAATCTACACTCGTCACGGCTTTAAAATTTCGACTTCAGTTCGTCAATCCAGAATCTGCAGGTAAAATGGCTCATTTTACAAATGAGAAGGACTCAGTGATTTATTATTAACAAATATTATTACCGTTGAATTTATCCATCTAATTCCATTTTACGATTCCTTTTTTTTCAGATCCTGGAGTTGGTGAATTTTTTGAGATACCTCAAGATCATCTTTCGATATGTAAACCAGCAAATAGGCAATCGTTTTTATACCAAAAAGTATTAAGTATCGTTAGGCGACATATTGGCGCTTCGGCTCACAAATCGAAAATACTGAAAGACTATTTTACGATGTCGAATAAAGTTCCGTAAGCGAAGTCTTTAAGGTATTATTCAATTTTTTTCATCCCTTTATTATTAATGTTATTGTTTTTATTTCATTATAATTTAATTTTTGAAGTTCAAAAATAGCTTTAGATTCTGGAATGACCAAACTTTACCAAACTAAGTTTTTAAAGAAAGAATAAATTTCGTTACTTGTGACGGGGGGGGGGGGGCATTGCCAGCCAATGAAAGCGTTACGATCTTACATAATGTTTCATATGTTTTTCATAATACATTTGAACAAAGTTTGCGAAAAATAACCCTACAACGATAAATGAAAATCACTTCGCCTTCCTTCCTCTTTTTTTTAAAGAGAATTCCTCCTTTTCCCCTGTTTTCAAGAAACTGTTCTGTTTTCCCATTTTTTATCTTTCCACCTAAATGCGAACTGAATTCATAGAACTCAGTAAGAAAATCCAACTATTTTTGATCAAAATTTATTTTTTGGTTGTCGAAAATTCTATTATTAAATATGTATATTTGTAATATGTAATTGAAATTTTAACTATTCTTTTTTTAATTCGTATAATTTATGTTTGAGAATTATTTTCAACTCTTAATTTAATTATTTCATTTTTTATTTAGAATTCAAGTATTTGGTTGAAAATTTATATATTTTACTGAAAATTAATTATTTTATTGAAACTGCATCTTCTTTGTTAAAAATTAACTTTTTCGGTTAAAAAATCATCTTTTTGGTTGAAAGTTCAACTACTTCATTGAAAATTTAATTTGTAGGTAAAAAATAAAATATTTGGTTGAAAATTTATCCCTTTTAGATGCTAATCTAAGTATTTGGTTGAATATTTTTCCTTTTTAATTGAAGATTCAAGTATTTGGTAGAAATTCATGTATTTTAGTGAAAATTCGTCTTCTTTGTTAGAAAATTGTTCATCTTGGTTAAAAAATCATATTTTCGGTGGAAAATTCTAATGCTTTCTTGAAAATATATTCTTTTTAGATGAAGATTGAAGTATTTGGTTGAACTCTTTTTTTGAAAATTAATTTTTTTTTTGAAGATTCATAATTTTAGTTGAAAATTATCTAAAACTTTGTTTGGAAACTTAATTATTTTGTTAAAAATCGTTTTTTATTATTGTTGAGAAATAATTTTTTTAACTAAAAGTATAATTATTCGATTTTTTGTTGAAAATTAATGTATTTTGTTAGAAATTCGTCTTTTTGGTAGATAGAAAATTTCTTGATAGAAAATTCATCCTTTTTGGTCGAAAATTAACTTTTTACTTAACAATACGACTATTTTGTAGAAAATTAGAATATTTGGTTTGATATTAACTTTTCTGTTGAAAAATCATATTTTTGACTGAAAATGTAACTACTGTTGTAGAAAGTTCAACTATTTCGTTGACAAATCATATTTATAATATGAACATTACTTTTCGTAGATAATTCATTTTTTTGTTCTAAAAATGGAACAATTTTTTTGAAAATACATATATTTTGTTGAAAATTCGTTGTTTTTTTATCGAAAATTAATATTGTTTGTTACAATTTTATTTTGATAGTTGAAGATTAAAGTATTTTGTTAAAAAAAAGTAGTTTTTTGTGTTCAGTTCAACTGGTTGAATTTTCTTTTTGAAAATTCATCATTTCCAGTCTAAAAGCAGTTTTCAATTTAAAGCATTAGACTTTTTAGCTTGCAAACATAACTCTTTTGTTGAAAATTCGTCTTTTTGGGTAGAAAATTAACGTTCTTTGTTGAAAATTCCCTTTTTTGTTGTTGAAAAGTACTTTTTTAACTGTAAATTTAAGTATTCCCTTTTTGGGTGAAAATTGATATTTTCTAGTAATAATTTCCACTACAGTGAAACCCTTTAATAGACCTCCATTCTATAGCCCTTCCGAGAATTGACGCCACGCTGCAGATAGGTGTAACAGGCGCTACGCGGGGTTCGCGGGGTCAGCGGTTGCCACTCAGGCGAATACTCAGGCGTGAACAAACAATAGCGTAGCGGGCTATAATGAGTTAGTTCCCACCCACGGTCAGCCCCAAACTCGGCGTTATAGAAGAGTTTCACTGTATTTGGTTAAAATTCATGCATTTTGTTGAAAATTTGTTGTTTTTTTAAAAAGAAAATTAATTTTTATGGTTGAAAATTCATCCTTTTTGGTTATTATTTATTTTTTATTATATTAAGTTATTATATTATTATATTTTGATATTATATCCTTAATGAAAGTTGGTCCTTTTCATTAGAAAATTAATTTTTATGGTTAAAATTCATCATTTTTGGTTACAAATGCAACGTCAAAATCGGTCGGGTGGAGGTTAAAAATAGCACAAAATTGGTGACGTAGTTTATGGAAAGCCCCTTACTTATAGCGTATTCGTTTATCCTGCACTGGGGTACTCCAAGAGCACTCCGGCTGCTCCATCTTACTTCTTCTTACTTCTTCCTTCTTCTCCGATCTGCTTCTGTGCAGGTCGGAATGCACCAATACAGGATAACCGAATTCGCTATTAGATTAATTACAAGATTAATCAAGTTTCTAAAGGGAGTTTCAAATGAGAGAGTGCGTCTTTTAAAAAGACATTATTTATTAGTTCCAAATCAAAAGTTCGTATCATAGTCAGGATGATGATGGCGCGATAAATTAGAAGTACTGTCATATCCTCCATATTTACTGCTCGTGTGTGACGGGTTGTAATAATACCCATTCCATTCGGATCGCCAACTGTCGTACATATTGTATTTTTTGCCCTCGTGCATGGATCCGTCCATTAAAACCTGAAACGTCGAGTGAATTCCAAATAAGTGGAGGCAAAATCTCGAGAGGAATTTCAAGTTTTAAACAAAACTACATGAAAGTAAAAAGAAAGGAGAGTTTGGAATTTTTCGTAATGCTCAGGTGTTGAAAGTAAAGTATGTACCTTGTTAGAGTTTGACTCAAAGGATTTATCGTAGGATTTATCATTCCACGCTGAGCTTGGGTCGTTCCACATTGTGTGAATGTCCGCTTTTGGATAATCGCTCGATCTTTGCACGGGCGGAGCGTGAGTTGCATGAATTACATTTTTCGTCGTCTCTTCATCGTACATAGCCATCATCGAAGGCTTTAACTTCGCCACGCTTTGACGATTTGCAAGCTGAAAATATCATTTTAAATATATATTTCTTTCAGGAATCAATTCGCTCAGAAAAAAATTTGCATTTTCTTAAATGAATTTATAACTCTTAGATGTCTCAATTTATAATAAGCCTCGATAACTTCATTAATAAATAAAAATTGAAAAAATTGAAATGAGGGTTAATTACCACAGAGACTCCAAACACGATTATGAAGAGTAAACCTCCAATTCCAATGACTATTACAGCAATTGCCCATTGTGGGATCAGTCTATCTTCGTTACCAGTCAGTGCTGGTGTCGTCGCTTTCGGTATCACTGAAAAATGTAATTTAAAATAATTTACAGGATTTCTAGCGAAATTTCGTTTTCAAATTCCCGGATTTCTCGGATAAAATTAACACTTTTGCCGGGTTTTTCTTGTGATATATGTGTTTCAATTTCGCACCTCATTACTAGTTAAAAAAATACTAAAAGATACTAGAAAGGTTTACAAAGTTGATAGGAAAGTTAAAAGGAACATTTTTAAATTTAAAGATTTTAAAATTACGCATTGTAAACTGAATAATTTCATAATTGAAAAGTTAACAATTGAACAAAACTTTTAAAAAATTGAAATCAGAGTAATTTGAATTTGCATTTATATCAAGTAATATGAAGTTCAAAATATTTAAAATAATGATTAAATCATTTTTTCTTTAAAAAAATGTGTGAAATTCCCGGTCAAAAAGGATCGGCTAGATTGTACTAAGAGAACTAATTTATGATAAGTTTGAAAGAAAATACCTTTAAAATAAAACGACATTTATTATTTCTAAACTAAAATTTAAAACAAGGTAGAATTAAAGATTAAAGACATGTGAGATATAAGAATTGTGCAATATTTCTGAAAGAATGGTAAAAATATTTCAACCAAGTATTATACACTAAACGCAGAAATGTTATCTCTCTTACCCTGCTTGGATCAAAACAATTACAAATTCGTTTTATTATCAAAATTAGAAGATTCTTTCTTTGAATCGTGACAAAAATGTTTCATATGAAATATTTGCTTTTCACAATAATGACCAATCAAAACGACGTATACAAAAAAATATAACAAATTTTTTTTAATTAATTGGAAAAACGTTCACTATATATGCATTTTTATAAAAACACATTTTTAGAAGAAAAAATTATTTAATCATTTTATGAATGCAAATTTAAATAACTTTGATTTAAACTTTTTAAAAAAGTTTTGTTCAATTTTTAACTTTTTTAATTATGAAATTTTTCAGATTATAATGCGTAATTCTAAAATCTTTAAGTTTAACAATTTTCCTTTTTTAAGTCTTCTAAATCTGTGTAGAACTAGATAATTTACAGATTAAAACTTTAAAAAATTGAACTATTTCAATTTGAAAACCTTAGTAGTTAAACAAATGTAAACGTCCAATTGAAACTTTACCAAATATTTTAAATATTAAAATAATTTCAAATTAACATACATAATTAAGCGAAAATAAAATTCAATTCATTTACAAAACCTATTTTCAAATATTGTTTCAGTCTAATATATTTCATTTTTAACCCATTGCAAATAGAAATTTTTTAATTGAAAAAAGATTGTTTTCTTCAATATTTAACAATATTTGTGTGTTTATTTAAAATCAGTAATTATAAATCAAACATTAGATACTAAAAATTTTGAAACTGAATTGTTACAAATAGAAAGCCTTGAATGGTTGAAAATTCAGGTTGTTAAATTTAAACTATGAAGAGTAGCATTTTTAAATCGCAAATCAAATTTTAGAAGGACTTCAAAATTATGTGATGTTAAATATTTAAAAATGTATTGATTAATTCTTGAATTTAAAGTATTGAAAATGATAACGTGGAACGAATCAATTTCAAATTAGGCAGGTTCTGCACACGAAGTGGTACAATCTTTCGGGGATGAAATATGTTGGTTGTAGAGGAAATTAGGCGATACATATTTGTCCAATTTGCGAAAAAAAATGTCTGATGTTATGCGTATTTGAATTTTGTGCTTAGTTTCCCAAAAAAACTCCTATTTTTTTAATCCTTTATAACTTTTGATCTAATTGAGGCATTTATCGTTTTCTTTTTGACTTTTGTACCATTTATTACCTTCCTTTGAATTCCATCGAACACAATTATATTTTTTGCCAATTTCTTCTTGAATCTACATTTTTATAAGGAAGAGTTATTGTGAATTATATGCGGACTGAATAAATTTTGTGGCCACAAGATTTTTTTTCATATAATAATATTTTCTAATTTTGTGTGCAAACAAGTGTGGGACTTCCGAGAAAATATTTTGTTCATGTTTTCCAAATTTGAAGGAAAAAATTAAAAAGATTTCTGAAAAACCCCACCTTATTTATTCATCCCAAAGTTTTTGAAAATCGTCTCCTAATAAAAGAAAGGCATGCTATCAGCTTTATGCGGGCTATGCCATTTTTGAGAAGGAAGAATTTGTTTCCTTAAAAATATAATTTTTGTTGTAAACGACTCAACATATCGCAAAAGAGCAAGTCGCATTTTTCATAGGACTTTTTTATACATGGAAACTTTTGTCACAACATTTTTTCGTATCTGCCATCGCTTGTGAGAAAAATTAAATATTTCGATTTTATGAAAAAAAATTCTCCTGACCACAAAAGTTTTTTATTCCACATAAAACTTCCAAGATGTATTCCTTATGAATGTGCATATTCAACCAAAAATGTTTAAAAAATACAATTGCAGGTTTTTTGAGAAAATCTACTTTTAATATATTCACAAAAACCGCCGGTATTTTGTTAATTTAGAACATTTTTTCAATTTCTTCAATGGATTTAAAAAGAAGTCAATAAACGCTATCAAAATCAAAAAGAAAACGATAAACATATCAAGAAGGTCAAAAGTTACAGAGATTTAAATACAATTTTTTTGACAAATAAAGCACAAAATTCAAATACGCATAACTTCGCATAAATTTCCTCTTTTTTTGCAAGTCGGGAAAACACGTATCACCTAATTTCCTCCGAAAAACAACATATTTCGTCCTAAAGAGATTATGCAACTTCAAGTGTAGAACCTGCCTGATTTGAAATGGAATAAATCCGTGGATTTATATTTTTAACCAGAAATCTTACAACTGTTCAATTTATAGTTGCTTAATTGAATAATGTTGAGAGCTTCCATTTTATACGTGTAACTATGCAGCGTTTGCATTTAAAAATGGTTAAGCTTCAATTTTAAAATTCAAACGATTCAAATTCAAAACTCAGGGATATAAGTGATCAGAAATTTACTAGAAAAAATGAAAAAAAAAGTTTTCCCAAATGCTTTGTTTATAAATAACAGACATATCGACAAAACAATAGCAGAAATAAGGCAGAAAAAAAGCACAAGAAACTTCTCTGAGTTTGACTTTTATGCTGGCGTTAGTGACAAATCTATTGACTGCGGTATGTTTTGATTAGTAAATATTAAAGATTTTCTCACGAATCTGCTCACGAATTCCCGGCATTTTCCCGTCTTTCAATGTACATAAAATTTTCCAGATATCCCAGATTTCTAGGGTCACTAAACGCCTTGGATTAATTATTACAATAGCAAATATGTGTGTAATTTTCTCGGGGGGGAAATTAAGCATTCTTACCGACAAAGTCAGTGAACTTTGGATCAATGGTAAAATCTCCCATTTTCAATGGGCCCTTAGTCTTTGTTTCGTTCCACCGATTATTATTGTGGGTCCTCAGAGAATCGTGGAATATAACTTTCAGTTGCTGCGTATTGACACTTTCGTGTAGATTATTGAGCTCCACGAAATAATCGACGAGTATACTTCCCTGGCTAAAGTAGTAAAAATCGGGAATATTAGGGGGTGCAATTTCTGTTTAAATACATTGAAGTAATAAGTGATGATATTTAATATTTAAAATTTAATAGTAATACCTGAATGCATCGATTCGCACATTCTGGAACCACTTTCTAAAAACAGCAGATTTCGAAAATATGGTGTTCATCTGGAAAGAGATACATTTTTAAAAAATAAATTAAGATTAAGAATATTTAAAATTATTAAATTTAAAATACCATTTCAAATAGGTCAATTTTGACCTCTCTGAATTCAAGTTGCTCAATTAAAAAATGTAAGTAATTTATAATTATTAATTTATACCGATTTATAACAATTTTAAATTGAGGAACTTTAAACATCGGCGTATTTTTAAGTTTTTCAACATTTTCGACTTGTAAGTTTTAGAATTTTCAAACACTTGAGAGTATGCAATTCTTCATTTTAGTAAGCATAGATTTTTAAATCATGCAAATTTAAATAGCCTAATTGTTAAACTTTAATTTTTAAGCCTTCCGGATATCACTTGTCCGACCTTCAGCTACTGATTTTTATATTGAACTTTTTAAAAGGCTTTCAACGCTTTTAATTTTGCATATTTTTCAGTAAAACTTGCTCCTAAATATTTAGTTTTTCAATTGTTCAATTAAAAATATTTTTAATGATCCACTCTTTATTTCTGAAAGATTGCTGGTTCACACTGTTTAATTTTCGATGTGAAAATTTAAATTTGTTACCAAATTTAAATATGCAACCATTTCTACAGAGAAATTCGAAGCTAGATATAATCTTTAAATCTAGTGTAGAAGTCTTCAATGCAATTTTTGAAATCTTTGGAGTCTTTGTGAAATATTTCAAATCTTTGTCAAATCTAGGTGAAGTCATTCAAATCTTTGTTAAATCTTTAAAATCCGGGAAATATTTGAAATTTTTTGAAATCTTCGTGAAATCGTATTGAAATGTTTGAAATGTATTTTATTTTGGGTCGAAATGTATTCTTACATGAATAACAATAGTGTACATCAATATCAAAATTGCATTGTTTTGAAATTTATAATTACTTGTTGAATTTTGTGAAAGTAATACAATTCTAGGGAAAACTTGATTTCTAGTAGCATAATTTTTGTGATTCTCCACCATTTTCAACTTTTATTTTTACATACAATAAAAAATTACAAAAATAATTCTACTAAAAAATATGTACAAGTTTTTACTAATTCGGGTTCTTTCTCAACATTTTACAAGTAATTGCAAAGTTTTACAAAAAATTACAATTCTCAAATTATATTTTTAATTCTCTGTAATGTTTTTAAAATATTTTAAGTCTTTGAAATCTTTTAAATGTTTTTAATTCTTCTGAAATCTGTTGAAATTATTGTAAAATCTTTTAAATTTTTGTGAAACCTAGTGAAATTTTTGTAACCGTTTTGAAATATTTGCGAAATCTCTTGAAATTTCTTAACTCTTTACGAAATCTTTTGTAATCCTTGAAATCTTTGTTAAATCTTCGTGAAAAATTTTAAAACTTTTCTTTAAAACTTGTGTGCAATCTGTTAAATCTTTCTAAAATCATTTAAATCTCTGTGGATTCTATTACAATTTTTCTGAAATCTTTTAAATTTTTGTGGAATTTTTTTACATCTTTGAAAAATTTTTTATTTTGTTAAATCTTAGAAACCTTTTGATATGATCTGAAATCTTTGGAAAATTAGAAAATTTTGAAATATTTCTGAAATCGTTTTAATCTCTGTGAAATCTTTTTAAATCTTTGAAATTATTCTTAAATCTTTGAGAAAAATTTGTGAAATCTTTTGAAATCTTTGAAATTTTTGTGGAATCTTTCAAAATCTCTAAGAAAGTTACGTGAAATCTTTGTAAAATTGTTTAAAATGATTAAAATCTTTGCGCAAAATATTTTGGAAATCGTTTGAAATTTGTTTAATCGTTCAAATCTGCGTGAAATACTTTTATATCTTTCTGAAATCTTTGTAAACCACTTTAAAATGACTAAAATCTTTGGGCGAAATCTTATAGAAATTGTTAGGTGTAATCGTTGAAATTTTTTTATGTCTTTCTGAAATCTTTGAGGAACTTTTGTGAAATGTTTTGAAATCTTTGAAACGTTCGTGGAATCTTTTGAAATCTTTAAGAAACATTTGTGATATTTTAAAAATCTTTGTTAAAAGCTTTTGAAATTTGTGAAACCTTTGAGAAACTTTTCTGAAATTTTTGAAAAGTTTCTAAAATCTATGTGAAATTTTTTGAAATTGCTTGAAAGTGAAATCTTTGTGAAATAATTTAAATCTATGTGTCATATTTTTAAGTCTTTCTGAAATTTTTTAAACTTTTATGAATTCTTCTGATTCTTTGCATCATTTTTCGAAATTCTTTGAAACCCTTTAAATCGTTGTGAAATCTTTTTAAAATTTCGGAAATCTTTGAAATTTTGGAAAATCTTAACATTTTTTGTAACATTTTTGAAATCTTTTAACTCTTTGTGAAATCCTTGAAATCTGTTGTATACTCAAGTCGTGACCACTCGACTTTTAAATAGACAACCCGTCGACGAATTTCAAATCGTAATTTCCACCTGTAAAATACAATCTGAGAATACCCCATACACAAAACAATTCCTGATTTAAACTTGAGTCTTATTTGTACGTAGAAATAATTGCAAACAGAAACACTAAAGAATGAAACCACTAAAAAAAACAAGACCACAGCAAATGCTTACCTCTCTTTCGACCTTGTTCGCAAGGTCCTGCCATTCTCGAGTATTTCTATCAAGCAACTCTGGCACCCAAGTTGCATTATCAATTATGCGGATGGTTCCCGCAACCTCACACTCATCTTCGCACATTCCTGGGGTTGTGGGCCTGGGAGTCGTTGTCGTTGTGGTAGTTGTAGAAGTAGTTGTAACAGTACTCGTTGTGGGAAACGCAGATGCATTAAAGGAAGAAGCAGTGGCAGTTCGAGCAGCTTCCAAAAGTTTCTCTATAGAAATCGGAGTCGTTGAGGAGGTGGGCCACCCGGTAAATTCAGTGGTAGCTCTGGAATTTAAAAATTAATTATACCTAAACAATCAACCACTCTTAGGTAATACAAATTATCATTGAATTACCTAGTGGGCCATCCTTTCTGAATCTTGGGTGCGGCAGCAAAAGCTCCTTCTCCTCCACCTCGAGGAGGAGGTGTTGTTATCTTAGCACTTGGTTTTCTACCTCCAGGTCTACTTGGGAAGACAAGTTTGATCCCTGCAGATTTCGGTGTTACCGGACTTGGCGTTACCTTCAAAATTTCAATCTTAGTTCCAACTTCTTGTGTTATCTTATTATTTGCATTCTTCAGATTAAAATCTTTTGGTAGAAATGCGGATAGATCCACTTCTGATTTAGCAATCAAATCGTCAACTAATTTATCTGCTGGAATATCGCTATTCGTTCCTGTGGAGTTTCTGCTCTTTTGCTGAAAAGGTTTCCTGTCGGCGGTTTGCTGAGTATCTTGGGTTTCGGTAGAATTCTTCTTTTGCTTGAAATTTTTAGGGAGGAAGGATGATACGTCAACTTCAGATTTGACGAAGAGATCTTGTAGCAGTGGAGGAATCGCTGCGTTCGTTTTCGAAATTTCGGGAGCTTTTTCTGTAGATGAAGTACTGGGTTGTAAAGATTCAGAAGAGAGATTGAAACTGGGAAGCAGAAACGCAGTGATGTTGACTTTTGATTTGGCGAGGATTTCTGTGAGGAGAGACTTCTCTGTCACTTCAGCGGCGTCTTCTTTTTTCAGTCTGTAACCTGGAGGAAAATTGTTTTTTTTTGTTGGTTAATTTACGAGGGGTTGATCACTTTTGAAATCTGGCGCACAAGGATCCGTAAAATCTTTGAAATCTCTGTAAAATCTTTTTAAACCTTTCTGACATCTTTAAGAAACTTCTGTAAGACTTCTGAAATTTTGTGAAATGGTTAAAATCTTTGGGAAATCGTTCGAAATTTGTGAATTCATTAAATTCTTAGTGAAATATTTTACAATCTTTCTAAAATTTTTGAAAACAATTTGAGAAATCTTTTGTAATCTTAGAAATTTCTGTGAAATTTTTCGAAATCTCTGAGAAACTTTTGCAAAAATGTTGAAAAGTTTGAAATATTTCTGAAATCTGTTGGAATTAACAAGAACTAAAAATCTTTCTCAAATCTTTTTAAATCTTCTGAACTCGTTTGAAAATTGTGAAATATTTGTGAAATCATTGAAATCTCTGTGAAATTTTTGAACATATTTTTAAATCTATGAGAAACTTTTGTGAATCTTTTGAAATTGTTGTGATTTTTAAAATCCCTTAATTATTTTGAGATTTGTAAAATCTTGGAAATCTTACTGAAAGCTATGCGAAGTCTTTTAAAAATTGTTTGAAATTTGTGAAATCTCTCTGAAAGCGTTTAAAATCTTTTAAATAGTTTAGAATTTGTTGAGAAACTTTTGTGAAATCTTTTAAATGTCCTTGAAAACTATGAGAAACTTTTATGAATAATTTGAAATCTTTTTAAATTAGTGAAATCTTATCAATCCTTTTCAAATCTTTTGAAATCTTCTGAAATAGTTTGAAATTTGTGAATTTCTAAGAAATCATTGAAATCTGTGAATTTTTTGAAAATATTTTTAAATCTATGAGGAACTTTGGTAAAGTCTTTTGATATTTTTATGTTTTTTGAAATCCTTGAATTATTTTGAGATTAGTAAAATCCTAGAATTCTTTGTAAAGTATTTTAAACATTGTTTGAAAGTTGTGAAATCTCTCTGAAATCTTTTTAAATATTTTAAGTCTTTCTGAACTTAATAAAATTGTTTTTGTAAAATCCTTTAAAATTTATTTGAAATCTTAGAGAAACTTTTGTGAAAAAGTGATTGAAATCCTTGAATTAGTTTGAGATTTGTATAGTGTGAGAAATTTTTCTGAAATCTTTGTCAAGTCTTTAAAAATTATTTAGAATTTGCGAAATATGTAAGAAATCATTGCAATCTCTGTTAAATCTTAGAAAATATTCCTAAATCTTTGAGAACATTTTGTGGAGTCTTTTGAAATCATTTGTGATTTTTTAAATCTATGAATTATTTTGAAATTTCTCAAATCTTAGAAATATTTCTCAATTCTTTGTGAAATCTTTTCAAATGTTTTTAATGTTTATGAAATTATTGAGAAACTTTTGTGAAATATTTGAAATATTTGTAAAATCTTTTGAAATATTCTGAAATCGATGAAAATGGTCAAATTATTAAAATCTCTATGGAATCTTTGAGATTATTCTTAAATGTATGAGAAGCTTTTGTAAATCTTTTGAAATCTTTGAGAAACTTTTGTGAAGTGTTTGGCATCTTTTTGAAATTATTATGAAGTCTTTTGAAATTATTTTTTTTTAATCCTTGAATTATTTTGGGATTTGTAAAATCTTAGAAATCTTTCTGAATTGTTTGTGAAATTTTTTCAAATGTTTTTACTGTTTCTGAAATTATTGAGAAACTTTTGTAAAATCTTTGAAATTTCTTTGAAATCTTAGAGAAACTTTTGTGAAATATTTGAAATGTTTGTCAAATCTTTTGAAATTAGTAAAATCTGTTGAAATATTCTGAAATCGTTTGAAAAATTCGAAATGATTGACATCTCTGTGGAATCTTTGAAATTATTTTTAAATCTATGAGAAACTTTTGTGAAATGTTTGGCATCTTTCTGAAATTATTATAAAGTCTTTTGAAATTGTTTGAGATTTTTTAAATCCTTGAATTATTTTGAGATTTGTAAAATGTTAGAAATCTTTCTGAAATCTTTTTGAGATCTTTAAAAATTGTTTGAAATTTGTGAAATATTTAAGAAATCATTGCAATCTCTTTTAAAATTTGCGTGAAATTTTCTTAAATGATCTAAAATCGTTTTAAGTTTTTGTAATCTGTATGAAATCATTGAAATATCAGTGAAAACTTTTTCAATCTTTTAAATGTTTCTGAAATCTTCGAGAAACTTATGTGAAATATTTTTAAAATCCTTGAAATTGTTTGAAATCATTAAAATCTTGATAAATTTGTGTAGAAATTTTTGAAATCTGTATGAAGCCGTCGAACTCTTTGTAAGATCATTGAAATGTTTTGAAATTTTTATGAAAAATTTTGACAACTTTCTGAAATCTTTAAAACCCTGATGAAATCTTTGCTATATCTTGCAAATCTTTTAATATCTTGGAATCTGATGTACACAGAAAAATAAAGTGGTCATCCCCTCGTTATTTGTTCTTTAACCCTTTCAGCTTACACTGGGTAAATAACACCCGGATTTTGTAAAAATACTTATAGTATGTGTTGAATTCATCTCATTAACTATACAATATTAATTTTTTCTGAGACTTTTAGCTACAGTTAAAAGAAAATGATCCGGATACGTTAATTTGATCCAGAGATACTAAAGTGTAGGCTGTGAGGGTTAAATGAAAAACAAGAAAGAAAGTGGGAAATTTTACAATACCTGGTGGTAAAAAGGCGCTGATATCTTCAATAATAACGGCACTCTTAGCAGTAGTAGTGCTAGTAGTTCTAGTAGTAGTTGCTTCAGTAGCAACTGGAGTTGAAGCAGTAGTGCTCTTCGCAAACTGCCTTCTCAAACTACTCCTCGGATAATTTTTGGGCAGCAATCCTTCCAAATCATCCAATGTGGTCTGCAGTCTAAACCTTTTAGTGCTTCCCTTCTCCGTAGTCGACTTTTGAGTTGTGGTGGTTACAGTAGTAGCAGCAGTCGTAGTCGTACTCGTCGTACTAGTCCTCCTATCACTGTATCTTCTAGGAACAAACTTCCCCGGAGGTTTAATAGTAGTCGTATACCTCTTCTGACTCGACCTATCTCCCTCAGGGGGACCATCAACCTGGAGTGTATTTCCAGCAGTCCTAAATCCTCCAGCTAAAAACCCGTTGGATAACTCGGACTGGACTCTGTCAAGTTTATCAATAATGCTCTCTGTAGACTCCGAAGAAGAGATTTTCTTGCTCGTGACCTCCTCGTTATTCTGATCGAGTTGCTCGACCCGATCGATTACTGGGAAAGGAAGGAAACGAGCTCCAGAAATACTGCGACTAGTTTGGACGGAAGCTAGAATTCTAGAAGAATCTTCTGTGGTAACTTGGCTCAAATCCTCGGGCGCTTCAGAAGAGGAAGTTCGAATTTGAAATGAGGATTGTTTTGAGCTAGGAGAGGTTGGCGGAGCAGAAATCTGCTCTGTGGTCAATGGCGATGAAGTGACTGGCACTGAAATGGTACCATTTACTACACTTTTCGTCGTCACTACGGAGACGACTGCTTCTCCGATCAAAATTGACCTGGAGGATGATTCTTCTTGAGGAGATGCTTCGGCGAAACTCTCCTCACTTGCTTCCATCGAGGAACCGTCTTCAGGGGTCTCAGAATCAGTTTCGGATTGTTCTGAATCTTCATAATTCTTATCTTCTTCTTGAGTCTCGAGAGACTTTAAAACTTTAGAAGAGTTTGAATTATTGGCAGGTTTCAATTCAGAGGGTTGCCTTAATTCTGAGGAAGACTTTGAAGACTTTGAAGACGTTAGAGAAAACTCAGTAGACTTTGACTTAGTCTCAGAAAATGTTTCTTCTTTTAAAAGTTTTGACACGTTCTTAGAAGGAGTTGATTTGATTTCTACACTTACGGACTCTACGTCTTCTTTTGCTGAATCTTCTTCTGATTTACCTTCGCCTACTTCTGGGAGCTGAAGTTTTTTCTCGTTGCTAATCACTGAGGGGTCGGGATAGTCGACGTTCGCTGGAAAATAAAAAATTTATTAGTCAGAAGATGATATCTATATAAATAGAAGTGTAATAATAGAACCATAACAATAGGGTCGTCTATTTTTATAGAATTTTTATTAATTTCAAAGTGTCGTAGCATATTCGCGATGCAAAACTGGTTTGTAGATGCTAAAAATAATACAAACGTGTTTAATAATTTGATTCAGTAATTAAAAGGATGGTACAACTCTTTTCACTGTGAAATTTTAAAATATTTTTTTATTTCTATAATAGAATGTCTGATTATTTTTCGAGAAAATCTCGACTTTGTCTAAAAATGATCAACGTGCATCACTTATTTAAAAGGATTTTGAAGATTTTAAAATATTTCAAAAAAAGTAACGAGACTTCAAAGGATTTCAAGAGATGCCAAAGTATTTTCGTGAATTTTTAAGGATTTTTCAAAAAGGTTTCATAAGATTTCTCGCGATTTCATAATATTTGCAAAAATTTTCAAGGATGTTAACAGATTTTAAGGGGTTTACATGATCTCGCGAGATTAAATGGATTTTAAGATATTTTAAAACATTTCAAAGTATATCGACGGATATTAGAGCATTTCTTAAGATTTGGAGGGATTTCACAATATTAGAAAGATTTCACTGAAGTTCCAGAATTTTAAACGGATTTTGGGGTTTTTAGGCATTTCTACGTGTCTTAAAGGATTGTAATGGATTTTAAATGATTTAAAATGATTTCAAGAAGTTAAAAAAATGCCTAGTAAAATTTTAGAAAAAATATCATTTTTTTCAAGGGTTTTTTAAGAAGATTGTAAGCTTAATCAGGTTTAGAGAGAAGTCAAAGGATTTAGACGAATTTTTAGGATTTTAGGAGATTAAGATTGATTTTGGCGGATTACAAAAGATCGAACGGGATTTGCAGAGATTTTGAAAGAAATCACGGGGGTTTGGAAGATTTTAAAGGAATTCAAGAGATACTGAAGTATTTTAAAAAATTTTCAAGGACATGAGATTATAATTAAGGTTTAAAGATTTGAAGAAATTTAAAGAAATTTAATATGATTTTACGGCCTTTCAAACAATTTGCAAAGAAGTCAAATGGTTTTAACAGACTTTTAGAAGATTTTAATGAATTTAAAGATTTTAACGAATTTTCATGGCTTTTAAAAGATTTTAAGGGATTTCAAGTTATTGAATGATACGGATTTTTAAGATTTCAATGAATTTTAAAAGTATTTAAAATATTTCAAGGAACCTCGTAATATTTCGAAATATGTCACGGAATTTCAAGCATTTTAACTGGGGTTCAAAGATTCGAGGAGATTCGCATGGATTTTAAACGATTATAAGGGATTTTTAAGGGATTTTGAAGATTTCAAGCGATTTCAAGGATTTTAACAGATTTCATAGAATCTCAATGAATTTTATGGGATATCCACGAAAGACTTCGGCGGATTACAAAACATTGTAAGGGGTTTCGAGGGATTTAAAAAGAGTTCCAATCATGTACCAGAACTATAAAAAAAATTCGTATTTTTGGTACACGATTGGAACCCGAAATATATCTCATAATTTCGAAATAGTTTAAAAGAATTCACGAGATTTTAAAGTATTTCAAGAGATATAAAACGATTTTAAGAGATTTAAAGAGGTCTCCATGATTTTCTCTAAAATTCACGGATTTTAGAGGATTTCGTAAGATATCAAATAATTTAAAAGGAAGTTTCAGGATTTCAAGGTAGCTCGTAACATTTCGAAATATTTCAGGGAATTTCAAGAATTTTAACTGATTTTTAGACTTTTTTATGGGATTTCGACTATTGAAAGCGATTTTAAGGATTTAAAAAGATTTGAATTTTATTGGATTTGTCCGTTTTTTAAAGGATTTCAAGGCATTTATAAGAAATCCAATTGTTTTAAAGGGATTTGAACTTAAAAGCGTTCTAATTTTAAAACGAACAAATTTGAAATCTTTCAAACTTCAAATCGCTACAATTTGAAAATCAATTTCTAAATGATACAATGCTTAAGTGTGTATCTTTTAAACCATTGGAATGTAAATATTCGAATTTATTGCCTATAATAAATAATAACAGGTGTACAATTTTTTACATATTTAAAAATATGTATAATACAGGAACTTTTGCATCACTTCTTTGACATTTGCATAAATCTAGGACTAGACTCGCTATCTAATAATCTAAATCGCAGAACAGGCCCATTTGCCATTTTATTAGTCACATAAACGTATTGTAAACTTTGGTCCACTAGATATTTCTAAACTTCATCCCATGACAATTACTCGCTTGTAATTTAGGTAAATACAGTTCTCTAGTTTTAAGTACTCTGTTTTAAATAAATATTATCCTATAGTTTGGAAAGTTGCATGTAATTCGTTACAACAATCATAAAGTCATAAAAATGCCAGTAATCTTTGTGGGAAATTAAAAAAAAAAGTTATTTTGTTCACACAAGGAATGGTGTAAAATTAACGGAAAAAAACATTCTGTAATTTGCCCTAAATTTTGTGAAATTCCATCAAGATTTGTAGTAAAATTACCATAATCCTTTATGTAAATTTCCCACAAAGATCACTGTTATTTTTCTGTCCTGTCATTGTTTTGGGAGAATTACACGTTCATTGTAAATTTCATACAGTTATGAGAACGAAATTATCGAAAATCTCGCACACATTTTTGATTATTACATGATTGGTTGTATTCTGCGTGAATATGACTTTAAGTGGCTGTTATAAGTTTATTCTTTTTATTTTAGAGAATTTCGTAAATCACAATTTTCAAATAAGGAATTTTAATTATAAAAATTTATTTCTAAAAAATAAACTTTAAATTGTAAATGATTTTTTAATAATAAAGGCAACAATATTGTTCTTTACTTTTTCACCAATTATTTTTTAAATGACAAGGATTCTATTCATAACCTCTTGACAATATTATATGCATTTATCTATTAATACATATTAAAATTTTTCTGCGCCATCAATTAAGTAAATCAAAATTTCCAAATAAGTAATTCTATTTGATGATAAAAATTATTTCTGAATGTTTCTAAAAATTATTGATAAAAGAGAAAATTTTAATTATTTTTTAATATTGAGAAATAATTCTGTCCTCAAAAGTTGGTTGCCAGCCTATTATTAGTAATTCAAAAGATGAGAAGAATGAAATTATGGATAAAACATAGAATATTTTAGTTAACGAAACTGTGCCAACTATACCGGCAAATTAAAAAAAAATGTAGACGTTTGAAGATTTTAGAATAAAATTTCGAAGGTTTTTAACAATTCTGAAGGTTTTAGGATAATGACATTTTTTTCTTAAGATGCCGGAGAAAATTTAAATTAATTAATTTCTAAGCTTTTCAAGAATTTTGAAAGGTTTCGAGAATTAAAAATTTGTCTTAAGATTTTGCGGGGAATTTTAAATGATTTTTACATTTATTTGAAGAGAATATTTAAGTAGATTTCAAAACATTCCAAAAGATTTCTAAAATAATCAAAACAAAATTTGAAAGATTTGGAACGTTTGAAGGAAACTTTTCTAATTTTCCAGATTTTGAAAGGCTTCAAGATAATAAAAAAACATTATCTTAAGATTCTCGGGAATATTTCAAGTGATTTAAAAAAAAATTAATTATAAGACAAAATTTAAAAATATTATAAAAAATTATCAACAATTTTCAAAACTGTCAAAAATGAATCCTGAAGATTTAAAAACGATTGTATAAATAATGCTAGCCAGTTTAAAAGATATACAGGAAGTTTTTGAATTTTGAAGAGACTAGAAATATTTTAAAACAGAAAGATTTCCAAAAATTAATAAAATATTCTCGATTTTTTTTTCAAGCGTTCAAAAGTCTTAAACATATTTTGATGTACTAAAATTTATCTTATTTTTTTTAATCTTTCAAAATAAAAAATAGGTATTAAAATTTTTCTAGATACCTTTTCGACATTTTTGAAACCTTCAAAAATCTTTTTAAATTTTCTCGAGAAACTAAGAAAAATTATATCTATTTAACCTTGAAGAAAATAAACAAAGGAACAAATTTAGGCCATTAAAAACTTTAATTATGTTTTAAAAACTATTTTTTCTTTCAAATTTTAATTTGCCTACAAGTTTTGTTTATTCTAGACTGAAAAATCATTTTTGGGTACGAATTTAACAATTTCGCTTAAAACTCGTCTTTTTTATTAAAAATGTAACTCTTTTGGTAGAATTAAAAACAATAAAAATCGCAAACCTTTGGTACAAAATTTAAATAATTTCTGTAAGAGGATTTAACTGTATTTTTAAAATGAATTTTAATCGTTTTAATTTAAAATACAAAATGTTTTTTATTTTAAATATCAACTATTATATTTTTCGTTGAGTATTCATCTTTTTTTGTAGAATATTCCATTACTTGGTAAAAAGTTAATCTACTTTGTTAAAAATTCAATTTTTTCGTTAAAGATTCGTAATTTTAGTTTAAAATTAATTTCTTTGGTTGCAAATGTAAACATTTGTTGACTAAACCATTTTGTTAGTTTTTTATTAATTAAACTGTTTTTGATTTAAAATTAAAATAATTTTGTATCGAAATATCAACTACTATTACTTTTTTTGTCGAGAATTCATCTTTTTGGTTTGAAAAGACAATGATTTACAAGGAACCCTAGGTCGGTGTCCCCATCCTATTTTCTTTGTTTTCATATATTTTGTGGTACTCGAAAAACTAAGCGACACGTATTTTTTCTTACGTGCCCAAAATGGTTTTAAGGGGGTAAAAACCACCCCCGAATAGTGTGGTACCAATCACCCATTTAATTTTTTCACATATAATATCAGAATCTTTCACAATCAAACCAACTCGAATAATATCCTCACAATAAGAGATGAGAAATGTGATTTTATCAATTTGATCAAAAAATGGGGGGGGGTAAACTACCCCACAATAATTTTAATTACACCAAAAATTTACAAACGGGCATGATTTCAACTAAAGAAATCCGCCCGCTTCGCGGGCACATTCTCGAAGCGCACTTCGCGCGCGGCTCGCTTCGCTCGCTAGTTTGAGCGCGCCTAAGGCGCGCAACTATTGGTTCTCGCGCTTCGCGCTCGATAATATATTTTTCTCGCGCTCGACGCTCGATAATGTATTTACCTCGCGCTCCGCGCTCGGTCTTTGCATTACCCTCCACATTTATGCACAGACCACAATGCGCAATTTTCTACATTCTATTTTTAAAACTATTATATCAAATGTCTATTACCATTTTTTTGTGTACCTTGGTCTGGTACTGCTTATTCTGATATTGCAAAATAATGATCACATTTTATTTTTTCTGATCCTGATAGGGCCCTGCTGTGGTTGTTTAATCATTTTCCCTTTTCTTAAGTGAAGCTGAACACTTTTTTTGTTAATTTGTCATTAAAGAAGGTTGTAAAAGTACCTACGGCCTTGACGATTATATTCTCATTCGATAATCGCGCTTAACAGATAGGTTATACAGGCTCTAATTTGGTTTATTTTGGTCTAATCAAAAAAATTCGCCTAAAATAATTTTAAAATATATTTGGTATCTAGTGAAAATTTTGAATGAAATTTTTGGATCTAAAAAAAATTAAATTTTTCTATTTTTTGAAAATTTTGAAAATTTTGATAAGTATATAACTTTTATAATTTTCATAAAAATTAAAAATTTTATTTGAATAATTTGCAAGTCTTTTACCTATCTATAAGAAACTTTGATAAAAATTTTTATAATATTAAGAAAAATAAATTTGAAAATTTTGAAAATGCTATAATTTTTTTAATTTTGGGCTAATCGAAAAAATCGGCTAGAAAAGTTTTGAAATATATTTGGTATCTAGTGAAAATTTTGAATGAGATTTTTGGATTTACGAAAAAAATAATTATTTATATTTTTTGAAAATTTTTGAAAAGTATATAACTCTTCTAATTTTCATCAAAATAAAAAATTTTATTTAGATAATTTGCAAACCTTTCACCCATCTATAAGAAACTTCCACAAAATTTTTTAAAATTTCAAAAAAAAAATTTTCAATTTTGAAAATGCGCCCAATTTTTAATTATGGTTGAAATATCTGATTAAAGAACTTAGCCTTCATTTTGGGTAACTTCAGAAGTGTATCAAATTCGGACTCGATTGGACAAATCCTTCAAAAGTTAGCGTGGCCACAAAATTCAGGTAAACATACATACAGACATACAAACATACAGACATACAGACATACAGACAGACACCGTTGAAATTTTATGATTTTCGGATTCTGTGAGTGCCGAAACGTAAAGATCCGTTAAAAACCAGAGATCGAAAATTTGGACGATTACATTACATTCTCAGAAATGAGAATGTAAAAATATGGAAAAATATATATTGCACGCGATAATAAAATATAGTTTACGTGTTTTTGCATTTTCACGAGAAATTAATTTATAAGGGTGTTTTAACTGCATTTTATTGTATTTCTGCAAAATAAAGTAAGTTTCGCATGCAAAACAGAGCACAAAAATGTCCTCAAGAAGATTTCAACTAAAAAAATGTAGAAAAAAAATATATTGCACGCGATAATATCATAAATGTTGCGGTTTTTTTGTTGCATTTTCATGAGAAATTAATTTATAAGTGGTATCCACCCGCAACTGCATTTTATTATATTTCTGCAAAATAAAGTAAGTTTCGCGTGCAAAACAGAGCAGAAAAATTTCCTCACGAAGAAGGTTTAAATATCTAAATTTCTCAATATATATATTAGTCAAACAATTTTATTGGGGTAAACTACCTCAAAAGATGTTACGATTATACAAGAAAATGATAAGGAAAACAATCGCTTTATCAAATCAACGTCCTGCGTTAGTTAAATGTGTAATTTATGCATATATTTCTAAAAACATAAATTTATATGTAAAATATAATGTTCCTTAATATATGTATAGAAACATAATAAAATGCACTCAAGGGTGGTTACCTCCTATAAATTAATTTCTCGTGAAAATTTAAAAATACGGGAACCGTATTTTATTATCTTGTGTGAAATATGTTTTTTTTCTCGATTTTTGAGCGTCAATTTACACCATTTAGTCATTTTCTTGTATAATCATAACATCTTTTGGGGTAGTTTACCCCCATACAATTTTTTGACTAATGTAAATTGAGAAATTTAGATTTTCAAACCGTCTTCGTGAGAGAATTTTTCTGCTCTGTTTTGCACGCGAAACTTATTTTATTTTTCAGAAATATAATAAAATGCAGTTAAGGGGGTCACCCCTTTTTAAATTAATTTCTCATGAAAATGCAAAAACACGTAAACTTTATTTTATTATTGCGTGACAAAATCACAATTTTTCATCTCTTATTGTGAGGACATTATTCGGGTTGGTTTCATTGTGAAAGATTCTGTTATTATATGTGAAACAATTAAGTGGGTGTTTGGTACCACACTATTCGGGGGTACTTTTTACCGCCTTAAAACAAATTCAATTACTTGGTTGCAAATGAACTATTTTGTGGAAAAAAAATTATTTTTGGGTTAAAAAATGAAACTTTTTTTTAGAAAATTCGTCTTTTTGGAAAATATTTAATGTTTTTCGTTAAAAGTTTGTTTGTTTTTTTTCTGAATGAATTTAACTGTTTTATATTTAAAATAAAAAAGATTTGGGTTAAAATATCAAATATTACATTTTTCGTTGAGAATGAATCTTTTTTGTTTGAAAATTAAACTATTTGGGTTGAAGATTAACTTTTTACTTGAAATTTTTATTTTACATATCTGAAAGTTTCCAAAATCTTTTTGAATTTTCTGAAGATTCTTAGGAAAATTATATTTATTCCAAATTATTTTGGCCTTCAAATCGATAAAATAGACTCTCACGTAGCCCGCGATTGGCGATGCTAGCAACTTAAAAATTGATGTCATTTGGGAACAACAAATTTTACTTCAAAACAAATATACAAAATTTAATTTTTAAATATCTTTGAAAACTTCATTTGCTTTAAATCTATCATTTGAGAAAATTCCAATTTAAAATAATTTAAATAGCTTTAAATTTTGTTTAAGATGAAAAGCTTGGCAAGTATTTTAAATCGTTATATTTCGAATTGAGTTAATTAATAAATAAATAAAAATAAAAATATCAATAACTTTGGAAAACGGGTTTTTAAAGGTTTTCGTTGAAACTAAAAGGAGTTTAAACCTTACAGAACAAGTGGGACTTTTACGTCAATACTGTATCTAGAGCGTGGCGAAAGTACCTGCCTAGATTATAAGCAGATAATTTTATTCCTTAGCTGCAACTTTGCGTTTTATAAATATGCGAAATTATTGTGACTAACAAAAAAGGAAACGGAAACATATAGAACATTCTTTCTGTTCCACATGCATGTTCAGATTAATTTCAAGGAAAGACAAATTAAACACCTATATTATTTATCAAAAGTCTGGAAAATATTGCCTGAAGAAAATGCATAAGCGAAAGTAGATTTTTCAAATGAGAATCCTCAGTATTAATTAGGCGAATAAAAAAATCTTTCAACTTCAACCGCTTTATCCAAATGCCGCGATTTTAAATTCCAAGCACTACTTTCGCTCTCGACTTTTAGAAAGTAATGACCTTTCGTGACTCGACGATTGATCTCTTCATCGATTTTTTAAAAATTAAAACCAATTTACACATTTAGAATTACAGGACCTTCATTAAACAAATTATTCAATAATTAGTCTTTCTATCTTCCAAATTAAATATGAAACAATTTGGACAAGGACAGGTCTCGGACTCACTTCACAGATCAAAAATAGTGTAAATAGTGTGTAATTAACTTCATTTTTTAAGCAAAATTTTCAGTTTCCCCCATTCCCCTCTTTTTCTCATTTTTACATTTAAATGCGAAATTAATTAATAGAACCTAATAAGAAAATCTAAATATTTTTGTTTGAAAGTTCATACTATAAAATTTTTGTGTGAGAATTGATTTTTTGCAGTTTAAAATTGTATTATTTGGTTCAAACTTGAATTATTTTGCTAAAAATTTCATAATTTTTAAGAAGTCATACTTTTTGGTTGACAATTTAACTTTTTTGTTGAGAATTCACATTTTTTGTTTAAAAATTCATATTTTCCCGTAGAAATTATTTTTTTGATGAAATATCAACTATTACATTTTTGGTTGAAAATTCCATTTTTTAAGTTGAAAATGATTGAAAGTTGAACTATTTTCTTTAGGAGATAATTTTTTGGGTTGAAAATTCGTTATTTTTTTGGTTTAAAGTGTACTTTTTTAACTGAAAATTGAATTATTTTGTTGAGAATTTATCTGAATGTTTAAAATGAACTTTCTTGCTAAATGATTAAATGTTTGGGTTGAAAATTCAACTGTTTTGTGGAAAATTCGTCTTTTTGGCTTATAATTTCAAGAATTTGGTAGAAAACATAACCATTTGGTACAAAATGAAATTGTTTTCTCAAAAAATTAGTTTTTTCTATTAATTGAAAATTAATCTTCTTAAATAAAAATTTAACTATACTCTATTTTTGTTTAGGAACTTACATTTTTTAGTTCAAAAATTCAACTATTTGGCTAAGATATTTTAGAAACAAAAAAATATAAACTAAGAATTAATCAAATAAAATGTGGACTAACATCACATTCATGGTCCAAACTATTTAGTTTGATATTCATCTTTTTAATGGAAAATTTATCTTGTTTGAAAATTCAACTGTTTGTTTTAAAATGCATGCATTTTGTATCGAATTTGTCTTTTTTGATAGAAAAATAATTTTCTTAGTTGTTTAAAAATGGACGTATTTTGTTGAGAATTCATCTTTTTGATAGACAATTAATTTTATATAAGGAAAAAAATAGAGACAATTTTCCTGCACGTTGTGATTCATTGAGATTACCGACTCATTATTTTAATTATTCATCAAAAAGTTCAAAAATATTTTTCAAGGAAAAGTAGAAAAATATTGGCTGTAAGAAAATAGTATCTTTATTGTAATTTTTTTTTTTTGAAATAGTAGGATAATAGTGTCATCGCTCAAAAGATTATTTAATTACTTAAGAAAGGAAAGGACAGCATAAAATGTGAGATATAATGAAATTGCTGGTCTATAAATAAATTACAATCATTCCAGGCATGAAATTACCTTCAGCAGCAGAATGCGTATCATTCTCGTAATCATCGTAGTAGTAATAAGAATCGTACTGAGTCGAAGTGGGATCAACTCGATGATTAGTTTGCTGAGTAGAATTATTTTTTTGGCTATTTTTATTATTTATGGGGTGAAGATGGGCAGTTTGATTTAAAGGTCGCTTCTCTTGATTATGATCATCAGCCTCATACTCTTGGAGAACTCGAGAGCTTCTGGGATCCTGTTCCGATTCAAGATCACCCTCGTATTCTTCATCGACGTATTCCTCTTCGTTCTCCTCATGGCTGATTACTTTTGCCTTCGACGGATCCCTGACATTGTTCTCGTCCAGCAACAACAATGACGAATGATCAGCTCCGTTACCGGAAGTGGTTGCCGCACCATGTCGCAGCTCGTATACGGAATTCGTAGGATAAAGGGGAACTTGTATCCATGACTGCCTTGTATCTGAAACAAAAGAATTTCTTCCTATTAAAAAACATTCTTTACCAGAAATGATTTCCTCTTTTTATTCAAATTCCATGAGCTAGAAGGCCACCAAGGTGGCCGCAGGTCATGGAACGTCTCTAAATCAGGGAAACGTAAGGTGTTTTGAAAGAATGACAAAATTCAGGGATCACAAATAATCCGCGACGCTACACACAGTTATTTTTAGTCCATTTCTTTCTCTAATCACTTTTTAAAGCTAAAGTCACTATAGTCAGTTTTTAAAATGAAAAGATTGCTTTCATCTCTTACTTATTTCTCAATTTTCTTGAATTTTTTTGAAATATTTTAAGGTATTTTAAAATACTCCAAAGCATTTTCAAGAGATTTAAAGATTTTCAAGGAATTTTCAAGGACTTAAGTGGTTTCAAGGTATTTTAGAAGATCTCAAGTTATTTTAATAAAATTTCCAGGATTCTGCAGAAAATGTAATCAGATTTCATAGAATTCCAGGGATTTCATAATATTTGAATGAATTTTAAGGAATTTATTCAAAAGAATTGAGACATTTCGTAAGATTTCAGAAAATTTGAAAGAATTCACGATTTTCAAAAATATTCCAAGAAATTTTCAATAGATTTGAATATTTTGAAGGGACATTAAGGGATAAAAAAAATTTAGGATATTTTTAAAAATTCTAAGGAACTTTTAAGAGCTTTAAAAATGTTTAGGATTTCAAAATTCTTTAAAGGATTTGAAACATCTTGGAGTATTTACAAGATATTTTAATAATTTAAAATCATTCCAAAGTGTTTGAAAGCTTTTAAGGCGCTTTTAAAAATTTCAATGAATTTTCAAGAGCTTTTAAAAATTTCAAAGGATTTAAGAGGATTTAAATATTTTCGGGTATTTTAAATTATTATTATTATTATTATTATTATTATTATTACACCATTAAGCCATTTCCCTTTCGGGGTAGGCGTGACTCACTTGGTAGGGGAAAGGAGTAGTGTGTGGAAGGGATAGAGATTTTTCAGATTGATCCAGAATTCTCGTGCTATTTAAGTAAATAACACGTTCGTTCCGCAACACTAGTGAGGAACCTTACATAACGACTTCGTGAGGGTATTCTAAATTATGTCAAGAATTTTCGAATAATTTCAGTAATTTAATGGGATTTCAAAGGATGTGATTTATTTTAGGGTATTTTGAAAGATCCCAAACATTTTCAAGAGCTTAAAAAAAATTCAAGGGATTTTAAAAGAATTAGGATGTGTCTCATCTTAGGGAATTTAAAAAGATTGCAAGGAATTTTTAATAGATTTCAGTAAGTTGAAGGGAATTCTAAGGGTTTGAAATATTGTAAGGTATTATAAAAGGTTCTAAGGCATATTAAAGAGATAGATAGGGAACTTTAGTTTCAAAGGAATTATATAAAATTTTTATTATTTTGAAGAGATTTAAAAAGTTCTCAATGCATTTTAATAATTTTTTTTTCTGTTTACAGGAAATATAATCAGATTTCGTAGAATTTCATGAGATTTTATAGTATTTAAATTACGTTTTCCCCCTTTTTCAAATTTGTAGCAGCCCTGTGTACTTAAAAATTTTTAATATTAAAAAAATGTATTAATATTTTATTTTAAAAAAAGTGCTTTAATATTTTTTTCAAGATAACGGGTCAAGACAATGATCTTCTCCTCTCCTCGTTTTCTCACCACAAAGTTTATTCTTTTACACCTTATAAATTACTGTTCGCCAATAGTTTTAAAACAAAAAGCACAGCTTCTATGAAACAACGTCACTCTAATGGCAATCTTGGCACGGGAAAGTACAGTTGTCGAGAAATTTCGAGCCCGAATAGAATTCGGATGTGTGACCATCTGCTACGTTCCAACTAATGTCGAGCGGGGAAGCTTTGACGCCGAATGTGATTGTCTATATTTGATAGGTGATAGGGTCGAATAAGTGCCTTCAAACTCGACTGTCGAAAAATCGGCTGAACCAAAGATCTTTGGCTGAACTTCGGAAGGTGATTTTTTGCAATCTTCCTCTCCCTGGCCAAATTTCCAGGAAGATTCGAGTATAGACCTCTATTTCACCGGGGGTTTTTAAACTAAAGACATAGCGCAATCATTTTTTTATCCGCCGTACTACATACTTAAATGGACCAGCCACAACTATTTTTCTGAAATCGTATGTAGATGCCCTACTCAGAATTCATTAGTTCAAAGCAATTTGTTTCAGTTCATTTCGTAAAATGTTAACCAGAATTCGAGATACATGATCCACTTTGTAATTCCAGTATTACGTCTAGATTGAATCTCCGAATCCTAGAGCAAATATGCAATTGCAACGTGTTATTATAATTATTCTCGTAAACCTCGATTGCAGCAATACAATGATTATTTATTTTAAATAGTCACGACAAATGTAGGTACATTCCTTTTTGCGTATATAATGTATACAGCCTTTCTTCTATTATACACAAAAATCAACAACGTTATTATAAGTGACTTATGAAACATTTCAGTTTGCATACCGAGCAGATTCTGTTTCAGATGTGAAAGGCGGCTCCTAGGAGGAACAATGGCTTTCGTCAAAGTTCATTGTTTCGAATAGGGAACGATTACGAAAACGAATGATCGATGTTAGGCGACTCGCTCCTTTTCCTAAACCTATTATTCGTATCCATTGGGTGCGAAAATAGGGCGTGTCTAAATAAGTTGCTTCTCATTATTATCTTTGACCCTCAAAGCACAAACTAGGTCAAATCGGTTTCTTGATGATTTTTTTCTTTAATAGAGGTATTTTTAATCGCCAATTCGGAGAAATTACCTGGGCGGTTGTATATACAGAGAGCTATAACTAATTGAATTGACAAACTTGCTGCAGGGAAACCAGTACGAGGTGCATACCAGTGCGAACTGAATAATGGAAAAAAGTTACTGGATTTTAATGCAAAAGTCCTGTAGTATTTTTTATGAATAGCGGTATTAAAAAAGAGTTTTGAAATCAGTCTTTTTACCTCTTACTTGCTGTTTTTGAACTGAAAAATGAAGAAAATGTCTTTCGACGGGTTTTTATGAAAATTGACATTCAGTACGAGGTGAATAAATTATTATTGACCAGTCAGACAGAAACGTTTTTGAATACCATTTTTAAATTATTTTTTTAATGAATTTATATACAACGTCCTTCGATAATTTATATGGGAGATTTAAAATTTGAATAATCATCTCATACCGGAAGAGTACCTTCTGAAGAAATCTGCAACGTAATTGCGAAAAATTGATAATATCATTCACAAAGTGGCATTGCTATCTTCAAAATGAATGTTTCTGCTTTAATTTGCCGTGCAATATATTTTTACCAAATTGTTAATCATTTATCAATATTATGACTACAACATTTTTTCTATCCACCTCGTACTAGTTTCTGCTATATATCATTTTACACATTTAATATTATTTTATGCTAGCAATCATAATTTGCGCGCTATGCGGTCGATAAGTATCTCCTCAACAGCCAAATTCTCAATATAAATATTTTGGGTCCTTTGGTTACCAAACATTTTTCAAAGTTCTAAAAATTAAAAAGAAAAACTTTTATGTCTGAAAAAATGTTCAATTAGAATATTGAATACTTAACTACAAAATCAAAGCATTAAAACTCTTCTAAATTTAAATTACTTAAAATTAAATTATTTTTAAGTCATCAATTAATCAAACAATTTTATCAGACTTTTTTGGAATTTAGGGTTTTTTTCGTGTTAGAGAAAATCTAGGTAGTTCCTTTCAATATTTTAAGTTTGAAAATGAAAATTATTTTTTAATCGTAACAATTAGCGTTCAGAAGTTTATAAAAGTCTTACAGACCAGGCCTAAGAGTAGTTCTGTCTAATTTGATTGGACGAGTTCAAAATATTTGATAGACTTCCAAGGTTTTCAACAGATTTCAAGGGATTTAAAATATTTAATCAGCTTTCAAGAGAATCCATAAAATTTCCCAGGATTTTGATTGTTTTAGAAATATTGAAAGTTTAAAAAAATTTTAAGGATTTTAAAAAGATTTATAAGCTTGTACGGCAATCTAAGAGATTCCACAAGAACTTATTGCGAGATTTAATACTATTTTAAAGTTTTCAGAAACTTCTTAGAGATAAAAGCAAAATTTATGGGATTTCAGGGAATTTGTAGAGAACGATTTAAAGGAATTTCAAAAGAATTTCAATACAAATAACAAATTCTGAAAATTTGAATGTACATCTATAAATTGCAAATAATCTCACAAGAGTGAAGAGATTTCATATAATTTCAAACATTTACTGATAATTTCAAGTATTTCAGTTGGTATGTAGTTTTTAACAATTTTCCTTAAATTTCGAAAGAATTTTAAATATTTACACATATTTTAAAGAATTTGTAAAGGAACATATACAGTTTTCGAGATTTAAATAATTCTAAAGGATTTAAAGTCTCTCAATAAGGTATTTCAATAAATTTCCCAGGTTTTTATAGGAGTTAAAATATTTTTAAATATTTCAAGAAATATCAACAGATATCATTCACAAGAATTCAGGGATTTAAAAGATTAGAAAAGATTTTCAAATTTTTTCAATATATTTTAATTTTAAACACAGTTTAACTTAACTTAAAACAGTTTCAAATCATTTAAAATATTTCAAAGGATTTGAAATATTTTCGGGTATTTCCAAGAGAGACGCGAACAAATGTGCACTACATAAAGTAGTGACCCATCCAGAGATTTTTTTCTTATATAAAAAGAATAAACCATTTGTTTGAAACTTCAAAAGTTGATACTGCTGGGTCATAAAAGGTGCAGCAATAGGTCGATCGAAGCATGTCGAAGACCCGAACAAATACACTACCTGTAGTGTTATTGTCATTTGAATATCATTTTTTTGTATATAAAAAGAATAAAGCTGTATTGTTGTATTCTGAATATCAAAAGTTTTTCTCATATAAGCAAGGTTAGTTTTTTTTTTTAAATCTCTGAACTAAAAAAAACTTTTCTAAGTTACCGATCTAGCTCAAAATCCTATCAGACCTGGATACCAATTGGAACTACAATCCTTCCAAATTTTAATTAGACTTTTGAGTATTAAAGTACTTTATGAAGTTATATTTAACCATAATTCATAATCTAGCCCTAATTTTGAGAAAGATAAATGACCTTTACTGCAAGCCAGGTTGATGACTGCAAGTGAAATTAATTATCATACATTACGAGGTCATGGATTCTCAATAACAACTTTATTATTGCTAATAGTAATTAAATAACAGTGCGCCCATTGTAAATATCGTGTTATTTTTTGATCTGACGACGATCGAATCGTTCTAGCGCTGAGTAGTTGCAAAATATTTTATTTTTATTGTCGGTGACTGTCCGACAATTTCCAGCTTATGGTTTCTTTCAGCAGCGATCTTGCAACCAATGTTGCAATTAACTCGCTCTCCGGAGAAAACTGGGACGCTTTATACAGATTTTCACTGCAGTCAAACCGGAAAAGATTCTAGAAAATCTTCCCGCCTTGATTTCACAAAGATAATTTATAGTTCCTTTATAAAACAACTTGTCTCTCGAGAGAGTTGCTTCTTATTTTTGAAACAGGAAAGATATAGAAATAATTGTGTAGAACTAGGACTGCTTCCCTATTTTCTCTTTATCTCTTCATTTTTTTCATCCTCAAGTCTTTCAAATTTTAAATTTGAACTTGGTCATTTTGAAACTTGATTCTTTTAAAATTTAGATGCTGGAAACGTCCAAACTTCAAATTACGACGTTCAGGGTGGCCGCAAAATTTCGTTACTTTTCCCTGATTTGAAGACTAGAATTTTTTTTTTGTTTTTAATATACAGAATCTTTTGTAAACGAAACAAAATATTTTGAAATGGATACATTTTTTATTTAATATTCTCATAGCATCCTCAGCTTAGTTTACTTGAAAAAAATAAAAAGTGACTGGAAGTGACTAATGTTCTTTTGAATTAAAAAGAATTTATAATAACACGATGAAATTGATAAGGATTCCAGCTGAATTTTACCAAATTTAGAATGAATTCATAAAATTTCAAACCAATCCAATTTAAATTCAAAATAATTAGAAAAAATGTTTAATCTAAAAAATTCCATTGATTGCAGAAAAATTAGAGTCAATTTAAAAGAGTTCAAGGGAAAAATATAAAAATGTAATCATTCAAGTATGCTTTAAAAAAATGGAAAAATACAACGAATTGAGTAGGATTTAGTGAATTCAGAAGAATTCAAGTAAATTCGAAAAATTGAAGCAAATTGCAGATAATGCAGGATAAATTAATAATAATTCAGAGTGAAGCTCTAATGAATTCTAATGAGTTGCAAAAATATTTTTAAATCTCTTAAAATCTTTGAACTCCTGGAAATATAAAATCAAATAAAAATATTTTGAAGCTTCAACATTCAACCCTTTCCAAAAAAGAATTAAAATTGAATATTTTAAATTCCGAAGCATCTAAATTAGTCTGCTCCAGGGATCAGAGCATTTCCATAGTTCAATCTGATGTAATAAAGGTGATTAAAAGAGGACTTCATTTATTGTTAGAAACGTTTTATATCAGATTGGTGTCTCGTGAATACTGAAAGAAAGTTCCTTTTAACAGTACCGCCATTTGTTCAACACGTTTTATATTTATTTTATTTTTTCAGATAGCTTTAAAAAATCTGTCGAACACTGCATGATTTATTTATGAGGTTCATTCTTTTTGGCTGAAAAGTCTACTATTATATGTTTCGTTGAAGATTCACTTTCTTGATAAAAATGTATCCTTTTGAGTTGAAAATTTAACTGTTTTGTAGGAAATTCGTCTTTCTGACTTAAAAACTCAACAATTTCGTTCAAATTTTTGTTCTTTACAGACTGAATATTCAACTATTGTGTTGAAAATTCCTCTTTTTAATTTAAAAATCCATTTCTTTTGGGAGAAAATTCATATTTTTTTAATTAAAAATTCCTTTGTTTGGTGGCAAATTAATGTGTTTTGTTTGAGGATTCAACTATTTCATAATAAATTCCATAGTTTGGTTGAAAAATAAATTGTTTGGTTGAAATGTCATCTTTTTGGATGAATTAAACTATTTTAGTAGAAAATTCCACAATTTGATTGGAAAATGATATTTTTTTATGAAAATTCACATTTTTTCGTTTGAAAATTAAACAGTTTTGTAGAAAACTCATCTCTTTGGCTTAAAGATGTAAAAAAATTGTAGAAAATGTAACTATTTGTTTGAAAATTCAGCTATTTGGTAAAAAAGTTCATATATTTTCTTGAAAGGCAATATTTTTACTTGAAATATGTATTAAGAATTTGGAGGGTTTCAATTTGAATTTAATATAAGTACCTGGTACATTAATTTCATTTGAAATAATTTATTTCTTTGTTTTCGTGAAGAATCTCCTTATTTTCCCTGTTTAGGAAATACGTATTTGAAGTTTGTATTATCAGAAAGAATCTCTTTCAAAACGTCTTGTTTTGTAATATCTTGTATTTCTGTTTATTATTTATAAAAAAATAAATAAGAATTTTTTTGAATAGGAAGAAATTTGGGTCAAAATTCTCGATTTGAGTTGTTTTATAGTATTTTTCAAATTTAAGAGGAGCTGACTGTGATCCCTGCTGTTCTCGAAATATTTCAATTAAAGAATACTATATCAAACTTAAAAATCTATAGTCAAATGCCTACGAAATTTTAGAATATTAAAAAATATATTTAACAAATATTACTTCAATTCTCAAATTTGTGAAAAATAAGAAAAACATCTTACATCTTACTATATTTATTAAAAAAACAAAATAAAATTGTTTTGAAATTCTGAGTAATTGTTTGTACCAAATTGAAGAAAAAGATAGCATCTCATTAAGTACTTAATCAGAGAGAACTAATTTGGAATTACTGAACTGTCAAATTAAAAGACACCTTCGCCTTTCAAGAGTGAAAGTCCTAATAACATGATTTTCCTCTTCTAAACCGGATATTATTACTCACAGAAACGATTCGAAAAAAATAATGTTATACCTTTTTAATTGCAGAAAAGGAAAGACTATAAAGAGACTCTTAAAAAGTTTTTTTTACAAAAATAGATCTGAAAGTATCCTTTTGAATGTGAAATATTCAGTCATTTAAAATACACTTTTTTAAATCACGTGATTAGTAACGAACTATTTTTTTTAATCATTAAAAAGATCTCGAAAATTTAAGAACTAGATTCTTCCAATTTCACAGGTGAAAGGATTGGACACGTTCTAAATCCCTGGAAATGATATACCCCTTTATAATTATGCAAATTTAAACAATAACCAATATAATTTAATAATAAGGCAACTCATTTATGAGTTATTTTTAATGCTTAGGTATTTGAAGAATCCTAATAAGCATTTTTACATCCTTGAAATAAAAATATAATTATTAAAATAAAAAATAAATATTCTTAGATTTTCTTCTATTTAAAAAAATGGATGCTACCAAACATCTCGAAAATACCGAACACAATCTTATAGAAAACCTGATTAGTTGTGAAACTGCGTGAAAATTACTTTTAGTGACTGTTTTCAGTTTTTATATGTATATAAAAAAAGATTACGAATTTCTGCACCATCAATTTTGTAAATCAAAATTTCCAAATAAGTAATTTTATTTCATGATAAAATTTATTTCTAGCTGTTTCTAAACATTATTGATAAAAGATAACATTTTAATTTTAAATGATTTTTTAATATTGCGAAATAATTCTGCTCTTAATATTTTTCTTAACATACGAAAAGAAAAATTATGGAAAAAACATTACCGGTACCGATAATAAGATTTCTCGGAAAATTTTAAATGATTTAAGTTTAATTTAAAAAGTTTTGAAAAGAGTCAGAAATAATTTATATCTGAGAATATTTACAAACAATCTTAAACAAAATGTGGATTTTTGAAGATTCCAAAATATTTTAAAGTTTTCACAATAATAACAAAATTCTCTTTAAATCCCAGGGAAAGTTCAAACTGTTTGTTTATTTTGAAAAATTAATTTTTTAAGAATTCAAAAGATTTCCAACATTGTCAAAACAGAATATGAAAACTTTTAAAGCAATCTTATTAATTTTGCAGAATTTAAACCAAATTTTTGAAAAAATTTTAAATAATTATAGGACATTTAGAAGGTTTAGAAGTTCTTTCATAGCTAAAGTATCAACTACTTGGTGAAAAATTGAACTAATGGATAAAGTTCGAATAGCTGAATTCTCCGATTTTCTTCAAACTTCGTATACTTATGTATTTTGACGCGCTGATTACGAATATGATAGTTAAAATTGGCGTCAAGGCGATTTTCATATTTATTATAACATACGTTTCTTTGTAAGAGTGCTAATTTTCGCGAAAATTAGTGATAATCGATTTTCAAATAAAAAATCCATAAAAATCATGACTTTTTGCGTTTATCTAAGAAGGTAGATCCTGTATCTACTAGTGATCCCAGGCCAATAGGTCGGATCTACTCAGTTTTGACCCAGAACTGTCAAGACCCTTTACATGAGTTCAGCTGATGGGAACCATTAAACTCGAGACCGTTTTATCTATTCGAAACTTCACGCTAAAATTTAGAATTATGAAATAAAAAAATTAGTGTTGAGTTTTCGTTACTTTAATATTGTTAAATAAAATATTTAATGCAATTGTAGTTTTATATACTTACAATTTAAATTCTCTAGAAATTATTTTGGTTGTAAGTAATTCAAAAGTTAATTTTTAAATGGGCTTAAATAATTGGTTAAATTATTATATCTGACAGATATAGAAAACAAACAAATAAATTACCATGTTTACAATCTCTTAGTACCAATGTAAAGAATTTTTCCCTTCAGTTGCGATAGCGTTTTTCAAAACTTTTCTATTAAAATTAAAAATTACTTTTTATTTTAAAAGTTTTTTTCCGAATAATTCAATTTTGAAGGTTCGTAATTTAAAAACTTTACATTCTGAAATAATTTTATTTACAGATTCTCATTTTGAAAATAAAACTGAAATTTTGACAACTTTCAATTTATTTTTGACCACTTATTTTTATTATTTCAGTGTTTTTATTAAACTTTTACTCGGGTAAACCTGGCTATACATGATAGCCACGGACTACGTCAAGTGACTGACGAGATTAGAATGTTATAAGTTAATTCAAATAATTTAATACGATGGTTGAAACCTCCTGCGATGATGTTGTAGGTATACAATTACGAGCGGCCACGAGAGATGACAACAGTCACCTCTGGTTGCTTTCTTAGAACTACCATTTAGTATTATTATGGTCGAAAACATTGATTTGTGAAAAATTATCGGCAATTGCTTAGTTCAAATGCTTGAAATAAAAACTTTGTATTTCAAGGTTTGTCAAGTTATACTAGAAAAAAGGGTTCTCCGACCCCTTCCAACTAAGATTTTTATTCGAGGGGTCATAAATTTCCTCAGACTTTACCGTCAAAAAAATTGGTAGATCTTGAAAAAGGACGAGCGACTCTGGGTCACGCTGCACCTGTGGATTGTGGAGACCCCTGATCTAAGCCTATACGCACAATATCGCTAAATATTTTGAAAAAAGTTGTATAGCTCATCAAGACCTTACACATTTTTTGTTTCAAACATTTTTATCTGCGAGTGATAGTTTTCGTGAAAAATAGTGATTTATCGATTTTTACGAAAAAAAACTCTTAAAAATCAAGGTTTTTTGCGTTTAGCTTAACCAATACACAAAATTTTGCAAAATATTTGCAATAAAAGTTGTAGATCTCATTAAGATGCACATTATTTGTTTCTGACATTTTTTTCTGTCTCCCGAAGGATCTCGAAAAGGGGTAGGGGTTTGACTAACATTATTTCTGTGACCAGTCAGAGGGGTGCCCGCCCGCCCCCACAGGATCTGGAAAAGGGGTAGGGGTCTGAACAACATTATTTCTATGACCAGTCACAGGGGTGCATAAACCCTCCACGGGATCTGAAAAAGGGGTAGGGGCTTGACCAACATTATTTCTGTGACCGGTCAGAGCGGTGCCTTCACGCCCCCCCTCAAGTACTAGGGAAAGGGGTATGGGTTTGAACAACATTACTTCTGTGACCAGTCACAGGGGTGCCCCCCACGGGACCTGTAAAAGGGGTCGGGGTTTGACAAAAATTATTTCTGTGACTACTCACAGGGGTGCCTAAACCCTCCACGGGACCTGGAAAAGGGCTAGGGGTTTGACCAACAATATTTCTTTGACCAGTCACAGGGGTGCCCCCCACAGGACCTGGAAAACGGGATTCAACAAAATTTTTTATGGGACCATTCACAGAGGTGCCACCCCGCCCACCATGGGACTTGGGAAAGGAGTAGGGGTTTAAAAAACATTATTTCTGTGACCAGTCACAGAGGTGCCTAAACCCTCCACGGGACCTGAAAAAGGGGTAGGGGTTTGACGAACATTATTTCTGTGACCGGTCAGAGGGGTGCCATCCCGCCCCCCATGGGACTTGGGAAAGGTGTAGGGGTTTGAACAAAATTATTTCTGTGACCAGTCACAGGGGTGCCTCAAACCCACCATGGGACCTGAAAAAGGGATAGGGGTTATACCAACATTATTTATTTGACCAGTACCATGGGTGCCCCCCACGGGACCTGTAAAAGGGGTCGGGGTTTGACCAAAATTATTTCTGTGACCAGTCACAGGGGTACCCCCACGGGACTTGTAAAAGAGGTAGAGGTTTAACCAACATTATTTCTGTGACCAGTCACAGGGATGCCTAAACCCTCCACGGGACCTGGAAAAGGGGTAGGGGTTTAAGCAAAATTATTTATATGACCATTCACAGGGGTGCCATCCCGTCCCTCATGGGACTTGGGAAAGGAGTAGGGGTTTGAACAACATTATTTCTGTGACCAGTCACAAGGGTGCCTCAACCTCCCACACCTGGAAAAGGGGTAGGGGTTTGGCTAGCATTATCTCTGTAATTAGTTACAGAGGTGCCTAATTACTCTTGTTTGCACGTAGGGCCTGTTGCCAAGGTTAATGCACACTACAGAAATCGTTGACCGTTAGATGTATCACTAATTGTCTCGGAAACTATCACTCGTGGAAAAAAATGCTTTTGAAAAGAAAATTTATATCTCATTGAGATCTAGAACTTTTATCTGAAAAATTTTGCAGAATTTTGTGTATTGGCTGTAATAAACTCAAAAATCCATGATGTCTTTGGATTTTTTTACATGAAAATCGATATATGATAAATTTTCTGGAAAACTATCATTCGCAGAAAAAAATGTTCAAAACAAAAAACATGTACGCCAATGGGAGCTACAACTTTTGTAAAGAAAATTTTGCGAAATTTTGCATATTGGCTTAGATAATCGCAACTATGACTTTCATGGCTTTTTCATGGTTTCACCATGAAGATGGCCTAGTATGCAGAGTTTAAATAAAATCAGACAATTCAGCTATTTGAGAACTGCACCCAAAATGACAATCTTTTTTGGTAGAAATATCAATTACGTATTACATTTTTTGTTAAAAATTCATCTTCTTTAGTTGAAAATTCAACTATTCGGGTGAAAATTAAGTTTTTTGTTGAAATTTTGACTTGAAATATCTGAAATCTTCAAAAATCTGTTTGAATTTTCTCAAGAATCTTAGGAAAATTATATTGATATAAACTTGAAAACAAACTTTAAAAAAAATAGTTTTCGAAATTTTATTTAAATAAAAATTACATCGCAATTTTTTATTTCGACTTCCTGATGGAGAGGTTATTTTATTGCATAAAAAGATCAAAGAAACGTTATTCAGAAGCTTTATTTGAGAGAAATCAGGGGGCAATTCTCTGGCACTTGATCGACTCTTGAGTCTAGCATTCTCATTGCGCCATGGGCAGTAAACCTATTTATTATAAAATCTCGTATGAACCAATGCATTGTCCTTCGGCTATACAGTGCACAGCTCTATATTCTAAAATCCAATCCAGTTAGAATAATATGGAAATATTTCCATAAATCAATTCAAACTTAGAAGTGGTCATTTTTATTCATTTTTATTGTGAATGTAAAGATTTTATTTGTTGTCTAACCTAATATTTTCCATTTAAAGACTTTCAAACTGAAGTTCTTTTAATACCAAAGGTATTCATTCGGATGTTGCTAATTTTGAAATTATCTAAATTGGACGCCATTTAATGTAGAGAAGTACAAATCTGATATCTCTTGAATTAAAACATAATCCAATCAGTCAGTTTTTATCTATAGGCCACATAATTTCAGTTAAAAAATTTTTTGAGGATCTTTAAAGTAAGAAGCGATTCAAAGGTTAAAAATTCTCAAAACTCAATCAAAATTAAAAGAAGTTCCAAAGTTGAAATCATAAATATTCAGGACTTTAAATTTCGGATTATTCGAATTATACCTAGTGGAACAGAATATAAAACTTTACACTATAGAAATTTTACGATTTCAATCCTAAGAAAATCGTTATACGTGTTTTAAATTGCAATAGGAAGGTAATTTAGCATTCCTTCAGTAATATACTTTTATTCTCTGAATAAATAATTCAACAGATCGAAAGTAGAGTAGAGTATATGCTATTGCATCGTCCTTAATTGGATTTAAATAATTTCTTGATGAAAGACGAAGGAATGAACGAATATCTATAAAATTAATCTAGTCTCTTTTAAAAACTTTTTTTTAGTTTTTTAATTGTGTTTAATGTTTAAGGTTTCTAAAATCATTGTTTGAATTTAAAATAACAATAATTGAAAATATATACTTCTGGATGAAACTATTTTGCAATTATTGTAATTTTAAATTCAAACCATAATTTTAGAAACTTTAAACATTAAAATAATTTTTTTAAATAAAAATATTTGATCATTGAAATTTTAATAAATAAATAATATTTATAAAAAATAGTAATGATCTAAATTCGGGAATTTTCTATTTCGGATATTTCATCATTCGGGCAATTTTCCCCCGGGAATTTTCCAATCGGAAATTTTACAGTGTCGGGCAATTTATTTTGCGGGATTTTCCATTCCTCACAAGCACATTGTATATTATTTACAAAATTGAAAAAGTCAGTAGAAAGTTATTACAATCATTAAAATTATAAGAAATAACGTTACGCACAATAACTGTTTTCATCTGCTTATTATAACTGTAAAAGTGTAAAACTCATGCATTAACCGTAATTTCGATCTGGATTTTTTTCATGGTTAGAAAGGCCTCAACGCTCTTTTTCCATTTTATTCCCAATAAAAACATTATTTAACCTCATATTTCAATGGAGAATATTAAAAACAATTAAATTAATAATATAAAAAAAAGTATACGTTACAGAATCAAATAATTAGACTACTCATTAAAATGAATACACTTTTTTAATTTTTCCAGGAGATGAAAGTTCGTGCTTATAATTTGAAGATTTCAAATCTCGATCCCGATAAACAAATAAGGAATCCGAAAAATACGTTTACACCCCAAGAATGTCATAGGATCTGGATTCCGGTTTTCTACAGTTTTTGTTATTCCGTTTTTCATTCAAATTAACGAGCATGGTACACAATACTTTAAGAGATTTTTTTTGTCCTGAAAATTAGAAAAAATGAACGAAAAGCAAGAAGGAATCTGTTCATTTTCTGCTGAGCCAAGATAGGGATTCTTTTTTTCGTATTTTCTCCAAACACACAGGTTTTGTATTCGACCATATAAGTGTTTCAAACCCAATTTAATACTACAATAAAATTTTACGAATGATTTCAGTACAAGGAGAAGGCTTGATAAAACGTTCAACTTTTTAAGATAGGAAACCTTTCAAAAACATTTGTCCGGTTTGTGCACTTTATTTTATTTGTTCTACTTAAATTTTAGAGTTAATATTAGAATTAATTTCCAGGTTCAATTTTATAGTTATATTCAATCATCCGGTGAACAAATCTAATTATTAACATTCTTAATCTGAGGTGTAATAAAATTGAAAGGGCCTTTAAATTACATGGCATTAAATTTCAATCTTTTGAAGATCGTGAATAATTTGACTTTTTAATATTAAAAGCGTGCAAATACTAATTTTTCCAATTTAGAGACTAAAAAAGTCTGAAAGTTTTGAATTTGGAATTAAAAACAAATTGCAGGTACGCTCCGAAAGTGAAAGCGTTCTAATTTGAATAGTTCAAAATTACAAAAGTTAAAAATTTGAGAGTCCCAAAAATTATGCGTTGAAGTTTGATGCTTTTAAATGCCACTTTTTAATTTAAAGCAGTCCAAAATTTAAATCATTCGATACTACAAACGTGGAATTTTAATTTATATATTCAAATTTATAATCGAAATCCAAAACTGAAAAGTTTTATTATGTAAATATTTAATCCAGTCATAAATAGAGCTTGAACTTTAGGTTTTTTAAAAGACAAAACAAACAGAAAATCTTAATTGAAAAACAAAGTAAGAAGGTGATAAAATGTTAATTAATACGTGACTGTTTTTCTAGAATAAACTCGATTTCGAAATTTTCCTGCTTTTACATAAATTTCCACGCTCTCCTGGCTGAGTCGAAAGAGTCGAATTCCTCAGACTACTTAGCAAACCTGACCGAATAAATTAATAAAGTTAGCACGAAGAAGGAGAGCCACTGTCGGAATATTAATGATTAACGGAGCGAAACAAGATTGAAATGATACGTCTAGTCACTTCCAGTTACCCAAACCAGAAGCTGCTTCAAAAATTTATTTTTACACTTAGAAAAGAAAAAAGACGATCTTTTTTTTAAAGAAATGTTATAGTTTTTAAATAAGATTTAATGATTTTTTAAATGATTTCTGCCAACAAAATATTTTTTTTAATTGGATGTACTTGCAAGTTGAACACTATTTTTAAAATTTTCTTTTACCAGCTTTCTCCCGGTTCTCCCGGTAAATATTCGTGATTTCTCTCGGTATAGAAAAAAATTAACTCTCCTTACGAAACCCACAGTTTTTTCATATATATGATCAAGTGCGGAACTCGATAAGCATCAACAAAACTTTTTGCATGCCTATTGACTTTGAATCATATAATAAGCCGTATAATAAGTATCATATATAGTAAGAGGTGCGTTTTATTACATATTAGCAGTAAATGCACGCGCGCAAATCGCGCCTTCACGTCTCTGGATTTTTAATTACTAACATGAAAAATATGCAAATGTTATATAAAAATTATATAAATAATAAATTTTATATTATAATGTTATGATTTATATATTTTGAAACAATAATTAATAATTTTGAATTCAAAGAGTCTGAAATTTTTAAATATATATATTGAACGATTTTGGACAATATATTTAGAAAAGGAGTTGAATTGTATAATTTATAAGTCGAAGCGCTAAAAATTAAACAACTTTATTTTAAATTAAACAATCACAAAAATTAATGATTTCAGTTTAAAATTTCGAAAATAGGACAATGTCAAAACGCTAAAAATTGAATATTTTAAAATTCGAGTTCTGGAAACTGGATAATTTAAAATTCATAGGAATTGAAATTGTATGATTTCTAATTAAAAATGTTCAAAATTAAGCAATTACAAATTTTAAACTTTTGATTTTGAATAATTTTCAGTTCAATGTAAATCAAATTTGACGATTTAATATTAAATCAGGTTGCGCCCACTCCAAGCCTTGTCCGAAACCGCTCTTATGTCGGGATTTGAGTGTATCTGGTAATCTCAACTATTACTGTTACCAAATATTGGTAAATTTTAAATAATGCTATTTTATAAATATTTAATGAAAAAAGTTTATATTTGTAAAATTTACATGTACACTTGATAAATCAGAAAATGTTGAATTTGAAACGTTTAGAAACTGGCTAATATTACGAAATCAAAATTGTTTAATTTAAAACACTATTAACTTTCAATTGTCTAAGCACATAAAGCAGTATATTTTAATTTTTGTTTGAAGTGCACGAAGTTTCTTTATCTAAGACAAAGTAAGAGAAAGAGATTTCTTTAAATTTGATAAACCTTTAAATTAATTAAATATTATATGGAATGTATATTTTAAAACAAATTTGTAACATCTACTCAAAATTGCGCTTTTTACCGTACTGTTAAAATTTGGGTTTTGTTAGTTTTTAAAAATTGTTTAAATTCTAGAACATATTAAATATCAGTTCACTGAAAACATTTCATTAAGACCACTTGTAAATCTCATAATTCTTGTTTGAATTTTGGTCTAATCGAACAATAATTATTATAATGTGTCTAGCATAATAACAATTGTGATTAAAATTTAAACTAATGAACCTTCAATGTAGACAAACAGACCATCGTATAACTCCAATATAGTTATTTGAAAGATATTATTTTGTATAGATTCAACGACAAAATAATATGCTGGCTTTGAAATTTATTTAAATCCTAAATAGTTTAGTATGAAATTCATCATAATTAAAACAGTTAAATTAATCATAATATAACAATTGTTTAAGTTAAAAAAAGACTTCCGCTAGTCGCGGTAAATATTCTTGATTTTAATAGAATCATTTTTAGACGTAAAACGAACAATTTTATTTTCAAGTACCGTATATTTAAAGAGAAAAGGGGAAGAGAGTTGTTTAGAAAAAGAGGGGAAGCAGGAGGATAGGGGAAAGAATGCACCCTGCAATATAAAAAATACACCTTAAAGTTTTTTTATCTCATCAGGAAAACAAACAAACAACTAAAATAAGAGAAAAATGTTGAGCCAAATGTAATCAGATCGATGGTATAAAAGTGGAAGCCACCATTTAACGCAAGAAGACAAGTCATAGTCTGGTTTTGTGGATTACTCACTAAGTGATATTGAAATGAGGAATTAAGCATAATACTCTCGGGAAAAATTCAAATAAAAATAAAACCGGCTGATGTTACGAAAATGGAATTCTGTCTCGATTACAAAAAAATCTTACATCTTGGTGTTCGGTTACTAAATTGTAGTAGCACTTGATTATTAGGGTCCGTTCAAAAACTACGTGGAATTGCCAGGATAGGGGAACCCAATAAGAAAATCTAACTGTTTCTCGTCGACAATTACATTTGTTCAACTGAAAAATATAACTTGTGCAGTTTTAGTTGGAAATTGGTCACTTTTATTTAAAATTCAACAATTACATTTTCATTCACATTTCATATTTTTTCGTGGAAAATTCAACAACTTATGTTAGTTGAAAGTTGAACTTAGAACGAAATTAATTTTATTGGTTTAAGACCTGAATAATTTAAAAAAAATCTTTTTTTTTGTTGGAAATTATTATTTTTTGAAAAGAAAATTTAACTATTCCATTTTTATTTCAAAATTGATTGCTGTTTGTTGAAAATTTAACTACTAAATTTTTCATTGTGAATTCATCTGCTGTAGTTAACTAGTCGAAAATTAGTTTTTTTTTCTTTTGTTCAAAAATTAAGTTTTTAAGAGCAAATTTAACTATTCTATTTTTGGTTTCGTGTTCACGAAATTCGGGATGCATAGTCAAATATTTTTCATAAACTGTGCCAGTCTTTTAGAGTTTCCGGAACGACTAGTCCATCCCCTTTTCCAACTTCCCCGATTTTTCGGGACGACTAGACACAGTCGAAAATTTAACTTTTTATTAGAAAATTTATGTAAAATTTATGACTGCAAATCAAATAAAGATCAATCTGCAGATTTTTGGTTGTAAATTCAAATACTTGATTGAAAGTTAACTTTTTTGTTGAAAATTCAACTGTTTTGTACAAAACTCCTCTTTTTAACTTACAAATCCACCTATTTTCTTTAAAATTCTGTATTTGGATAAAAAATTCCATTATACTGATAAAAAATGAACTATTCAGTTTAAAATTGACTTCTTGGTTATAAATTAATATTTTTGGGTAGGAAATTCAATGTTTTTTAGATGATTCGCCTTTTTGGCTTGAAAATTCAACAATTTCGTTGATTTTTTTTCTCTCTCTTGAATGAAGAGAAAACGAAAATTCATCTCTTTTGTTAGATTTTATATTTTTTGGTAAAATTCGATATTTTTTATTTAAAATTTAAAAAAATTTATGGTTGATATAATTGCTATAATATTTTTCGTTTAAAATTAATCTTTTTGATTAAAATTTTAATTATTTAGTTAAAAGTTAAACTTCTTTGTTTAAAAATAATCTTTTTGTAAAAGATGTATCATTTTAGTTGAAGACTCATAATTTTAGTTGAAAATTCAACAACCCGTGTAGAAATAGCCCGGTTTGACCCGACCAGAAGAAGGTTTCTGGCCAGAATCTGACCGGGTCAAACCGGGATACTATTTTCTTTATTGCCCGCCCGGGATCTAAACGAGTTCCCACCGGGACCCAGTGGGGCTAAAAATGGTGCCGTAAGTGGGTCGTTTGTAAATATCTGACAGGTGAAAGACCAATTTTTTGTGTTTTACGTGCTTTTTTTTAACAATTATGAAAGAAAAATTAAACTAAGTTTAATTATATGGTTTCCCACTTTTGTTTCTGCGGTTCCCAGACTTGCCGTGTCAGCGAAATCGTTGACCAGCTTCTTTTTAATTTTCAAACATAGTTTCCCAGTGAAATTATACTTATTTTTTTTGTG
>NC_046663.1:88105643-88112263 GCF_010883055.1 Belonocnema kinseyi
TAAAAACGGAGTAAAACGTCGGTGGACGCTACGTTATCCGTTAAGAAATTTGTTAAATTTCACAAAATTGTATCCAATTTTCTGGAGCAAGCGGATATTTTTTAAGGCAAGTGAATTATTTTGTTAATAAGTAAGCATTGTTAATATTCTTCAACCTTAATGTTAAATCAATTTTTTAAACCGGTTCCATAGGTTAGGATGTCACGTGAAACTCCTGAAATTTATTTTACCTAGTGTAAAAAAAACCTATGCAAACTAAGTTACGCTTAAGGTAAATTTGTTATGCAATTTCTTACAGAAACTTAAGAATCATAACCTATATTTTAGTACTTACATTGAATCAAACTTTGTAGTTTATATATTTATTATTATGAATGCAGTTCTTAAATTGAAATTCCAACATCTTTTTGCAGGTGGAAATAAGTGCTGACAAAGAATCTTATATCTACCAGTTGGTAGAATATGTTCGCTGTAGTAAAAAGGCTCCAGTAAAATGCGATCGAGGAGCCCAGTCAAAAACCGGTCGGATTCCGACCGGGTTACCCTATTTGTATCCGGGATCTGATCGGGTAACCCGGCCGGGAGCCGACTGGGTACACCCGGCTGGGATCTGACCAGCGCAGCGTGACGAAACCAACCAGAATCCGACCGGGCAGCCTGGCCAGATTCCGGATACAAGCAGGGCAACCCTGCCGGAATCCGGCCCGAACCCGGTCATAATTTCTACACGGGAATTTATTTGAAAATTTAATTACTTAAAAAATTTAACTATCTTTTTTTAAACTCATCGTTTCTGGCCGAAAACTTAATTCACCTTTTTGAATAGAAAATACTTTCTTTTGAATTAAAAATTCATCTGTTTTATGGAAAATTTGCCTTTTTGACTGGAAAATTCGATTATTTGGTTGCAGTTTAATCATTTTTGTTTTAGAATTCGACCTATTAATTTAAAATTCATCTTTGTAGATTGAAAATTTGGCGTCGGAAAGATTTTTTTTCACAGCTGAACTCACCGAAAATATGTTCAAAAATAGTAATTTAAGATAGATATTAGGTTTATTTTATTATTAGGTGTGCCTATTTTATGGGTGGGCTCAAGCCTAACCAGGCCACGCGGCTCCGACGCCCCTGTTTATGTTTTTTATTTTAGGCGTTTATCGAATTAAATCGAAGAAAAAAATTGAGTTGAAGGGAGGGGGGAGTGTTTGTTTTTGTTATGCAGACGGAGAGGGGTGGAAAAAGTTTTTAAAATAACATGACGTAGTTTTTAACAGTCCCTCAGTGGTATGTGAGTTTCGTTAAGTTTCTATCGTAATTATTATTTGAATTAAAAGAATTTTTTTTAATTTTGTGTTTCTAATTATTTCAATAACAATATACTATTATTGTTGAAAAATGTGATTATCATCCGGAAGTACTTTTACTTTAACCTCTGCTTTAATAATGTAATTTTTTTATTCATTTTATACACACTTTTTCAATGGATAATTGCAAATTACCGTCGAAAGGTTGAGAATTCTCATTAAGGCATTATACAACAAGTCTGCATTTCTTTTAGAAGATAGTATCTGACATTACCTAATCAAACCGTTCATAAAAGACACATCATGCTTCTTAGACGATTAATTCACAAGATCTTTACGAGATTCCACAAAAAACTGTCGTCGGTCAAAGAAAGATGTCTGATATTATTGCCACATAAATGCCAAGGTAAATATTAATACAAATTACAAGTGGAAATCGAAATCCACGATATTTTATTTATTATATTAATATTATTGTTTTCTAAATGATTCTGATGAATGAAGCTGAATCTAATACATTGAGTTCAAAATATACTTATAATCTCTTCAGGTTGCAAATTCGTGAATAACAATCAGTTCAAGCAATAAAAGTGGTATAATAAAAGCTGGAAAACTAGAATATTAACTTCTTCATAATGAACTTATATTCACTTCATTAATTTTATTTGATAATTGAAACCGTTTTTTTTTTTCTAATAATGTGGTCGTTAATAAGAAATTTTATTATATAAGGTATTTTTCACTACTGTACATTGAATACAGGCATATTTTAAATCAATCATTTGCCATTGTAAATTGTAAATAATTTACATACTAGAAATAAATAAATTTTCAGAAGACAAAAACGGCATTATTAATAAATAATTTGCTATCAATAAAAAGATCACACTTGTCTCAAGAAGTAATTTTAGATTATAACTTTAGCACGTTCTTCAACTATTTTTATTATTATGTGGAATGAATAATCTTCTATTAATACGTAAATAGTTCATAGAAATGATCACCTAGATGTAAATTTAATCTATTTCAAAATAATAATTCTTCTCGGTTGTTCAGTTTGAAGAGAAAGAAGTTTCTTCGAACGGTTCTAATTGATGTCAATCTTGATTAGAATTTTAATGTTCTTCATTGTACGAAAATTAAGTTTCTCTTCGTTCTCAATATTCCTAATTGTTCCTAAAGACAATAAATTATTTAAAATAAAAGTCTTAATTATCAGGATTGAAAATTTTAGTTGGTTAAAAAAAGCAACTTTTAGAAAATCAAAATGTAAAAGTGTAAAAAAATCATTGCCACAAAAATGCTCACGTCAAATGTCCAATGAACTTATGAAAGTCAACAATGTAATCCTAATAAAATTTTGAACATGAGTAACTACAAGCTTTTGATATTAAAATTCATCATATTTAATCGGTATGAATTCAAGGATTTAAAATTTTAATAAAATAGACCCTAAGAATTTTTAAAAATAATTTCTATAATTTTTGTGGCTATAATTAAAATTTATTCTATACGCAACCCTCCTTTTTCAAATATCATTTATTGATCTTTGAATTGAGATAACTTAATTAAACTAATAAAAAAAAATTGACGAACTTCTAAAAAAATTCAACATATCACCAGGGGGTCTACCCGACGGATGATTTTTAATTCGAGGTCGGTTTATTTATCATCGGTTTTCTCCAGCCTAGTTGTTTTTAAAGATTTCTAAACATTTTAAAAGAGTTCAAAGATTTTTGATTTTAAACTGGAAGTTTTGGAAAAGAATTATAATTCTGATTTGGTATAGAGAATTTTGTAAAAGAATTTTAGATCATGATTATTTACGAAAATTCTCTGTTCCAATTTAGAATTATATTTATTTCCAAAATTTTCTATTATAATTCAGAAACATATTAAATTCCTTTTTCTACAATTTGGAAGAGAAATGATTCAAATTCTGGCAAATTCTTATTTGTAAAAAACAGAATCTTAAATTCAAACACATCCTGAATTTGAAAAAGGAATTTTTAAATTCTGATGGATTCCGACTTGGCACATGGATTTTTTTGTATAAATACCCTTTTTACAAATCAGAATAAAAATTATTTTCCAAAATCTCTCACTCCAAATAAAAAATTACCTGCCCCAAGACAACATTTTAATTCTTCACGAAATTTCCTGATGCAAAGTCAAAAATATAATTCTCCACGGATTGCTTTTATAATTAATTTATTTATTCCCCGTCAAAACTCAGAATTACAATTCTTTTATCAAATTTTCTATACTAAGTCGCAATTAAATTAATTTCCCAAATTCTTTGTTCTAATTCAGAGTCATATTTATTTACAACATTTATTATTATTATTCAGAAATATTGAAACTTCCTTTTTGTAAAATTGTAAAGAGATAAGTTTCAAATTTGGGACATTTTTATTTTCAAAAAAGACGGATTTTGAATAAGGAATTTTCAAAATCTGATGCAATTCAACCTGACATAGGGATTTTTTGTGTATAAAAACCCTTGAGCAACAAAAAATTATGTTCAAAAATGTCCCTCTCCAAGTCAAAAATGACCTGTTTATAATATTTTAACTGCCCTTTCGTAAAATTAGAAACAGAGAAGTTTCAAATTCTGGCAAATTATTATTTGAAAAAATATACAATTTTCAAATTCGAACAAATTCGGATTTTCAACAAGAAATTTTCAAAATTTGACGATTGCTATCTTGGAATAGGGACTAACTTGGTAAATTCCCTTTTTGTAAATAAGAATTGAATTTCTTTTCTAAAATTTCCCGTTCCATGTGAAAAATTAGCAGTTCACTTGGAATCGGAAATTATTTTAATTTCTCTATCTTCTAAATCCGAAATAAAACTCCTTTCAAAAATTCTCATTCCATGTCAAAAATGCCCTGTTCCAAGTTAAATTATAATTTTCTGTGGAAACTCCCTATCCCGAATAAAAATAATTAATCTTTTAGAAAATTGACTGTTTCAACTTAGAATTATAATAATAAAATATTTAAAACCACTTTTAATTTGCATATTAATGTACATTAAAGAGAAAAATCCCAGTCACTGAATTAAATTTCCGGTCATTCTGAACACGAAAGTTTGACAACTAAACATTACTACCTTAATAAAAAAGTATATATAGCCCCTGGGGACTTCAACTACAAGATCCCTGGAGATTTAAACGCCTGGTGCAAATGCCTTAACGTAACGTATGGATTTGTTCGTACCTTGTTGCGGTTGTTGCTGGTGAGTTTGTGCTAAAACGGAAGAGATCAGGACCACGAAGAGGAGGACATTGCGAAGCGAAACATCCGGATGCCCCTGAGGTTGTCTCCTCTCGTTCATGTTTTTTGCCTTCGGATAGGCCCGATCAAGTAGCAGCCCACAAAAACTATCGCAAATTCACTCGCGCATTTTTGCTCGTCCATTTGAAAATCTCCCTTTCTTATTATTTTTTTATTTCTTCTCCCTTTTCCACTATCTTGTTAACAGAGAGGATTGGTAAAAAATCGCGCCAGAATTGGTTGAAACTGACATTTTAATGGACATGCCAGCACAACATTCCGTTTGTCACTGGCAGGCTGGAGCCTCGAGAGGTAGAAAGCAAAATCCAACTTTCACTCGGGTCTGAACCTCGCTCTCGGCTTCGTAAGGAGTTGGCACGCCGAGGCCGTCGAGGTCCCTTGCTACCATGTAAATGTGTAACTTATTCGCTCCTTCAGCAAGGTGGGGATATCGAAATGAAGAAAAAACGCACTTCTATTGTCGCGTGTCATAATCGGATCCGTATCATGTATTGAGGTCCCAGCCGAGCCCAAAATTTCCTTGCAGTGACCTTCGTGGTACGAGAGGCGAAAATTGATTATTGCCATCTATGGTCTGGAACCAATCTGCAAATCGGTGGGAAATTTTTTTATTAGATTAGAATTTATTACAGATGGGAAAGGGTGGTCACATTTTTTATTTTGAGTGGTACCCTTTTAATTTAATCCCGTATCTTTACTAATTCGTTTTGGATGAGAGAAAAAAAACTATCAGATTTTTATAATCCGATAGCATTTAAATACCATATTACCGGAACCAATCTACAAATTAGTGAACAATTCATTTGCTTTTAATGGGAGAAAAAAGAACGATCAGATTTTTATTATTTGATGGCATTTAAATACCACGTTTCCGGAGCTAATCTGCAAATGAGCGCAAACCTTTTTTATTAGATGAGAATTTATTACAGGTGGGATAGGGTGATCCACAATTTTTTCTTTTGAATGGTACCACTTATAATTTAATTCCTTATTTTCACCAATTTGCCTTTGATGAGAGAAAAAAAGAATGATTAAATTTTCATAATTTGATGGTATTTAAATACCACATTTCCGGAACCAATCTGCAAATTAGTGGAAAATGAATTCCGAACAAAATTTGTTATGTGGAAGAGGGTGCAACAATTCATGCATTTCTAACCTGACCGAAGAACCTATATTTTCAAAGGTATTAACATATTTTATTGCTTTAATAATATAAATTTTTTTAATTTAAGAGGATTCAAATTATCTCATTCCAAAGTTTAAAAATGCTCAAACGAGAAAAATTTATTTTTGAACATCAAAATTCAATACGTCAAAAATATTATAATTTTAAGAATAAAAACGTAAGCAAAATAAACAACATTTAATTTTGAAAGCATTTTAAAAGTTCGGTACGTTAAGCAAAATCACATATTTTAAAAATTTTAAACTTACAAACTTGAAACCCATCAAATTGGAGTCGCTTAAATTTGAAAGTATTGGAAATTGTATGCAATTATTCACATATGGATGATTGCCAAAAAGTTGACCACTTTAAGTTGCAGTCGTTTCATACCTTTTCTTATTATACTAAATTTTTCTAAAATTATCTCATTAAAGTACTTATATCAAAGCAAAATTTCATACAATTGCAAAATCTTAGACGACTTCATTTAGAAATTAGAAATCAGAAAATGCGCAAAATGTCTGGTCACGCAACTGACTCAAACTACAAATTTCTCATGAAAAATGATAAATAATATTATAATTTGAATTGTTTGCTTCTTTAAAAAACAAAAACAAATTTTTTCTCTAAAGTTATATAGCTTTTGACGTAATTGAGATATTAAGAATTTCTTTCTATATCCCGGTAGAGTTTATCGCCTTCTTTCCAAATCTGTGATAAAATATAGAAAATGTTGCAAATTCAGAAATTGGCGATGGCTTTTCTAAAAATATTATATATATTATAGTATTACTATATTATTATATAACATCTAATATATAATATATATATATATATATTATTTAT
>NC_046663.1:88112363-88141268 GCF_010883055.1 Belonocnema kinseyi
GGGCTGAATAAACAAATGTTAAGAATATAGTTTGCACACTTAAAAAGGTTCAACGAAAAATGTCTTTACTCATTTATGATATCTTGTACCATTTGAAGAAATTTTCTTTTTTTAAAGAAGCCAAAAATTCAAATACGCATAACTTCGTGAATTATTTTTTTTTTGACAAATCGCAAAAATACGTATAGAGTGATTCTGCGACTTCTAGTGTGGATCCTGCCTGATTTGAAATAGAATCTGTCATTATAACATAATTTTTTTATATTTTAGATTCACAGATATAATTTACATTTAATTGAGAAAGATAAAAATCCAGAGTAGAGGTCAATATTTTAGATTTTACATATCAGTTGAAAGTATGTCCTACAAGTTTTTTATCTCGTCACGCCGTATTGCTATTTTAAGATAAAAGTCGAAAATAATTATTCAAACTATTTATAATGCGTGCTATAATTTTTAATTTTATACTTAAGAAGACTTTAGTATAATTAAAATTGATTTATCAACCTTGATTCCAAATAACAGTGAATAATGATGTTTGCGTAATGTTCTTGATAAAATGTCTGGTAATGATCCACATTAATTTATAATGCTATAAACTGATAGGATATTTTGAAACGCTGAAGTCAAAATAAGAAATATCGTGAAAATAGTAATTTTTCCCATATTTTAAATATATATATATATATATATTGTGCATATACTATAAAAAGATTGTTGACATTTTTGTTTGTTTCGTCATATGTAGCTGCATGTCCCGTTACGCAAATTTTAGCGAAATAAAAGATTAATATCCTTGCAAATACATTTTTTGACCATTTGGTCTTATATTTTCGTACTTTTTTGGGTTACACTTAATTAAAAAAAATGTATATAATTCAGGCGGTTTGAAAATTTTGTTTGTTTTCGAAAATCTCGGTGCCTAAAATGGTCAACTTTTTGGCAATCATTCATGTATTCACTATAATAATCTAGACCTATACTAACTGAATTAGAAAAAAAAAAACAAGAATATATTTTTTCATCATGTCATAATTATTAAAAAAAGTTTAAAATCGGCTGGTTTTTAAATTATAACACATTTGATTATAATGGGTTTCAAAATTAAAAGCAACAAATTTTTTAATTACAAGCGTTCCAAATTTTATATATTAAAATGCGGAAATTTAATCCTCTCAAAATCACTCAATTGCAATCCATTTAAAATTGATCAAAAAATGTCATTGAAAACTCAAATTCGCCCTTTTCTAATTTGAAACCGTTAATCATTTCAAGTGGAGAGTACACTCAGTTTCTTAAGCACCTGAAGTATAAACTCTAAAAAATTATCAATTTTATCTACAAAATTCTTGCGATACCCAAATTTCTCAAATTTAATGACATTTTAGAATTTTAACTTTTGAATAAATTAAAAATTTGTTCAAAAATATGTTCCAGAATGTGTAATAAAATATCCAGTCAGTTCTTTTTTATTAATTTTGATAAAAGTAATTGCCCTTGGAAGTTTTGGAGTCTACATTTTTAATTATTATTATGCTCTATGAAGCAAGTACTACATTTTTAAGAAAACTCTGAAATAGTGCATTAATACAAATTATGATGTTGAAACTATTATTTTATTCCAAGAAATAACTGTTGAAGAACAATAAAAAACTATTTGTCCGAAGTAATCGTTTGAAAATCAAAATTTATATTAACTTAACATTTAAAAACTCGGGCATTAACATCTTTAAATGGTAATAATATCTTTCAAATATCAATTTCATAAAATATATTTTTCTTCTTATAAGATTGTTAACTAAAATTGAAGTTTTGTATCTCAAAATTTATTTTTCAGGAAATTTTAGTATTTGCGAAAAATTGTATTTCGAAAACTTTAATATTTTGACAAAAAATGGTATTGATACTGTACGAAAAACGAAAATTTCAGGAAGTACTTACATTGTTTCAATGTAATAAAAATGCAATCAACGATTTGCATTGGCAATGATTTCTTTCTCATTATTTTTCAATTTCGGGAAATTATTGTATAAATATTTAGAATATAATATTCATATATAAAATTTTGCATTTAATTACGCCAAAATTTTCAGACACAATGTCACCGTGTCTAGCGAAATTTAATTATCAAATTCCTGGAGTTCCCGGATCGGAATTAACGTTTTTCGCGGTTTCTCATATGACATAAGTGTCTCAATTTATCTCAAAATATACTCGAAATTTTATAAAATTAATATTTTTTCATCAGTATCGGCAAGATTTTACCAAGAGAACCGGTTTAGGATACGTTTGAAAGAAAATACCTTGAAATTAAAAGCCAAACATGATGTCTAATTGTGTATCAGAAAAATGACACTTATCGCTTCCAAACCAAAATTTAAAACAAGCAGTTTTTCCAAGATGTTGATTTAATTCAATGGAAATTTATATTTAAAATAATCCCAGAGATATTTTGTGATTCTATTTTTGCAATATTTCTGAAAAAGTGTTAAAAAATACAGTATAATTGGACGGAGAAATGTTATGCCTTTCACCCTGCTCTGAGATAAAAAAAATATATTTTTTTGTTATAAAAATATGCAAGATGATTTTACGCAACTAATAAACACCGGATAGTACCGTACTTCTTGCCAGTAGTGTACATTCCCAAAATGTTAATAAAAAAGTTACTTGTACTATTCAATTGTTATTGATATCTCATTTAATATTTGCTTCATTTTCTTATTCTTCTTACACTTGTGAACAAAATGTTTAATATGAAATATTCGATCTTCAAATTACTGATCACTCAAAACAAAACATACAAAAAGCATAACATAATTTTTAAATATTATTTAGAAAAATTTACACATGAAATTATTCGTTAAAAACTTTGATTCAAAAATTTATCAGAACAAATAAATGATTTGATGTTCACAAAAACATGAAAAAAAATTTATTAGAAAAATGTATTTTTTCGACTTTTTTTATTTTTTACCCCAAAACTAATAATTTAAAAAAAGGATGGCCGCTAAACCAGGAACTGGCCAGAAATTTTGGAGACCGACAAAATCTGGGAGAGAACAGTCAGTTTAAAAATGTTCTAATTTAGGTCTTCATTTTTAAACATATATTTTTAATTTAAAAAAATTTGAAATTCAGTTTTCAAACTTGGGCAATTTAAATACAATTAAAAGCATTTCAAATTGAACATTTTCGATAATCAATGTTTGAAGGTTGACCATCTGTAAAAATAAATTATTGCTTAGGTTCAACTGCAGTTTAATTAATGAAAATTGAAGAGTAATGCATTTTACAAGACGATTCTGAATCTGCTCAAAAGTTAACAATCTGGATATTTGAAGTTTGAACGTTAACAATTGAACTGTTTTTGTTCAAAAAGCCTTATTAGTTAAACGAAAGTAAACGTCAAACTATTTAAAAATTTTTAAATAATTTTAAATTAATAAATTCATAATTGGACAAATATTTGATTTCAAATCCTATGTTCAAATATTAAGTTCGGTCAAAAAATGCCATTTTTTACACATTCAATTTGAAATTTGATGTTTTAATTAAAAAATGTAATTTTTCAATTCTTTTCAATAAAAAATTTCAGAGAACTAAATTTACACTTTGAACGATAGAATTTTAAATGTTCCACTTTGCTGATTTTGTAAATTTGTGAGTGGAATATTTGAATTTTTATGAATAAATAACAATTTAAAATTGAAATACAAATAATTTAATTTCTATTTTAAAAAGAATTTAATTTTAACCCAAATTTAAAATCGTTCAATTTTTAATGTTTCCACATTAAAATTGTTTTAAAATGACATAATTTGAAAATTTATAAATTTATTGATTCATTCCTCAATTTAGAGCATCGCAAATTATGTGAATCTCTATTTTTTAACTAGAAATATTTCAACTGTTCAATTGATAAAAGTTTAAAATTTCGAATTTTGTAATTTAACGGTATTAAATGAAAAGATTTCATAATAAGAAGGGTTTCCATTTTATACATACAAATTATTGAGCGTCTGAACACAACAAATTTAGGGCTTCAATTTTAAAATTTTAAAGAATTCCACTTTGAATGCTTTAATTTGTAGAAAAATTTTGATTTGATTATATCAAATAAAAAAAATTTCAGTCGTAAGAGTTCCAAACATACTAGAAAATAAGTTCTTTTTCCAAAACGCCGTATTTATAAATAACAAATTTATTGTCAAAAAGCAGAAATAAGGCAGAAAAAAAAGCAAAAGAAATTTCTCGAGATTGACTTCTATGCTGACGTTAGTAGCCAATTTTATTGCCTGCGTCATGTTTCGATTAATAACTTTCAAACGTGTCCCAGCGTTTGATTGGTTGGTGATAAATTGACGACGTTCCTCTCGTATTTTTAGATTGATTAGATTTTATTTACATTTTAGGAAAGCATTGAAATTTGAACTATTCTTGCAATATCTTCTTAAATAATTGACAAAGTGTGTTAATCCCAAATAAAATTCCCGGAGTTTCCCCGATTTCCTGGCCAGCCATACATCCTGAAAATGCTATCCTAAAATATTGAAAGAAAAAAAAACAACATAAACTACCATCGATAGTTTTAGATAATCATAAAATGTTTTTACTAAATGGGAAGCCCAACATGATTCATTGCATTATGAAAGAAAGGTTAAGGTTGATTTTTTTCGTTCAAATTCTAAGAATATTTGTTGTGTCAAGAGCTGCATTTTAAGGATCTACACTATTTACAACAGATCCTGAAAGTCGCCTATATCTTCAAAATAATTTATAAAATCGACAAAATAGATTCTTTGCGAATCTTCGCAGTCTTCTAAGCCTACTTCAGAACAAAATTCAGCTTAACATTGTTTATTTAACAGTAGTTATTTTGGGTTTTAGTTTTTAATTTTTGTTTAGGAAAAAGTTACAATTATGATTTCATTTTAATGTTCAAGACTTCATTTTATTTTTGGAAGGATTTTCTACAATACGATTTGGGTGGGTTTTATTAAAAAAATTAATTAAGAAATCATACAGTCATTATTATTATGAACATCGATAGTGTAAATTTTAATAAATAAAAAAATAAGAATTGCATTTTTTCCTGAAGAAAAAGTAAAAGATACAACTCTTTATAACTACTGTTAAATAAACAATGTTAAGGTGAAAATTTTTTTTCTGAAGCATGCTTACAAGACTCCTTAAAGGTTCGCAAAAATTAATAATAGACTTATTTTGGTCGATTTTATCAATCATTTTAAAGAATTGCGACTTTTGAGATTGATTGCACGAAATGTATATCTTTAAGATTAAATCTAAGGCTCCGTAAAGAATTAAATTTACATTCTTAAATTAAAATCATTATAAAGTATAAGCTATATATTCCAGTTTCATGAAAAGAATTTCGATCTTTTTTAAACAATTTGATAATTACAGATAATCAAGTAGTTGACATTTGTATATACCCGTTATTACATAATTCTGAAAAATCGAAGATAAGTAATGAGCGGTATTTCTTGAAAAAATTTAATTATGAATATAAATTTCTATACATTCTGAAATGAAAAAGAATTCCCCCGTAAAGTTAAAAGCATGAAACTAATTTATAGTGCATTAAATCTAAATAAAAAACCATGCAAACCATATACAAGAAATTTAAACCGTTAATTAATTATTTCCGCAGATCATTAATACTTAATATACAGAGTGTCGAGCGATCAGGCAATTTGAAATTCTTGGGTTTCTTCCGGTTTTATCCGACATTTTTCATCCAACTAATATAAAGGTGGGTTTTTGATGTAATTTTGGTCTCAAAGCAACGTATACAAATTGGAATGTTGCCATTATATACATATAAAAATGTATATCGTAAAAAACAATTATTCATTTACACGTTGCAGCCTTATCCGAATCCCTTAACTGGCACAACTCCTGTTTATTACGTAAATGGCCCAAAGGGTGTTTTTCACCCCACGTGTTCAAACATATCTCGCACAGCCAGTATTGAAAAAAGTACTGCATTATTGATGCTTCCAGAAAAGGTATTTATTTTGCAAAACGAAAACTCTATTTTATGGTCAATTAAAACATCTTATTTTTTTCCATGTTCAAATCATTTTATTTTTATTTGAACGCACAAAAATAGTTTATAAAAGATACAAAAGTAACATAAAAAAACAATTTTTTAAAGTTGTAATTAGTCTTTCAGACCTACACAGTCGCTGCAAAGGCCTGCGCGGTGCTTATTGAACATCGAACGAATGCACGCGATTGCAAGCATTATTGTAAGCATGCATTTTTACGTGCATTTATTTGATTGTAAACATGCAAAATAATGAAAAAAAATTATTTCACTTTAGATAATAAACTTACATTGGAAATTGAAAGAAAATCACTAATACCAATGGCACAAATTTTCGTTGAATATCATTTTTTTGCTCACTGAAGGCACAACGGGTAATTAATACCCCACAGTTTTACAAGATCTACTTTGAGCAGGTACCCAACGTATGCTGACATTTGCCGCTTCATACTAACCCACATTACCTTTAGTGATGTCAATTACTGGTAAAAGTCGACACGTGCTCCATTTCCTCGAATTTAGTACGGTTAATTCGAACTCAAAAATTTTTTTGGGGTATTATTTACCCATAGTGCCAGTTAAGGGTTAATGGCATAAAAGATATTGCGAAAGTATAAGTGTAAATTTCAACGTTTTCTTGAAATTTAAATCAAATATAATATATAAAAAAACATTTTTAACGGCTTGGGGTCATTTTGAAAGTAGATTTCTATAAAATCGCACCAACTTATCACCATTATTGTGCAAAATTTTCCCTGCACGGTGCAACATGTTTAAAGTTAAAAAAAATGTTAATACTTTTTTCTGCAAAAAGAAATATTTTGGTAAAATAAATAAATAAGCAATTATGAGGTTTCTATCGAATTCATTTTAAATATATATTTATTTTATCTTTATAATTGTTTTCTTAAATATGAGAGTCTTCCATTTTATTAACGTTTTTTTATGTGAACTTATAAAATGTTTATTACAATAGATTGTAATATGGAATAAACAATATTTTTGCAATATCCTTTTTCGTAGGCATCGACCGCCAGAAAAAAGGGTTTAGTAGGCTATGCATAGTAAGGCATTAATTAAAATGTTTAGTTTTCTCCTCCCATATTCCCCCTATATTCCACTATCCCCACTTCACCAACATTCCGGCCTATTTCACAAATACTTCCCCCTCTACGCGCTTTTCCACACCCCCCCCACTCATCTTATTTCTTATCATTAACCGTCACTTCCCCTCCCTTCCCTTATTCCCATTTCTTTCAAAAAAGTGGAACAGCCGGAGGGACGGACACTCGACCGATACTATAAGAGTATAATTGTACCCGGTGCTACGAAACCCTAAAAATTGAGATGTCTTCCTCCGGGCTCATTTCATAGAGAACTCTGACAGCTTTTAACCTGTTTAAAATATGAACTTTTAACTGATAATGCATAAAGTATAGTTAATATAAATTTTTATATTTTTTATTTAATACATACATTTTAATTGGTGTCTTTTTACGCCAGGGACACCGCGAAGTTGAAAACGAAATAAATTAATATCAAAGTCAAAATTAATTTAAAAAATTGACTTTCTAGCTTTTATTGGATAGGCTTTAAGTTTACTTGCATGGACTAAAAATAACTTTTCCGGCACAATTTTCGACATTACTTTATATTCCGGCAAAAATTTCTAATGATTTAAACAAATTTAATGAATAAGTTCACAATTCAACCAATTTTTAACATATAGACTTTGTTTTTTTTCAGATGTCCTAAAAAAGCTATGTTTATGCGTTAGAAATTAGAAAAATAGTTTATTTGTTTATAAAATTATTTAAACGAAAAAGTGTTTACCTGCTAGTAAATTATCCATGTATCAGTCATTGTGGAGACAATTATATTTAATATAGTTGAAAAACAAAGTCTGTAGGTTGAAAGATTGGTTGAAGTTAATTTGTTTACAACAAATAAACCAATATAAGTGAAAATTTCTGGATAAAATTTATATTTGTGAACATTTTTTAACAATTGCAGATAGTTTAAACAATATAGGAGACTTGAATTTTCAAGAAAACCTGCTTTTTTACGTCCGAAAAGCTGAGAATTTTGTTCTTAAAATTATTTAAAATAATTTTTGTTATGCTTTGTGGTTAACTTAAAGACACTGAAACATTTATTTATTTCGTTTTAATTTCGCCGTGTTCATAGTGTTGAGAAACAACAATTAAAAATTGTTTATTAAATAAGCATAATAAAAATTGGTATTTCAATACATTTTTTAATATTCTTTAATAGAGTGAACAGCAAAAAGAAGATAAAGAAGAAAAGGATAGATTTTGCGACAGACGAAAAAAATTCTCGATACTAAATAAAATTCCAGGTGTTTTCCTGGTTCAGTTGTTACGGAAGTCAGATTTCCAAATTCCAGGACATTTGCAGGCTTTCCAGGTCAACTTTAAAAAAATTTCTAGGACAACTTTTTAACAAATTATATTCAAATTTGAATTAAAATCAATTTTAAAGCGTTTACTGTGTGAAATATAATTTTTAGTAAAAATTCGTGTGCACTACCGGCGGAAATGATCTACATGCCTGTTTTTTAAGCTGCTGGAAATTTTTAACTCTGGAAATAATTAACATTTTTAAAGGTACTTGTGCTTATTTGAAAGGTAAGTCTCCAAAGTACTTTACTAAATTATTAAGGTATGTATCGAACTTGTTTCTAGATTTTGCCCCAAGGTAAAACTAGGTGCAAGAATTCGCATAATAAAACAAAAAGCGTGAACATTTCATTTTTAGAATTTTCCCGACAATTCTTGCACTAAATTCGAACCTTGGGTAGAATCATGAGAAAACATCTTTTAAATGTCTTAAAAGTTTATCATTAATTTTTTATAATATCATAGAAATTTATTTTTAAAATGAGCCAAAAAACTATAAAAACTTTTATTTTTTCCAGACTGATTCCAATTTTTAGAAAATATTAAAATTTGACCAATTTTTGCAATATCTTATTATTAGTTTGACACTAGGCTTTCGAATTTGTTAATTTTAGAGAATTTGAAATTTTATCAACTTTTAGAGATTTTATGACCATTGTGAAATAATGAGGAAAAAAATTCATATTAAGATTATAAAAAATTTGTAAAAGTAGCAACGCGCCTAAAAAAAGGGTTTCGTAGCCTATCAAGACTTTCATTAAGTCGATCAAACCTCCCCCTCTCACACTTTTCTTCTACTTTTCCTCTCCTACTTCCCCTACAATTCCCCACACTCACTTCCCCTTTTCATCGTACGCTCACCAACTTCTTCCTCCTCTCCTCGCTTCTCCAGTTAACACTTCCCTTCCCCAGCCTACTTCCCCTCCATAATTTCCCCCAGTCTTCCACCACATCACTTTTTCTACTCCCCGTTATTTCTCTTATGATCTCCCCTAATTTCCCCTGATCCCCTATCCCTTAATACCCTAATTTCCTTACTTTCCCTCACATAATTTTTCCTACTTTCCCTTCTCTTATTTTGTCTCACTTCCCCTTCTTGAAAAGAAGTACAACAATTTACAGATATAAAAAGGGGCGTGTTAATTTTCGTGGGTAATTTACATAACATTAATAATCAATGCCAATTCTAACAGTCTTTTTGACTATTATTTTATTCTAAGCCAAGGTTTTCAAATATAGAAAAAAATTAGTTATATGTAACAGTGAAAAGAAGTAGCACGTTAATAGAAGGTTAATTAAATTTATTTATTTCTAAATTGGTTAATATTTAGTAGTAAAAACAAGTTAGAGGTTAATAGAAGGTTAATTCATTTTTTTATTTGAGGTTAATTGCGCCTATCAATCTGAATTTTAAAAATATCTAGGAACGTACTCCAATAATTTAGAAACCTCAAAAAGAAATTTCAATACAAAATTTCAGGCTATTTTTCGAAGTTCTAGGACTTTTCCAGATTTTGTAGCAATCCTGTGGTTAAGTAAAATTCCCGGGGGTTTCCCGGTATCCTGGTCCGCTAGAACCCCTCATATAGTAGTAATTATTACTAAAAATAGAACGCTTCTGCCTAATGTGTGAAGATAACATAAAAAAAATGAATAAAAACCTTCATCAATCATCGCAGAATCGAGAAAACGTCTTGGCGAATGATTTTCTTGAAAAATCGAGGGTCGAAAGTGGTAACAGCCGGGCATGAGATCAACGAGTGCGATCGAGGAGAAGATGTAGAAAATATTCCTTCTGCAAGTATTAGACTGGAAACGAAGTACGCAAAGTAGATTACCTTGGGAAGTAGATAGTACGATGTACTTCTTTTGTTTCCCGTCCCTTCACTCGATCGAAACTGCAGGTCAACTAGCCCATATATTCCGATTAACATACATTATAAATATATCCATGCAGAACCATTGTTCACGTAAATTCCAAAATTTAGTACCAAATTATTTCTCGAAGTTTATGATATCACACTTCTCTACTTGTATCCATTTTTCGCTTCCACTATTCAAATCCAAGTTCATATCTCTTCAGTATTTTACGGCAGCACTTAATTCAGAATAATATTTATTTTCAAATACTTACAATTACATGATACTATATCTGCATGTATTTATAAAATGAAGAACAATTGAAATTCGATATACCCTATAATAATTCCGCATGGAAATGGGAATTAAATAATAAAACTATTTGTCAACAATAATTCGATTTATAGTTTTCGCGCGGGTATAGCATTACCACGGTGAAAAAAAAATACTCAAGGTTTTCAACCAGTCACCTTGAGCAACTGCGTTTGCATCGCAAAATTTTTCAAGCGAGTCTCAACCCGTTTACTTATGATTTTAAGGAAATTAATGACACCAGAGGCTTAATATTGATTCAAATTTATGATCTTCCTCCCACCTTTCTTTGCAAATCAACGCTCACGCCTCTACACAAAAGACACTTGTTGAAAACTCACTTGCTCAGGTGACTGACCTCAAGTCTTCAAAATAAATAAATGAAAAATTAGAAACATTTCCAAAATAAATATAAAGTTAAAAAACAGAAGCATCATACAAGAGAGTTTTCAAGGCTAACAAAATCTAAATAAATATGAATATAGTTGTAATATTAGGGTGGTCCAATATATATTTTTTTTTATTTTCCGACATATCTCCGGGAAATTTGTTCGAATCCAGACACACAAATAAATCCATTTTTTAATGAAATGTAAAATTGGCTTAAGAATACGAATGAAATATCACTTTTTAAATATGAAAAAAATGAGTTTTGCGAGTTTTCCGCGCTATGATTTTATAGATAAAATACCGCTTTATTCTGATAAATAGATGTCTACATAAATTGCTTAAGTAATTTACTATTGTTTTCATCACTTTTTTCTCAGAATAGAGTTAGAACAAACATAATTATTTGAACAATTTATGATAGTTATTGTTAATAATATTCCCTTCTTAGAATAATGCTAGAAAATTGTAGTTTTTCAACAAGTTTCCACTTGTTGTGTATTCTCCCATTAGAGTGTGGCAAGAATTAGTTAAACTTAACAAAATTTATTGTTTAAACAATTTATTATTATCGTAAAAAATATTCAATTTGAATAATGCTAGAAAGCTGCGTCTTTTTCTGAATTTTAAAACTATTTGTCAACTTTTCACTTGGAGTGAATTGAGGTTTTTTCTGAAGTCTAGAAGTTTTTGTCCACTTTTCACTTTTTAAGTTAATAACTATTGCAAGTTAACAAGCCTGCTTATTTAAACAATTGATTATTGTTTATAACTGCATTTTCTTAGAGCAGTGCTAGACAGTTGTTTGTTTTCTGAAATCTTTAGTTTTTTGCATTTTTTAAATTGTATTGTATTGTTTTAAATGAATTATTTATGCTCTTTTTCCAATTAAAAAAATATATATTATAAACAAAAAAGCTATATTAAACAAGAGACAAAAGCAAAAAATAGAATAATTAGGATAAGATGGGAGGACAAGTCTGTAAATGACTTGCAAAAGTTTTGTTTTGAATTAAATCAAGAAGTTTATTGCAAAGTGTAATGGAAAGATTTGGTATTACACATAATTTAATATTTGCCCCTATCCTGGATCCATGTAATCCCTGGATCCACGCAGAAAATTTGAAGCATATTTCAAATATCTCTTTTATTTCATAAAAAAAAAAACATTTTAAAAATGAAAAAGATTATTTCATTATTTTTCTCTAATGTTTATTTATTATTTTGTTCATAACTAAAAGGCAAAGCAAAGTTGAAAATTTCGGCAAAAAAACTGCAACTTTCTAGCATTACTACAGAAAAAGTCAGTTACAACCAATAACAATTTGTTTAAACAATTATTTTTGCTACATTGAATGAACTATTACCTCAATCACTGTAAATAGTGAACAAAAAGTTTAAAATATCATTTAAAAAACGCAATTTCTAGCATTATTAAAAAAGAACATGCTAAAAACAAAAAAATTGTTTAAACAATTTCTTTAAACATCTAATTCGCAATATAAAGTAGTATTTATATATTAAAAATAATATGCATTTAAAAAAACGCAAAGAAATCATTATGAGCGCCAAAAACTCATTTTATCACTTGTGGGTTTTTTTTGGGGACCCTATAAATTTCGTATTCTATAGCTAACTTTAAAGAGGTATGTCAAATTTCAACATGATTCACCACCTAATCTTGACGATTCAGAATAAAATGTTCAAAAACGTCTTTTTTATATTATGGGAAACACGCGTTAAACTTCATGGGGCTTCAGCCCCCTTTAAATATGATTTAAAAAAAAACGGTTTTATTTTTTTGTGGGTTCAAACAAATTTTCGGACGATACTACTGAAAATTCAAACAAAAATTTTGGACAACCTTAATATTACGTGTTAAACTTCATGGGGATTGAGCAAGCATTAAATTTAATTTTTTACACAAAAAGGGATTTATTATTGTGTGGGTTCGAACAAATTTCCGGCGATATGCATAAAATAAAAAAAAAAATGTCCAATGCTTTCGTGGACAACCCTATTGTAATATATATTTATTTATAACTGAAAATTAAAATTGAGAGTAAAAGCCTTGATTTATTGTCTCTCGTAAAGTAGTTATGAAAGTGAAATAAAGAACAACTTACAGAAAGTTCTTTTGAACTTTGCATCGTGTAGTCATAACTTATATGGGTGCACTTCACCTACTGTTAGATTTTTCCAAGGAACGAACACGCCCGCTGCAGCTCCCACACATTCGTTCAAGGATCTCCTCGTGAATCTTCGCAATTTATCCTACAGAACACGAATCATAAATCAAAGCCAATTTTAAATCATCTTCGACACTGAATCAGCAATCCAGTTTCGTATTCCTCGTTTTCTTCATTTTCTAAGATACAAATGAACGATCTTACCTTGATTTTATTCCAGATACGATCTCAAAAACCTCCGGTCATGAACATAAAGTTCAAAAATCTTCCCACTTGATAAAATAAATGTTACGTTTATCAAACGAGGTTTACTTTTACTTTCCTGTGATAAGAAGAAAATGATAAAAAAAAAAGTTTGAGAGCGATGGCTGAAAAGAAGGTGCGGATTAAAAAACTCTTCAGACATCAGTTAATCCTTTTTGCAATAACGATTATTTGTTTTTAGATAATGATACTTCAAAAGTAATAGGTTTTGTTATTTTATTGCAATAAGGAAAAAAATATTTTCTAGAAAAAAAGAGGCGATCGAGACACGTGACAAGTGTTTCAACAAATTTATGTATTCATCACTTTCTGTAACTAAATCATTTCACATACAAATGTTTCGTCTTGCTATAACTTATATATACACGACACGTTTAAATTTGATTCAATGCATTGTTTAATTCATACATCTTAAATATTATAGATTTATCTAAAATGATAAACTCCAAACGAAAGAGAGTGAGTTTCGAACACTGTATTTCGAATTTTGCTTTGTGAACCCGATTTCTTTGGTTTATAACAACTCTCTCGATGCAGAAAGAACCTGGCAACTTTATCAATACTAATTAATAATTTTACTCGATAAAGCCCAAGTCTATTCAAGAATAAGCTTAATATCGAAAAATCTTTCTGTAAAATTGAATACCGTTTGAAATTAAATTAATTCAGCAGTAAACTACAAACAAAAGCATGTAAATTTGAATATTAAGTAGAAAAAGCATTTCGAGAAAGACAATTAGTTAAAAACATTACAGAAGAAATAACCGAGTAATAATAAAATATATTATTTTACTGGGTGAAACTGAACCCAAACTACAGCAAATAATTAATTAAATTTGAAATTCATTTGAAAATTCAGAACTGATGGGCTTTAGGCGTCAAATTGTTAAACTTGTGCCCGTGTCACCTTGATTCGACAAAGTAAGAAAATTGAAAAAAATCTATCTAATGGCGAGTCCCATCTTGAATTGGAAAGAGGTGACATTCTTGTTGGGGAATATCTTGCGATTACCTTAGGAATACGTTTCTTGGAGGGTGTTCGACGGTGCGATTGAAACCATGATGTCAGTGGATCACGAAGCTTGTTTGCAGAACTTGGGTCTTGTTTTATTGAATCCTAGAATTACATGTGACAATCACGTAGGGTTTTTTTTTTACTTAAAATCATTCGCCTTAACTATTACTAGGCATTTATTTACTTTAATATCTTCCAAGAGATCCTCTTCTTCATCAATGGTTTAACTGTAAAAAAAATACAAATTAGGATTGAATTTAATTAAAGTTTAAAAGTTTGAACATTCGCGTATAAACTTGTTTTTAAAAAATAGAGCTTGAAATGTATATAAAATAGGCACATGATATTTAAACTCAAGATTTGAGCTCTAATTCTCTGTTTATTTTTTTGCAAATTAAATGAATTCCTCAAATCGTGAATAATTATTACATTATATTGCTCCACCAAAGGTCATTCTTATCCAAAAGCTCCCTGTTTTTTATTTAAAAATATAAATCACACCTTATAAATGTCAACAAATTTTTTTCTGATACATATGGGAACTTTCTGCTGATATAAATTCACTAAAAAATCATCCAAGGAATAAAAGTTATTTATAAAAAAATTATTTAAAAACCCATGAAAATCACCATGTGGACCAAAATATCATTGTGCGCTCAGCTAGATAAATATAATTTTTGTAGAGAAACATCTCTGTATTTTAAAATTTACTGTGTTTAAATTTTTTAATCTGTAGACATATCAAATTGTGTTTTTAACCAATTTTTATCAACATGAAATCTGCAATCTATTAGAAAAACCTCTCGAGGCAATAAAAGATATTGACGTCCATGAAAAAAAATAAATAAAAATGCAGGGTGGCACGCAACATAATGAGATAAGTGACAAAATGTCAATCAGGGTGTCTAGCGATTCTTAGGAACAAAATTCAAGTTATTTTCCAGGTTTTCCAGGTCAAGAAATCAAAATTTTCCAGGTCTCCTTTTTCACATCAAATAATAAAATAAACGTTTGTCATACATGTAAAAAAAATTTCAAAGCTTTTGTAAAATCTTTAAAATTCTTGAAACCTTTGCAATCTTTGTGAACTCTTTCTTTAATCTTTGTTTGTGAAATCTTTTGTGTCTGTTTAAAATCATTGAAGTCTTTTGAAATCTTCTAAAATGTGTTGACACCTTTTGTAATCGCTGAAAATCTATGAAATTCTTGAAATATTTTGAAATGCTTTTGAATTCTTTAAAGAAATTGTGAAATCTTTTATGAGTCTTTTGTATTCGTTTGAAATCACTGGAATATTTGAAATATTTGTGTAATCTTTATGAAATTTGTTATAGTCGTTTAAAATCACTGGAATATTTGAAATCGTTTGTTGATATCGTTTAAAATATTTGAAATGTTTTCAAATCTTTGAAATTTGTTGTACTGTACCCTTGTAGAAATTTTTTAAGTCCTTGAAAGCTTTGAAATCCACGAAGTTTCTTTTATCTTTGTTCGTGAAATCTTTTCTGTTCATTTGAAATTATTAAAATCTTTTCAAAGCTTCTCAAATTTGTTGAAATCTTTTGAAATCATTAAAAATCTTTTAAATGTTTTGAAATCTTTGAAATCTGGTGTACTGTACCCTTGTTGGATTATTTGAAATTCTTGAAATTTTTCAAAATCCTTAAAATTTCTTTAAAATATTTGAAAAATCTTTCGGAAATCTTTTGTAATCGTTTGAAATCTTGTCAAACAATGTTTTATATAATCTTTGAAACTTTTGTGAAATCTTTTGACATTTCCTACAAAATTTTGAAGTAATTTAAAATCTTTGTCAAAGGTTCGAAATCTTTGTGAAGTGCTCCAAGTCTTTATGCAATGTTCGAAATCTCTGGGGAATTTTTGTTAAAACTTTTTAATCTAGTGTACATGCCTTTTTTGAATGTTTGAAATCCTTCAAATCTTTGTGAAATATTTTGAAATTTTTATAAAATCTTTCTTGAATCTTCGTTTGGAAAATCTTTTGTATTCGTTGCAGTCATTGAATTATTTGAAATATTTTGAAGTCTTCTCAAATGTTTTTAAACCTCTTGAAATCGTTTGAAATATTTGAATTCCTTTAAATCTTTAAAGTTTTAAAATATTTGTGAAATTGCTGTGAAATCTTTATTGAAATCTGGCGTACGCGCCTTTTTTAAATCGTTAACATCCGTAAAATTTTTTTGAAATGTTAAAGACATTTTAAATATTTTGAAATCTTCAGAGATATTTTGTAACCTTTTGAAATCTGTAGTACACTCAAAAACCGATTGGTCAACCCCTCGCAAAATCAGTTGTATGGCCATGGCTTATTCTAATTCTGAAACTAATTAGACATCGAAATTTTAAACTAATAATTTTTATCATTTCTAAGTTGAACACTTCAACAAAAAGTGTCTTGAAATATCTTTATTTATTCTGTAATAAACAAAAGATAAATTATATCTTGACGAATAAAAAAATTTTCAGCAGCAAGATTGTTGCTAAACGAGATGTTTCTTTTATAATAAGCTAAAAGATTTAAATCACTCTTCGCACTTCGATAAAATTACTGTTTTAAAAAAAGAAAAAAAATTAAAATTCAAGGTTTTCGTGGGAAAAACAAGGAGATTTCCAGGTTTTCAACGTTTAAAAAATAGTCAAGGAGAATCCCAGGTTTCAAGGGTTTCAAGGTCACTAGACACCCTGTCAATTATACAGGACATTCAGGACAGCAAAAAACAGCCTGTAAAGTCGAATTCACAATTAGAGAGAAAAAACAAGAATTCGACTTACGACAGAGATAAAAAATGAAATAATCAATTTTAAAAAAAGTTTCGAGAAAATGAGGTTTTAATGTTGAGGAAAGAATTTCATGGTCTCTGAAAAATGTCTTCCAATCGTGATAAAAAATCTAAATTACCAAATTTGACCAAAATAAAATCTCGTTGAATGAGACGAAAAAATTTCCCTTACCCCGGATACGCCCTGCCATCTTTCAAGTTGTGAAAATAATAATTTTCTCAGATGCATTTTGATAAAGCGCAAAAGCTAATGTTCAGCTGCTTGTTGGTCATAAAATTTTATTTGCGTAACGGGACAATTAAATAAACATCCCATTTTCTCAACATGTGCTTTCTTTTTAGTTTTTATATCTGATGCCAAAACTTCCCTTTCTTTCCATCGAGCTTATGTTTTATTTTTATGAATCGCTTAAACAATCCCAAGCCATTTTGCACTTTTTGGTAGAAAAGTGAGTGATAATACGGTGATTTAAACAACAAAGAAAATTTATATCCTACTTAGTGCATGAAAGATAAAAAATTCCCGCTTCAAAAATAAACCCCGTACAATTCCAGCTTTTCACGCGCTTTATCCAAACATTGGAGACCCTGAACAAAGCTCTATTTATTGCCTTCAAAGTTCAAATCTTGAGCATGAAAAATAAAGTTATATTCTATCTGAATATGACTTTTTAAAGGTGAATTCACTTAAAAACCTTCAAAATATTTTTACGATGTTGTTGGATATAGTTATATACCTTGAAATTAAAACAACCTTTAAAAAAAAGTAAAATCAAATTTATTATAGACTACTTACTTGGCTGTAGGCCTCCTCGAGGGTTCAGATGCCGTGGGTGGAGGAGGAGGACCTCGGCGTTCTAATTCTTCAAGATAACCCATCAGAAGGCGGGAACGTTCAGAAGATGCAGCCTCCAGTACGAGGAATCTTTTATCCTTCCTCAGGATTTCTTCAATTTCTGTTAAATACGACCGATTCTCCTGTACCTTTTTGTGCGTCTTATCCGTAATTAACTTCGTTTCCTACAAAATGAATTGTAGATCAATCTCAAAAAGCACATTTTTTAAATTAATATTCATAAATATTTTTAACCAAAATATCTCAAATAAAATAATTACGAATTTGTTCTATACCTGCAAAAGCTCTCGAAAGTCAGCCTTGGCTGCTACAAGTTTGTCTTTGATATATTCTTTAAATTCCTTTTCGCATTTCTAAAAAAAGCATCATTGCAAAGTAAATAGATTAAAATGAAACGACAGAACAAAAGTGGAAATGATAATAGTTCTACAAACCCGATCACTCGAGGAGAATTTTACATATCTTGGGTCGTCCTTAAGTAGTTTTTTAACATCTTTCCAAGAAGCTGTGAGTTCCGATGACACGGGGAATTCCGAAGACGTCCAGATTTCATCGAGAAGCTCCCGGAATTTGTCTCGTTTCTTTCGACCGAGCTGTTCAATGTGTTCGATGAACAACCGCTCCTTTTCCTCGCGATCTAAACTCTCAGCGAGCTCCCATCGGTGGTCCTTTCTTAATTGCCGTTTTGCTTCCCGCCACGCTAGGTCTCCATTTCGAACCTAAAATGAATAATATTTAACGCCTCATTTAGTAAACCTGATTATTTTTTCTTAATCTGAAAAATAAACGAGAAAATTTACCAAATCGGCAAGAAGAGCGCTAAAATGTTGAACAGCTTCGGTGTGTCGATGATGTTGTCTCTCCTTATCTCGATCCCTGAGATGTGTGGCTAAAGTTCTTTGCACTTCTCTTTCTCTTTCCCGAAGACTTGCTTCTGCTCTTCTTTCTCTTTCCCTTTTCTGTTTCTCACGATCTTCCTCAGAGTCGGAATATCCTTCCATTTCCTCCTTCTATAAAAAGATAATATTCACAAGTTATATTTAAATTTATGTTCCTCTATAAATAATAACTAGAAATTATACATGCGCTACAGCGTCCGAGAAACATTACATTGCTAATTGACAATATGCAAATATAAAACAAGGTTACTATGATTCCAATTTCATATTGTATAGTTTAATCACTTTAAAACATAATTTGAAAGGCATGGTTTTATTTTTCATGCAAATTTTTTTTTCACAGATTAATGTAGAACGCGACTTGGAAACATGGAAAGTCAACTAAAAAATATTCAGTTCTTAATGCTTTTTCGGAATTTTTCAATTGTAGAGAATAAAAATTTAAAGCTATTAAGCAATGAGAAAGTTAAATTGCAAATATGTATAAGTATTAAATTATTACTTTTGAATGTATCATTCCTTTCAAATCTTATTCATTCTGTAAAGGCTATGTATTCTTTTCCATTCCTTTCAATTGTTTGAAATGTCTTCAAAATCCTTGAAATTCTTTTACTTTTCTTGAAATGTTCTGAATTCCCTAAATTCCTTGCATTATTTTGAAATCCTTAGATTTTCTTGAATTTCATGGATTTCAAGGACTTTAAAATAATACAAAGAATTAAGAAGGATTGACGGAATTTAGACATTTCAGAGAATTCTGAATATTTCAGGAAAGAAGAATTCAGACGAATAGAAGGAATTTAGAGATTTAAAACAATTCAGGAAATTTAAAGGATTTCTGGAATTCAAAGGAATTCAGTTTTATTAAAACGAAAAATTTCAAACATTTGATCAACCCTCAAACTATTTCATCACAACATTGTTAACTTAAATGCTTTAAATTGTTTTGTAATTATTCAAGTATTCAAAACTGCATTTAAAAATTCTTCAAATTAAAAATAAAGTCCTAAATTGAAAACTTTTTAACTAAATGAATTTAGAATTAGGCTTTATGACTGCATAATTTCCTAATTGAATGCGTAAACAATTAAACTTATTATGTATTTAAAAACAAGTTAAAATCGAACTTATTAAAAATTGCATTCATATTATGTGGTATGGAATTTATATTTCCAATGATTGAAAGGATTTTTCTTCAGAAATTTGTAAAAATCCCAGACAAAAAATAAATTAACTATCATTTCCCAGTTTAACCTGGTATCGAAAATTCACGGTCCTTACTCGGTGTGGCGGCCACCCTGTTTTAAAATTATTAGTTTTGTGAACATCAAAGTTTTTATTTGTTCTGAAAAAAAGTGTCAATGAAAATTTGTTTTTCGCTTAATTTAACCTGGAAGTTTTTCCAAATTATTTTTTAAAATTTTGTATGTTTCGTTTTGAGTGATAATTAATTTGAAGAGCAAATATTCCATATAAAACATTTCTTTCGAAAGTTTAAATAGAATAAAAAAATTAAGCAAATACTAAATAAAATAGCAATTCAATTACAAGCACATTTTTCGTTGACATTTTCTCAATATACGCTACTTTTATTTTTTCTTGTATTCTGCCAAGATCTGAGTTTAGATAAAATATTTCGCAATAATCAAACATTTTAATATCGTTTATAAATCCATTGTTCAAGCATAAAAAGTTTCTGAATTTTTACTAGATACTAATTTCCTCTAAGTTCAGGCGTTGGAAGAATAAAGGGAAAAATCAGCACAATTCTAATATCTTATATGCCTTTAAACGTTCGTCTTGCCTTGTTTTAAATTTTGGTTTAGAAGGAATAAATGTCTTAATTTTTTGATATACACGAAGACACAGAAGAGAATTACGGGAAAAAACTTAATTCCAATCCGGGAAATCCGGAAAGTTATTGGTTGGCAATGCAATGTTTTCCGCAATGTAGCGCGCGTATAATATTGTCATTGCTATATAAAGTCCTCTAAACAAAAAGAATTTTGAACAAATTATTACCTCGATTTCCTTTCGTGACATTTTCTCTTCATTGTCATCAATCTCCCCGACTTCTTTCTCCACAGAAACCTCGATTTTTTCCTTGCCATTTTCTTCACTACTAGTAGTTTCCTTTTTTTGTTTCTTTTCTTTAGGTGCGTCCTTGTCATTTTTGTCTTTTGAAGACTTGTCTTTATGTCTGTCATCCTTCCTCTCTCTATCCCTCTTCTCAGATTTGTGGTGATCTTTGTCTCTATGCCGATGATCTTTGTCCTTATCCTTCTCCTTTTTCCTCTCCTCCTTCAAACTGCGAATGTAGTCCCTAAACCAATCCTCGCGAGCACTAGCGGATTCTACGCACCTGTATCTCCAATCCGTCTCCAATTTCTTCTTACAATCACTCCAATGAGAATGTCTGTCAATGTCTTTGTGCTCTTTTAGCAGCGATATGAAATCCTTTTTAACCTGGAATAGACGCAACGAAAAAAGTGTCATAGCGGGAGAATAAAATGTCATACTTTTTACTTTAATTTAGTATAATATACATGTTTGTCAATTAATTTTGCAGCTCATTCTTCATGCACATTTGATAGTTCCAATCAATAATGACCCTCATAGCCTCATTATTTTCATTAAATTACGACAGAATGTTGCAATTAAATTAATAATCACATTATTCAAAGTCAAAGTAACTTTGAAAAAGTTTCACGACAACGAAAATTAAATGAGCTACGAAAGGTCTATTGATGGGATTATTTTATGCGAAACAAGTTGCTCGTGTTTGCTGAAAAAAATTACACCAATTACATGCTGTAAAATTAATCACGAATCGATGTTAACGTTTATTGTTATTTTAAATATTTTCAAGATAAATTTCAAAATTAAAATTGGAATTATATTTAAGGAGAAGAAAAACTCGTTAACGACGATTCGAATTAGGAAATAAATATATTTTTCACGGCTGTCCTCGCTGAAAAAAAAGAATCTGGTTAGTATCCTTAAACTAAAAGATTATACCGTATTAAACATATTTTCATTTAGATAATTAAAATCTAAAATTCGTTTCTTAAAACCAATTTCTTCTCATATCCTCAATTTTATATTAAATCAAAAGAAAAAGTTATCTTCAATATTTAAAATGTTAACGCTTTCCAATTTTAATGAAGATTCGTTTATTTTTCAAAATAAAAAGAGTAACATAAAATTAGATAGAACTTAGTTTTTCCTCTGCATTTCATGTCTAAAGCAATAAAAATAAAATTCTATCCAATGATTCAGCTTTTATTATATTTATAATGAAAGAAGAGCTGAGAATGAAAAATACTGCTCTTTATTATTTTAGATAAAAATTGGCGAGAAAAAGGTAAGTACTAACTGATATAAATTTTTCATTAAAGACATAATGTAATATAACTTTAGTGATTCAGTTAAAAAGCACAACATATAATTGAATAAGGGGTTAAATCAATTTTTTATGAACAAAATTATTTTCTAGTAATTGTAAAGAAAACTATTAACAAAAGACTCTAAAGGCAATTAAAATAATTTTCATGAACATGTACATCATATGTTTAATTTCAAAATCAAAATTTCGTCAATTTATTGAATTCAAGAGAAACTTACAAAAATCAATGAATGTTCAAGAAGGGAACAGGGCAGATACTTTAAATATCATTTTCGATACCTTCAACGATCTGATCCAAAAAACAGAAATTTTTAATTTTTAATCAGATATCTGCCAATATTGTTCATTTTTATATCAGAATAATATCCTTGCTTAAACTTATAACACCGAACTTTTTTCTGTTTCTGAAACATCAAAATGAAATTAAAGTGAAAATTTCTCCATAAAATGTCTATTTAAAGAAATAATGTACGGCTAAAATAAAAATAAAACATAATATAAGCAAATACTCCAATACCTCGTTAAAAGATAAAAATGAGTGCTTTTTTGGATCATTTTAATCAAATCTCTAAGTCGCTGAATTTTGTCTACAAGAATGATCAAATACTGCTGATTAAACTTTTGAATGAAAATTAATTTTCTTCTTTGGGCAAAGTGCGATCTATAATCGTGAACCCGTGCAAATAGAATCTGAACAAATTTCTTTCAGATTTTAAGTTTTCATACTCGTTTTGGCACCAAATTTCTATACAACCGAACGACTCAAATCAAGATTATCATCATTTACTAAATGCGAATAATGGCAACAATTCAAAAGCATTAGAAACCCTCTTTCATTCCTCCTAAGCTCTTTCACTCTTCATAGAAAATATCATAAGGATAGATTCGAGAAATCGAAAGCTTAACATTTTTTTTATTCTAGAATAGCATGAAGCGAAAACTCACACAAAAAAAAGAAAGAGCTGAGGAGACAGAGTTTATAAATTATTTGTTTATATTTTAAGATTACACTGTCTACTGATTATGAACAAAAATCTGAAAGTTCCAAGGTTTTCCAGGTACGCATATTCTTTTAAATACAAATTAAAGTATAATTCCAAGAATAAAATCTTTAATTCAGACCAAATTGTAGGCTTCCATAAAAATAGAAAATAACCTTTTTCGAAAGGGATTCAAAAGACTTTAATTTAAAGACTAGAAATCTGAAGAATTTAAGTCCAACATAAAGAAAATACTTTAATCTTGAAAGCAAATAATTAAAATTGTTTGTGAATTTAAAAGAATTTAAATTTAATTTAATTTCTATTTGGAAATCATTACAACTTCTATAGATTTTAAAATTAAAAGAAATACGGCTTTAATTTTCTGCTTTAGAACCTATTGGAATTTTAAACACAAATAACCTTCAAACTACATAGGACAATACTAAAAAAATTTATTTCAAGAGGGTTTCAGTTTAAATGTTTTTTTTATAGTAAATCCTCAATTGTCGAAATTTTGAAAGGACCAAGACTCAAAATGTGTTAAACTTAAAAGCAATAATATTTTATGAATTTATAATCTAATTCAAATTACACTTTCCAACTTGCAAGGAATCAATCCCAATTTGATTATATTAAATAATTTCTTAGTTTTCTCAATTTATTAAAAAAGCCTTCTTTTTGCAAACCACGAAACGTTTAAAAATCATCGCAACTTAAAAGCGTTTAAAATGAGAACCTTATAATATAATGTTTTTAATTTTTCGAATTTAAATAATTTTTGTAATTAAACTGACAAGCGTGATATCTGAAACCCGCCCTAAGTGTCCTCTAACTAGTGTAAGATCACCTATTATTTCAAGTTTAAAAATTAAAGAACCGAATTCAAAATGATCTGAATTAAAAAAAAACCTTAAATCTCTTGAAATTTTCAGAATCTTCCACTTGAGTATTGACCCCCCCCCCCCCCCCCCCCCCCCCCCCCCAACTGAACTAAACCTGAGGCTATCTAATGCTTTCGGCAAGGGCTGCAAACTAAAGTTTAAATAATTCTTACATCGTCGCATGATATGTAAGCTCTGTGGTGGCGTTAGCTTTGTACAAGATCTGTACCACATCCCAAAAGACGATAAAAGATCTTCAAGAAGATTCGAGACTAGTGCTACCTCAGGGCTCGTTTGCATTTCCAACGATTGCAAGAGAATTTGACTTTTGTTTTTTTTTCTTCCTTTCTTTTTAAATCTTTACCTTAAATTTCTCTTTTTATTTTTTGTTTTGAAAAAAGTTATTTTTTGTCAAGTAACGAGGATTACGAGTAATATACAAATACCGAGTTCGTTCATTCTCATGACTCTGCTTTGGAGTAAAGAATGCGGCGCGCGAGGGTGTGCCATGTGTGCCACGCAGTGTAGGTGGGGATGGTAGATGACATCATCCATGCCACCAACCAGCTTCAGAACCAAGCCACTCCACATACGGAACCTGTCCTGCCTGCCTCCTGACTGAAGTGGAGAGTTCAGAACACATAAGTATACAAGGAACCGTCACATACTAACAGTTTTATTTTCTCTATCTCTCTCCGGATTTTGAGAGCTATAAATTTGCTTTATTTTATTTTTATTTTTATTGATAACGAATAACGAGAAAATCTACTCAGGAGCGGAGAATATTTATAAAACATTCTCCCTGTTCGTGTTCCTCATCCATTAATGACGTTAATCAGATTTCAAATACGAATTATTAGATCGTACAAGTTGAACAAAATAATAACATACCTATGGAACCTGAAAGAAAAGTGTATTATCGCTGAAAAGAAATGTGGGTTACGGTATATTATCTTGCTTTAAGACGCTGCCTATTTATTTATTATTATTATTATTATTATTATTATTATTATTATTATTATCACTACTAGTTGCAAATGATTTCAAACATATTTAATTGTGCGATGTGAAGATGTGAGAACATGAAAATAGGCAGGGCCTCAAGGCTTAAGCTTAAGGCTTTTAACTTATTTCAAATTATCAACTACTTTAATTTTTAATTGATGTTATGTTATGTGTGCATGCAGAGCACAAACTGGGTGCGCAATAGACATCGAGCTGGTACCACCTTTATCGTATGCTCACCCAATATCATGACAAGCAGAAAACAAGAATTCACATTAATTTTAATTTTTCATTCGACTTAATTTGCCTCTCTATTTTACTTTCTAATTCAATCTGTTTACCTAATTTGCTTTTGAATACTTCATTTTACTTTAAATATAAATTTCAACTTTCAAAACTCGTTTCTGCTTCCATAGATTTTGAATAAAAATTTACAGCTGAAAAGAAAAGAGATTATGTAGCGTTTGTTTTTGCAAAGAATTGGACATACCTGTTCTCGCTTGGCCGTCTTTTCTTCCTTTTCTCGCTTTCGAACTTCGAGAAGATACTCGTTGAAAAGACTCTCGCGTTCCCGCATCTTTTCTACGTTTTTAAACCTGTCGTCGCGTCCGTGCTTTTGTGCAAAATCACTGAAGGATGATCTGAAAAAAAGGGTTTATTTTATTATTTAAAACACTTTTAATATTATTCACTTAAAATTCGTGGATTTAAAACTAATATTAATGGGGAAAAATGGGAACTTACTTTCCATGCAGAATGGCCTCTTCAAGAAGCTTTTGAAACTGGTCCTTCCTTTCCTTCATTTTGTTCCTCTTCTCCCGGCGCTCTTCCTCAGCCCTTTCTTTCACGTATTTCTCGAAAACTTGCTTCCTCTCCTTCGAAGTTAAGAGCAGATATCGAGGGTCGAAGACTATTTTGTGCAACTCCTTTTCCCAGGTGCTGAACGCGGATACCTGAAATGGAGAATTGCAATTTGGATTGGATTCAAATGCGAAAACATTTGAATTAAAACTAGACTAACCCAAAGATTTGAAAATAAAAGAAAAAATATTATATCTAAGGATAACAACTTACATCTTTTTCAGCTAGCATGTCCTTGAAGGATTTGATTCTCGTTTCCAAGGGGACAATTGCTCTTTCTCTGGCTGCTCTCACCTCCGCTTCAATGGCTGCTTCCTTCCCGATGTCGATCGTCTTTTTCCCTTCCTTCTCCTCCTCTTCTTTGACGACTACAGCTTCAAATCAAGTACAATTTTTAATATTTCGGATATAAAAAAACTACACACAATTTCAAATACCTAAGGCACGGATCACAAAAATTCGACAGAAAGAGTAACTAGTCATTTTTGTTTGAAACAAACTTTTTTTAGCTATCTTTGAAAAATTGGATAAACACTTTCGCACTGTTTACGGATGAAGATACATAGGAAAAGAAATAGAGATACAAAATTTAAAAATAGATCAACAATAAAAATGCTTATATTTCGAGGGGTTGGCGATTTGAATTTTAAGTGTACCCCAGATTAATGATTTTAAGTATTTCAAAGATTTCACAAAGATTTAATAGATTTCAACACAGACTTCAAAGATCAAAAAATTTTAAAGGTTGCAAAAGATTTCAAAGATTTAAATTATACAGCAAGGCTAGCACACCAAATTTCATAAGTGATCAACCTTTCCTCATATTTAAAATGTATTTTAAACTGATTTTTTGTTAGTAGAAGGCCGTGCATAAATTACGTAGTCTTTTGGGTGGAGGGGTAGTTCAAAAAATTGTCTAGGCTGTCTTAGATGGGGGAGTGGATACATGGCCAAAATAATTTCTTATGTAAAATATTTTTACGTCTGTGAATCCCTAAAAAATAAAACTTTTAACAAATTGTAGGAAAATGCAAATATTTAGTTCAAAATTTCTAGTTAAAATTTTGTTAATTTTTTTTTTGCAGAAAGTGAACCCTCTTGGTATAAAACTCAAAATTTTGATTGAAAATGTATGCACTTTGTTGAAAATTCATATTTTTGTTTGAAATTTAATCTTTTGGTTAAAAATGCAACGTTTTGGAAGATTAAACTGGTTTGTTGAATTTGTCATCATGAAAACAAAAACATAAACCCAAGACGACTCTCTCGACTCCAGTTCTACCTCCCCCCTCTCCCAACTCTCTCTCCTTAACTGAAGTTTTTGGTGGGACTGACGTTAGAACTACAATCTCCACCCTATGACGATTTGATACTTAACTTTGACATGATTTCGACTCAGAAAATAAACTTATTGCATAAAGGTGTTAGTTGGGCATATAATCTAAACAATGAATAATACAAACTACAAAATAGCCTCGGAAAGGACTGGAACTTTTAATGACAAAAGGCATCCACACGGAAAATCTAAAGGTCATGTTTCAGGCGACGAATGGACACTGGGTGTTTGCAATGCTAGGAGAGTAAATGATCTAAAGGTAAAAGAATTGCGTGCAACTATGGACGTGAAGAAACTAGACATTTTATGTGTGTCTGAAACAAAGAAAAAGCGATACGAAACCAAAGACATAAAAAACGGCGTGTTGAAAGGCGGCTTTGAAATATGGTCAGGAGTAGACTGTGAATCACATGGTAAACAAGGAGTAGGTCTGATTTTGAATGAAAGAGCAAAGCAGCATCTCGGAGACCATGGTTTCGTGTCTCTCAGACTGCTGTGGGCTAGAATGAAAGTAGGAATCAGAAGATTATTTATCATAGCATGCTACGCGCCGGTTGATAGTGATCCAAGAGAAGTAAAAGACGCCTTCTGGGACACTTTAAATGACACAATAAACATTTGCGAACATGGGGAAAGAATAATTCTACTAGGAGACATGAACGGTTGGGTGGGCATCCGAAATCAGGATACAGAAAGAGTATTAGGTAATTTTCGGGATCCAAGAACAAACTATAACGGAGATAAATTACTTGGTCTATGCTTAGAAAGGGGTCTGTTTATTACAAATACTTGGTTTAAGCATAAAATGATCCACATGTACACCTGGTCTAAAGGAAATAGCCGCAGTATAATTGACTTTGTTGTTGCGGATGAAAGACTAAGAGAGTTAGTCAAAGATACAAGAGTCATGAGGGGTCCTGAATGCAATACTGATCATTACCTACAGAAACCGAATTTGCGAATAGATTTCCAAAATAAGATAATCGAAATCATAGATAGGGCAACATGGGAGGACCGTATAAAAAACAAAGATATAGAGGGCGCCTGGACAATGTTACGGGATATCCTTGTCAGATGTACGATCGAAGTGTGTGGTACCGCAGTTGTAGGAAGAATGTTGGTGATGCGTGGTGGAACGATGAAATTCAGGCTGCCCAAAAAGCAAAAAGAGAAGCGCACAAGAGAACTTTGAACATCGCAGGTCTTAGCAACGAAGAAAGAAATAGACGTAGAAATGATTATAGACGCGAAAACGGGATACTTAAACGATTAGTTAAAGAAAGTAATGATACAATTAGAGCAGAAGAAGAGATAAAAATACAAAACGACTTTGAAGGAAGCAGGAAACTACTTTATA
>NC_046663.1:88141368-88148901 GCF_010883055.1 Belonocnema kinseyi
GTTAGGGATATAATTAAGAACTTGAAAAACGGTAAGGCTGCCGGGGTAGACGGTATTAACGCTGAAATGCTTAAACAGGGTGGCGAGTGCATACCACCTAGACTGTGCGAATTGATAAATTAATGTTTCGAGATGGGAGACGTCCCAGACGATTGGAAAAAAGCAATTATCGTACCAATATAGAAGAGAAAGGGAGATAAAAGCGAGTGCAATAATTACAGAGGGATTAGCTTAGTAAGCACCGTAAGTAAAATATATTCAAAAATACTCATTCGTAGGGTAATGAAAATAACAGAAGCAAAGATTTGGGAAGTCCAAAGTGGGTTTATGCCAGGAAGGGCATGTACGGATCAAATATTTAGCTTAAGGCAAATAACAGAAAAAAGTTTGAGAGTAGGAAAAAAAAGTTTTCTGTGCATTTTTTGACCTAGAAAAAGCTTTTGACAATATAGATAGAAGTAAACTTTGGGAAGTCCTGAAAGAGTATGGAGTCAATGGATGGATCCTACAAGCTATAAAAACAATATATACAGGTAGCAAAGCGAGTGTAAGAGTGAATGGGAAACTGAGTGACTGTTTCGATATTATTCAAGGAGTTAGACAAGGATTCGTTATGTCTTCATGGTTATTTATATTATTTATGGGCAAGTGTTTAAGAATGGCTCTCTTCGACGAAGAGGGTGTAGATCTCGAAACAGTAAGGGTACGTGGGTTAGCGTTCGCAGATGATAAGGTTGTTATGGCAGAGTCTATCGAAGACTTACAAAGAATGTTGAATAAACTAGATGCAAGCATGAAGAGCATGGTCTCAAAATTAACGCAAATAAAACAAAAACTATGGTGTTCGAAGGAAAGAGTGAGAAAACACTATGCAATATTTTATTAAATGATGAGAGAAATGAACAAGTTGATAAGTTCGTATACCTTGGTAGCTTATTTACTAGGGACGGGAAGATAGATGAGGAATTAGATAGACGAATAAATGAAGGTAAGAAGGTTATTAGTAGAGCAGGTCCCCTTATCAGAAGTAAAAATATATCAAATAAAGCTAAAATGGCAATAAATAATTCCATATTTGTACCGACAGTAAAATTAACGCAATTGACATGAGATTCATGCGCATAATATGCGGGAAAACCCTGATGGACAAAGTAAGTAACGAGATAATTCTAAAAGAATGTGGTGCAGAAGAGACGCTAGTAGACACATGGGAAAGAAATCGGTTAAGATGGTTCGGACATGTTGAGAGAATGCCAAATGAACGACTAACGAAACAAGTGTATCAAGGTAAAGTAAATGACAGCGTGCCCAGAGGGAGACCGCGGAAAGAATGATTAGAATGTGTGAAAGAGACTCTAGTTAGAAGAGACATAAGAAGTCACAGAAACACGAGAGCATGCATGAAAAAATGCATGGACATAAAAGAAGCTAGAGAAGTATGCCAGAACAGGAAAGTATGGCGGCAAATAGTTAATATAAAGAGTGTCAGTAGAGTGAATGACGCCTGAAACAAAAGACCTTAGCCACTAATGAACCCAAGTGGGGAACCTTGCATAACGACTTCGTGAGGTTCTTCGCTTGGGGTGATTGCTAGAGAGATTGATTAGTAATCTGGGTCGGAGCAGTGTTGCGGAACGAACGTGTTATTTACTTAAATAGCACGAGAATTCTGAATCAATCTGAAAAATCTCTATCCCTTCCACACATTACTCTTTTCCCCTACCGAGTGAGTCACGCCTACCCCGAAAGGGAAATGGCTTAATGTTGTAATAATAATATTAACTATTCTAACTTAAAAATTGTGATTTTTTTATTTGAAATACCAACTATTACGTTTTTCGTTGAATATTCATGATTTTTTGTGAAAATTAATTTTTTCAACCGGAAATTTAAAAACTTCATTTTTGGTGAAAAATGTATCTGTTTTAGATGAAATTTCTCTTATTTGGTTGATAACTTATGTATTTTATTTGAAAAATTTGTTGTTGTTGCAGAAAATTAATTTTTTACTTAAAATGCAACTCATTGGTTGAAAATGAAAATATTTCCGACTTGAAATGAAAGTATTTCTTAGATGAAATATTAACTATTGCATTTTTCGTTAAAAATTCATCTTTTCAGTTGGAAAATTCAAGTACTTTGTTGAATTTTTTTTAAATTAATTTTTTGAACGAAAAATGTATCAGCTTAGTTGAAAATTAAATTGCTTGGTTAAATATTAGTGATGTTAAAAATCCAACTGTTTGGTAGAAAAATCATCTGTTTTGTAGAAAATTATTTTTTGTTTGAAAATTAATTTTTTGTAACACAAATTTAACTACTGCATTTTTGATAAAAAATTGATCCTTTCTGGTTACAAAATTCAAATATTTGGTAAAAAATTTGCCTTTTCGGTAGAAAATGATTCTTCTTAGTTGAAAATTCATCTATTTTGTTCAAAGTTGATGTTTTTTGTTTAGAATTAGTGTTTTTGGTAGAACATTATTCTTGCTGCTTAAAAATTCATTTTTTTGCTCAAAATAAAACTACTTAGTTGCTACTTTAAACTGTTTTATGGAAATTTCGCCTTTTTGTCTTCAAAATTCAACATTTTAATGCATTTTTTTCTTTATTAACTGAAAAATCTTAAATGTTTTGTTGTTAATAGTTATTTGTCTACTGGTCTGAAATCAATTTTTTTTTTTTTTAATACTGATTTTTATTTCTAAATTTAGACTATTCGATGCAAAAACCCATCATGTAATTTAATACATTTATCTGGTCAAAAACATAACATAAAGAAATATGAAACATTCCAATGTTTGAAAAAGTAGACAAAAAACAATTAACATTAAATTATTTATTATACTGTTTGTTGAGAATTCATCTTTTTTTTTGTTTGAAAATTCAACTACTTTGTTAACTCATGAGAAACAGTAAGATTTTATTAAATCTCCCTTTCCTCCAAATCATTTTATATAATTTTGGGATCACCCCTAAATAAAGGTACGAAAAATATCTAGTCCAAAACTTAAGGATCCTAACGAAGGGGTGGTTCAAAATTTCAGAAAAAAAGTTAACGTAATTTATGTATGGCGCCTGGGTCGATAGATTTTAATTCCTTATTCATGGCATTTTTTTTCTAGCATATTCTTTTCAATAGACACCCCTGAATTATTCAAAGCAATTTTCTAAGTAAGTTGTAAAGAAATAATAATTTTGTGAACATGTAAAACCCAGTCATATAACAATCAGCCCTAAATTTATTATACTTTTTTATGCTCCTAATATGCTACATTTTCATATTAATTTAGATTTCCAAAATCTAGTTAACTTTAGAGAATATGAGATGTTTTTGGTTTTTAACTGAAACCGTTTGTCAAAAAGAGGCCTACCTACTCGCATATATCGAATTTACTGAAAGTGTAGCTTGATATGCAATAAAATTGAGAAAAACATTTTTTACATAGGAAAAGGAATCTAACTAATTTTTCTGCTAACACCCCTTTTCCACGATGCTAATGAAGAAAAATTAAAAATATATTATGAAACTTTTTAACCTTATTTGAACATCTTTTCCGAGTGACATTTATCGAAATTTTTGGTTTGTTTTTATGTTACTTCGATCCGTTTTCGGCAAATAGATAAAGGACACGATTTAGCTTTTTTTTTTCAAACGTTCTAGGCTTAGCAAAAATATTTTTGCTACGCTCAACGATTTTTTGTGAAGTTAGACGAGGCCTTTTTCTTTACTTAAAAGTGCTTTGATTCATTGTATTTAAAAAAATTATTCGCTGTCGATTTCTACCAATACAATAAAATTAATAAATAAGTAATTCAGGAAATACTTGAAATAAATAATGATGTATAACTGGGTTCACCCGAGTAAAAGTTTAAAACAAATATAATGTTGGGCAGTAACCATCTGAAGCCTGTCACAAGATTTAATAATAATGAAATAATAAAAAGGTTTAGAATTCTCGCTTTAGAGAATTTTTGAAATTTAAGTGGAAAAATAGTGGATTAGGTAGAAAAGAAAACGGAATGCGATCCCTGCTAAGTGTATTAATTCTAGTGGCATAAAAACCGATACCTTTAGGTTCTTCCTGCTTAATTTTTTTAACAGGTGGCGGCTGATCTTCATCGCTACTTTCACTCGATTCCGACTCTCTCGCTTTTTTTATAGACCCAAGAGCTTCCGGTACATTCGAAACCATTTTTTCAACATCAGCGCGACCAACAAGATCCTCCGGTTTTTCCCAAACTGATATTCTTGAAGAGGGATTGTAGAAGAAAACACGGCCATCGCCAGTCCAAACAACACACCTTAAGAAAATATAATAAGAACATCAGGAATCCGATTTCAGTGAAACTATTAGTATTAAAGTAAATATGGATTCGATTAGATTCTTAAAAACCATACCAAGGAGTTCCAGGAACAGGAGTACTAGAAATAGGTCTTGACTTGTCTTGAGGTTTGACTTCTTTGGGAGCTTCTTCCTTCTTCCCTTTATTACCTTCCGAGTCCTTGGCATTTTCTTTGGCATCTGAGCTTTCGGCATTAGCTTCTTGATTTGTTGAATCCATTGCGTTGGCGTTGCTAGTACTCGTCGTAGTAGAGGTAGTGCTGGTTGCAGATGATCCTACGGCTTCGTCGGCTTTTTGTCTCACATTGGCTTTGGCATCTGTAAAATGTAATATCCAAAAAAATGTGTAATAAAATGTAAAAAAATAGATATTAATAAACATTTAATTCAAAAAGAGATTGGAAAACATACTTTCGAAGTCTTTCAGAGCCTGTGGCTTTTCCCAGACGGATTCTCCAGCTTTACTATTATAATAATAAAGTCTGCCATCAGGAGCTCGATGTTCAGTCCAAAGCATGGCAGCTGCCACTAATTCAGGATCGATCTGAGCTATAATTGAAGGATCTTCGGTTGGGACTTGAGACGTCATGACACCGTGAGGCATTTGAGGCATACCTGCAACCAAAAAAATATTTATAATTTATAAAACTGCATAAACTAGCAGAACAAATAGGCGAAACAGGAAACACCTAAACTTTGTAAACAGAGTCTGTTTCGAAGGATGATTTTAAATTCCCGCTTTTCTTCCAGTCAATTTTTTATATTTCCGGCCTGGGAATTATAATTTTTCTTGAAATTTCCATGTCCTAACTTTGAAATTTCCATGTCCTAACTTTGCATTTTTATTCTTTGAAAAATTCTCTGTTCCACGTCAGAATTATATAGTTCTTTCAGATAATTCAATGTTACAGACCAGAATTATAATTCCTCTTCAAAATTTTCTCTCCTAAGTCAGAAATATAATTGTTTTGAAAAATTCTTTGTTGCAGATCTGAATGATAATTTTTTAGCATATTCTATGATCGAATTCAACATTACGTATAATTTCCTGTTCTAACTTAAAATGATCATTATTTTCGCAAATTCAATATTTAATGTCAGAATTATACTTTATTAGGAGTCTTTAAAAAATTCAGTATAAATACACGGCCCTGACTGTTTACGTTCGAAGACGCTTAATTTAAGTCGAAGGTCAGAACCAAAACCGTACGTAAATTTGAAATCGGCTGTATTTACACAAATACACACACAAAGGGTGTCACAAATGTAGCGGAACATAAGTGTATTTTCTTAAGTGAGCTATTTTTCACAAATGTCAAGGTCACGCTCGCAGTAACTTTTGACAAGAAACCTGATGTTGGACTTTAGTTTGGACCTTGAGGATGACCTTCGTGCTTTTTTCAAGTTCAAATTTTTAAATAAATGAAAATGCCCCCTTTGACACCGATAATCGAAAGAATGGAAAAGTTTACATTAAAATACGCACTTAGGTCATATGTTCCGGATGACCCTAAGGGTTACACTAAGATCATTTTAACTCAAAGAATGTTTTGATGGGTTTCAGAACAGCATTTTTGGAAAATATTCCATAGCGGACAAACTTATGTAAGTATTACGCTTTCATGAGAGTCTAAACTTTGACCCTGAACTGCGGGCCGTTTGAAGGTCACGACCGCTCAGGTCGGGTAAGTAAGGGCGAATTTTGAGCGTTAACAAAAAACATTACCCAAGGGGATTTTGACCTTGCTAAGGCTGAATCTGTATGTGATAAATGTTACTTTTGTTTTGACATTGGGGATAACCTTGATGGCTATTTCAGGATCAACTATTTTTTTATATTGAAAAGTCTTATTTTTATGCAAACTCCTGTTAAATAAAACAAGAATCCAACGACCAAATTCGAACAACGAGAAAACTAAAAATCTTATTGCAATATGAAGAAACCAAAAAACAAATAAAATTTTTGGACAAAATTAAGTTTATACAAAATACAGGTTTCAATAAAAAAGCAGTTGACCTTAAAAGTCATTCTCGAAGTCATGTTGAACGTCCTTACTGCACGTGCCTTGTTGAACTAAATAACTTTAGTCGTTACGAAAATTTTTTGAAAGCTTCTCTTCCCAAAGGTAACCACACCTCGCATAGGCTTAAATGACCTTAAAGTGACCTTCATCGTCGAATTCGACTTGTGACCTAAATATATATTTTATTGTACGATCTCCCTTTATTTCGATTGCCGATGACAAAATGAAGCTTTTCATTATAAAAAAAGTTGACCTTGAAATAGCAATCAAGGTCATCACCAAGGTAAAAAAAGGCACGTTCATCACATACAGATTCTACATTAGCGACCTCAAAACCCCATTAAATAATGTTTTTCGTTAACGCTAAAAATTGACCTAATTTACCCGAGCTGAGCGGTCGTGAATTTTAAACGGCCGCCAGGTCAGGGTCAAAGTATTGGAATATTTTCCAATAATGCTGTTCTTATAGCTATCGAAACATTGTTTGAGTTAAGATGACCTTATGGTGACCTCTAACGTCATCCGGAACATGTGACCTAAGTACATGTTTGAATGTAAAATTTCCCGCTCTTTCGATTGCCAGTGTCAAAAAGGGGCATTTCCATTTTAAAAAAGGCTGACCTCATGCAGGTTCAATGCGATGAATCGGCGGGATCTCGTGACCTTTGGATGGACGGAGCGACTGAATCACGACTTGCTAGAGTGCTACGATGCGAGTGTGGCCCGTGAACGGGGTTACATGGCACGGCTGCATGCTCTGTGGTGCGAGAAACTCCCGGAGCTATCGCATTTTTCGCAGCAACGTCTGCGAAACCATGCTGAACTACTCCGTAAAAGGGGCTATGTAAGCGGAACGCCTATTCTACCACAGCTAGAACAAGCCGGCAACAAAGAAAGAGAGGCGACACTAAGACCAACCGCGGGCAGGCATCCAATAGATGAAGAGCGATGCTTTACGACCCGGAAAAACATCAACACCAAGGTTTCTCTCAAGCCTAAAGATCTGGCTGAAATGGATAACGAGCTTCGTGGACATTTTTCCGGTAAATCCGACCTCTGGACTATCAATTATTGTGTGTATAATGCAGCGAGAGCTTTGGCCGATGCGAACCATAAAACAAAACCAACGGCTGATCATAAGACCAAAAGACGAATGCATCAAC
>NC_046663.1:88149001-88156462 GCF_010883055.1 Belonocnema kinseyi
CTTAGGGTCCACGAGGCTTTTGCAGGATCGTCGTATTGATTCCTTTACAGACTATAACCACCTATCTCACGGTTGTGAGACGTGGTTATGGCTGAAATTTTAAGGCGATTTCGCTGGAAGCGGGTGCAATTTTTCAGATTAGCAAATACTTATTAACGAGTTTAAGTGCACACCGGATTTCAAAATTTAAAACTTTAAAGGTAGCAAAAAATAAAATAAAAACATCATCACTCATATATATTATCGTCATTAAAGACTTGAGCCTTTCTTAATGGTCATCTCGAGATTTTTTGTCGGAATTACAAATTTTATTTGCAACAACGAATTTTGTAAAAGTATTATAATCCTAACTTGGGCAGGATTTTTTAAATTATTTTTTTATCCTAAATCGGAATTAAAATTACTTTTCAAAATTCCCGGTCCTCTTTACGAAAATTCCAGTTCCTAAACGCCCAGTCACAATTACATTTATTTCAAATAATTCCCCGTTCTAAGTTAGAATTATATTTATGTACAAGTATTTCCTATAATGACTCCGAAATAAAACAACTACTTTTTTCTAAAATTTAAAAGAGGGAAGATTCAAATTCTGGCAAATTTTCATTTGAAATAAAAGAAAAGCAGAACTTTTAAATTAAAGAAAATATGGATTTGGAAAAGTGAATTTTCAAAATCTAACTAATTCTGACATTATTGGTTTTAAAACAAAATAATATTTTTTTACGAAATTCCCTGTTCTAAATTAAAAATTATAATTGTTTACAAAATATTGTTTATATTTAATTGATTTATACACTGTTGCAACTCAAAATTATAATAATATAATATATGAAACCACTTTTAATCTGTATATTCATTCATTCTAGAAAAAAATGTTCCTGGTCTTTTTTCACTTTTTAGGTCAAAATTCGGATAAAAATTAAACTTACCCCAGCCAGTCTGTGGTGGTCCATATCCTCCGAAAGGCTGGAATCCAGGAGGTGGCATTCCAAAGGGAGCTGCGCCAAAAGGTGCAGCAATCGGGCCACCAAATTGGTTCGGCATTCTATGTTGCATAGGCACCATACCCGGCGGTGGTTGCATAATATTTGTGTTTACTGCCGGAGTAGTCACAACAGGTGCAGCAGACACAGTCACTGCAGTGCCTAAAATTAAATAAAAATATTACCCACAAGTTCATTATGACATAAATAAAAATATAATTAACAATACAAGTTAAAATATCCACAAACTACTTTGAACATTTCTTATACTAATTCCCACTTGCCATTATAAATTGCGGGGATCACGACGATTTATTAGTTCAATTTTAGATCAAAGAGGGCATTTATTACGAAAAAGAGGACTAGAGAAGGATTTCATTTAATATTGAAAACTTTTTATATCACATGGATATATCGTGAATATTGAACCAGAGTGCCTTCTAACAGTAGCGCTTTTTTCAATCGTTTCAATGTGAAAATGCATTTTTTAGCAAGTTTTGAAAAATCTGTTTGAACACTTCAGCACTTTATACTGGTAAAAGATAGATCAAAACCAAATGAAAGAAAATCAAAGATTGAAAAACATATAAACAACAGAATTTAACAATGATTACGCTTGATTTTATTTTAAAAAAGTAGATTTCTATTCTTTATTTCTCTCCAAACTTATTTTAATGTCAGTTAAAAAAACACTATAGTCTAAAAACAGAGATTCAAAAAATTATTAATAACGAAAATAACAAAATTATGAAAATAACAATTTTCTTCAATAAAAAGCTTGCTAACACGAAAAAACCGGCCATATAATAATCAACGCGAAATATACTTTTTTGTATTTCATTTTCCATTTCGAAAAAGTTTCTTATACCTCTATACTTTGATGTGTAGTTATACGCATTAAAAAAATATAAAAAATAAATCAAATTTCCTATTTATTTATCGTAGACTTCACGGTCTTTTCCCTATTACCCTTTTTCCACTTGAATTTAAACTGAATTAATAGAACCCAATAAGAAAATCAAACTATTTTTAGCTGAAATTTCAATGTACATGGTTAAAGAGTGTATAATTATATTAATTTTTAGTCGAAAATTCACCTTGTTTGATTAGCAATTTAATTATTTTTTTGAAAATAAACCTTTGTTAAAAATGAAACTATTTCGGTTGGTTGAAATTATATTTTGTATTGAAAATTCATCATTTCGGGTTGAAATTTTATCTTTCTTGTAAAAATGTTCGTCGTTTTGGCTTGAAGCTTCAACAATTTAGTAGAAAATTCAACTATAGGCTTGAAGATTTAAATATTTGGTTACAAAATTAACTGCTTTGTTGTAAACTTGTCTTTTTCGTTTGAAAATTTAACAATTTAGTTGAAATTTTGTTCTTCCTCGACTGAAAAATCTTTCTTGATTGAAAACAATTTTGTTCTGGTTGAGGATTAAAATATTTTATCAAAAATTCGTCTTTTTGGGATGAATTCAACTGTTTACAAATTAAAATTAATATCTTTTTGGTTGCAATATCAGTTATTTCATTTTTTGTTCATATTTCTTTTTTTTTTATTCAACTACTGTGTTTAAAGTTGAACTGCTTTGGTATATATTCATTTTTTTGTTGAAGATTTTTTGTTTGTTTGAGAATTAATTTTGTTGTTGTTGTTGAAAATGTACCTACTTTGCAAAAAAGTCGTCCTTTTTTGTGATAATCAACTGTTTTTTCTTCAAAAATAAAATCATTTTTGTTCAAAAATCAAATTTCATTTTTTCTGCCTTGAAAATTCAATTACTTTGGTAGAAAATTCAACTATTTGATTAAAAATTAAAATATTCGTTTGAAAATTGGACAATTTGGTCGAAATTTTGTTCATTATAGATTGAAAAATCTTTATTGATTGAAGATTCATCTCTTTGATTCAAAATTGAACTATTTGGTTGCAAATTCAATTTTTGTTTCTTAAATTAATTTTTTTTAATGAAAATTCATATTTTTTATTGAAAATTTCACTGTTTTGTAGAAAATTCTTATTTTGTGTTTAAATTTAAATGTTTGAAATTCAAAATTACAATCTTTTTAGGTTGAAATATTGAAATTTACGTTTTTCGTTAAGAATTCATATCTTTTTGTTTCAAAATTAAGATAATAATTATAATATTAGGAATTTGAAGCGTTTCCATTTTAATTTAACATTATTACCTGTATTAATTTTATTTCAAAGAATTTATTCTCCTATTTTCATTTAAAAAAATCTCCTTATCGCTCGGTTTTTTATAGCTTTTTGGCCTCTGATGCATGGTGCCTCTATAAAGCAGTTTTTGATTTTCAACTATAGAATTGATTTTGATTTCTTGTTTAGTGTCTTATTGAATCGTTAGCGAGTTCTTCGCTGTAGACAATGTCCTTAAAATCTACAAAATTAGCAAATAAATCGTACGGGAAATATTTGAAATTGGCATCATAAAAAAAAATCTCCTTCAAAGCGTCTTGTTTTCTAAGTACTTGAATTTCTGTTTATTATTCTTAAAAATAAAAAATCGAATTCTTGTAAAACGGGCGAATTTACCATTTGCTTGGGAGACCTCTGGCGGTGTACTGCTTTCCGGAGTTTCATTAAGGGAAGGTGGTGGCCCAGTTCCTGGCGGAGCAGTGCTTAATTGATTCATTGCTTCTGCATTATTAGTCGCTGGAACTTCGTTTGCAGGAGAAGCTCTCGTTTCATTTGCTTGGGGCTGTGTTGTGGCTGGTGTCGCAGAAGGCGACGTTGCAGTCGTCTGTTTCGCGGCACCATGAACTAACTGCTCTAACTGAAATTTCATTTTAAAAATAACGATATTAGGAAACTGAAAGATTGAAATACCTAAGATAAAACTTTTGGTGATAAAACCAAATAGTAATTGAATGCGTAATTAAAATTATTTTAATTACCTGATCCTGGCCCATGACTTTAACGTTTGGTCCCTCGGGCTTAGTCCAGGTCGTTTCTCTTGTTCTGATATTGTAATAATAAGACTTTCCATCAGTAGTTTTCGTTTCAACCCACACTTCACCGTTTAGGTCTAATCCTGGAATGTTTGCCTGTTGTGCAGGCTGTGGCTGTTGTTGCTGCCCAGGAATCTGCTAATTGATCATTCATTATGACTAATTTAGATTCAACTTAAGGAAGGATTCAATCGATTTACTGCAATAAAAAATTCTCTTTTTTAACTCACGTTGTTCATAGTTGGTGGTACCATTCCTGGAGGAGGGCCAAAAGGACCTGATCCTGCTCCCATTGGACCATTCATCATGTGGGGTGGAGGCTACAATAAATTTTATATTGAATAACCGTAAATTCGGACATTCAGAAGACTTAAATTTCCAATTAAAAACAGACTTTAAATAATAAATAAAGTTGCTTTACAAGAAGAAAAACTGGATTAACCAATTTTAATTACCATTCCTGGTGGGCCCATTAAATTTGGAGGTCCCATCATGTTTGGTGGTCCCATTGGACCCCAGCTTGGGTCAAAAGGCGGTGGTCCTCGGAAACGGGGACCGGCTTGACCTGGCGGACAATTTGGACGCGGTGGACCTTCGAATGGAAAGCCGTTGTTTGGACCACGAAACATCGGTCCGCGGGGCCCAAAACCTCGACCTCTAAACCTTGGAGGGCCTCCTCGCATGGAAAAGTCAAAACCACCTCGACCCCTGCCCCTAAAAATAGTATTATTACTTATGAAAACTAAATTTGTATATTAGGACGGCAATGCATTTATTTTTGACTTGATTTTAAATTTACAACCATTGTTTAAAATATGTTAATAAATATTTAGAAAAGAGAATCATAGATAGATACTTTTGGCAAATATAATGATAAAATAAGAATGCTTAGAAAAATTATTTTCGAAGATTGCTTTTTGCCTACCTAATAATACGTGTAATTTAAAAATTAAGCTTATCATGCAAGATGAAATTTAAAACTTAAAGTATACGCCTTCCGCAAATAATTTAATAGAACAATAAAAATTTTTTTATTGTTTTATTTTAGGTACAAAGAAAGATAGGGATTTTCGAATGTTTCAATACACCAGGTACTAAGTTGAATTACACTAAAAAGGGTTAAATTAACTAAAAATACGTATTTTACATTATTTAACCACTTTAATTCTAAGTTCTAATACTTAAAATACGGCCAACAAACCTGTAAAACAGATATTTGTATACCTTGAATCACTTATGCATTAGTATTAAATGTGGGTTTGACCACTCTTGAAATATTTTAAGACCATTCAAAACTTCTTAAAATACCTTGAAACTTTCTGAAACCCCATGAAATCTTCTAAATTCTATGGAAACCCTTGAAATAATTTTAAATACTTTGAAATCGTTCCAAATTGATTATTGATCCATCATAATCATTTGAAATGCATCATCATTTTTTCAACCTGTTAAAATTACAGTGAACCCCGGAAATAATTCTTCCGAGAACTGACACCGCTCACTACGGTTTGAAATTAATTATTTACTGTCAGATTTATTGTTAATATTTCATTGAAATTTAAATTTCTTCTAAAATCTCAGTTTCGAAACGAAAAGACCTGCCATTGGAACACAATCGGATCGTTTTTGTCTCTCACATGGTAGAAAGAGAGATCCGATCAATTTCAAGCAAAGGAGTCTCGTTGCAGTGTTTTATAACCCTTAACTGTCAAGCGTTAACGTGAGAATGGTGAAAACTGTGTTTTTCGTGGACAGTTCATTTAATATTTATAGAAGTAAGTGATTGTCAGTTCAATAATTTTTTCTTCTGACGACAGAGTACCTAGACCGATTATTCAATAAAAAGCTATCTTTTTAAACTAGATGCTCAACGGACTACAAACGTTAAAAGTACGTAAGCAGAAAACACATTTATTCTAACATGTAATAGCAAACTTTCTTTCTCTTAAGGGCATGTGATACTTACAGTTTCCCCGGCTTTTTTTCCACAAAAATGAAAATTTTTAAAAACTGAATTCGGAGATGCTATAAAATAGCATAACGGACGTCCCCGGACTCTTTTTTGAGGGATAATAACAAAAAAATGTATTGTACTAAATAAAAATCTTATGCATATGTATTATTTTGAGGTTACGTCGTTTTTCATCTCTGCCTTTCCGATAATCTGGAAATTATTTATGAAATAAACTTTTTTGATTGCCTGCAAAAAGGGTTAGTTCCGGGAGATTAGTTACTATGTTTATTTGCAAGTCCAAAGTTTTCGGCCACAAAAATATTGTGTAGTTTGAAAGTAACGCACAGGAGAATTCTAACATACATAACCTCCAAATGTACACACGTTGTCAGCAATATCAAAACATTTTTTGAAAAAAAAAGACACAAATAAAGTGTGCGGGGACGTCCGTTAGCATGTTCGCTATCATTTCCCAAATTTTTAAGACAAAATATTGATTATTCCAGAAAAAAAGACGTCGGAACCTAAAACTGGTAAAACCGATACTAATTCCTAAGCGCTATGCAAATTAATCAGATTTTGCTAAATTAAAATTGTTTGAATTAAACCAAAAAAAAGTGTGTGGGGACGTCTGTTAGCATGGTCGCTATCATGTCCCAAATTTTTAAGACAAAATATTGATTATTAAAGAAAAAAAAAGCCGTCGGAAACTAAAACTGGTAAAATCGACAATTTTCTAAGTATCACATGCCCTTCAGGGCGTCCTTACCTTTCTGGGTTTTGTAAAAATCGACTTATTGTACTACATTTTCTAAAGGAATAACATTTCAAAAGTATTCCCTGAAAATTTTATAAAGATCCGAGCATCATTTACAGAGATATATTGTTTAAAGTGAAACGGCGTCGAGCGTGAAACGCCGAGTCGTGCATATGTCGAATTTACTAGTTGCTGCTGTAGTGAAGACTCGACGACAAGAGAAAAACGCTTTTGCAGCGGCTGTAGATGAGGCACAGGGTACATTATATGGTCCTGTAATCGATTACTCTATGTAACCAAAGATTTTGAGATGATATATACATTTTTTTTCTACAAGTTTTGAACATTTTCAACTTTAACTCTTTTTTCTCCAAATAAGTTTTCAAAGTCGGTGAGTAAGATATCTCATAAACGGCTATACCGATTGCTTTCAAATTTTTATCAGTTATTTTAGACATACAACTCGAAGGATTGAACGATTGTTTTTTAAATAATTTTTTATGGTCAAAAAGAAGCGGTTTCTTAGCGAAAAATTGACTTTTGATTTTAACGAATTCCGTTGAATTTTTTTTATTTCAGGCGATCTAGACGTGAGACACTTTGCTCACCGCAAAACGCCTCTTTTTTATCCCTCGTAGATAGGCTGTAACGCGTTTGTTTATCACTCTTTTATCATGAAAAAATTATTGTAACATTCAAATGTGGTAAATGACTGATAAAACATTGGTAACACAATCAATTTATCTGTCTTCATAAAAAAAAATCGTTTACCCCCTTAAATATTTAGTTTA
>NC_046663.1:88156562-88180062 GCF_010883055.1 Belonocnema kinseyi
TACCGCGCAGTAAAATCCACCGGAAACGGTTTATACACGCCTGGCTGTTTACACTCGGAGTGGACCTGTGTCCGGGGGGTTTGGCCTACCATCAGCCCCAAAACCAGCAATAACTCCTGGGTTCACTGTACTTGAAATCCTTAGTGCCACTGAAATCTTTTAAAATATTTTGCAATACCTAGAAATACTCTGACATTCCCCAAAATATTTAAATATCCATCAACCCTCGGAGGACATACCTATTTTTTTAATCATTGGGCACAATGTGGGTCTGTGAGACCCTGTGCACTTTTCCGCGGTATAACACTGTCAGACTACTCATCCAATCAACTAATTATAAATTCTCGGATATTCTTCAAACATTGCAGAATCAAACTCCGTAGTTCAAATGCTTCTTTAGAAATATTAAAACTTTGTACAAAATTCTTTAAAAAAATGTTTTTAAACAAAAAAATGAAATTATGTGAAAAAATAATTTTTTTTAATACATTTTACCAAAAATTTAGGATTGTCTTTTCGAATAGTAGTACAATAAGAAAAAAATACTCCTGCAGTGTTTCTTAGGAAAAAGAAATTTATTTTACAGGTTGATAAAGGTGGTTTTTTGGTGTGAAAAAGCGTCACTTTCTATAAGAAACGTGGAAAGCAGCTAATATTTGAAAAAAAAACAGCAAATAATAAACAAATAATATCAAAATTATGTTATAATTATTCAGTGTCCGCGCAGTCATTACAAATATAAGATTGAAGCTCATCATTTATTGGATACAAGCATTTTGTTTTCCTATGTTTTTTATAAGGACACAGTGCAAACCTTGCCCTTTTCTGCAATTCTGGCCGAGTACCTTGTGTACTTAGCGACACTGACTTGAACGTTTTATGCAAAAATAATGCTCTGGCAAAATCGAGGTATACTACAGCGCTGTACGGAAGAAGCATTGGGACGCACATTTAGGACCAGATGGGAGCACGCGGATATCTGACATGCTCAGTAGTGATTCCTATGTATTTTTAGATTGAAACATGGTGTTACATAACCTAAAAATACACCACAATCACTACTGCGCATGTCTGAGATATCCGCGTTCTCCCATGACAGTTTAGGGCCAAAAAATACTGTCAGGGCCTTTAGGCCCGCCAATTTTCAAACTACCTAAAAGATATTTAGGGCGAAACTTAAGGACAGTGTCTGTAATACCCTGTGTGTGCTCCGAGGGTTAAAATCCTATGAACCCCCTCGAATATTAAAAACTAATTTGAAATCTTTCAAATATTTTGACACTTCGACAATCCTTTAAATCTTTTGAAACCACTTGAAACCTTCAGAAATTTTGTAATATTCCGTGAAATATTTAGAAACCCAATGAAAACTTTTACGAAATTGTTAACATTCCTCTCAATCCCTTAAGGACATGTGATACTCACCTGATACTGGTAAAATCGACAATTTTCTAAGTATCACATGCCCGTAAGTCTTTTCAAATTATGTGAAATCCATAAAAATGCTGTGAAATCCCTTAAAACCCTTTCATACGCCATGCAAACTCATAAGATTTTTGGATATCAACTGAAATATTCTTAAATCACTTAAAATACTTAGCAAATTTGTGAAACACTTTGTAAATCCATCAAACAATTTAAAATACAGTAAAACTCTCAGATAGGACTCCCTAATATAGTTCTTCCGAGAATTGACGCCGCGCCGCAAATAGAGTAAAAGGACCTGCGCGGGATGTCCGGTTGTCACTCAGGCGTGAACAAAAAAGGCGTTTACATTCGGAGCAAGTCTCTCAAGTTTGTTCCCGCCCACCGACAGCCCCAAAAACCGGCAAAGTCCGAGAGTTTCATTGTACTTTGCATTTCCTAAAAACTCTTTGAAATCTATTGAAACCATTCGAAATTTTGTGATATGCCCTAAAATATTGTAAACCCATTGAAAACGCTTTAAATCTCTTCAAATCAATTAAAAAATGATTTTAAATCGCTCTTAAAATCTTTTGAAATACTTCGGAAACGTTGAAGTTTAACAAAAACATTTTAATCGTAGAATATCATCAGAAATCTTTAGAATATTTAAACCTTCAGGTTTAAGTCGCTTTGAAAGATATTTAGGACTGTAATTATTCCTAAAATTGTCTTAAAATCTTCCAGATTCATTTGGACAATTTTGGAAATCTTCTGTGAAGTTTAAAATCTGTTGAAATATTTTCTTAAAATTAACTTTTTAAATTTTGAAACCTTTCAAAACCTTTTCAAATTCTAAATTAATTTGGAACGCTTTAAACATTTCAACATGTTTTTTTAAATTAATCGAACTTTTCCAAAAAGTTTGAGAAAGTTCTGCAAAATTAAACAAAAGTCCCCTAAAATCCTTCAAGCACGTTTTTTACATTTTCGGAGATATTTTATAAGGTTTCGAAATATTTTTAAATATTCTTTTAAAATAAATTCTGTAAAAAAAAACATTAAAAATTTTCTCAGAAATATTAATAAAATGTTGTATTTTCTTGAAACCTTTTAAAATTCTTTAAAGGCTGCCACATTTTTGGATTGAAATCTTCATAAGCCTATTTTTTTTTAATTTGTTTAATCTTAAGTAAAAAATTATTTTTGTATCTTCTCAAAACTGCTAAATATCTTTTAATCTTATTCGATTTTTTTATACAATTTTGTAACCTTGCAAAACTGAAATATTTTGCTTTAAGAACTTCTAAACACTTTTGCAAAATTTTCACAAAAATCGTTAGAAACGTTTTAAAATATTTTCTTTGAATTATTTAAAAAAAAATTAAAAATCAATTCAAATTTTCCTTGGATTCGTAAAAAATAAATTTAATTACTGTAAAACTTTTCAAACTTCTTAAATAATTTCAAAATTTGTTGGAATATTTTGAAATTATTAATTATTTTCTTTCATTCCTACACAAAATTTAAAGTCTTAAAATTAAAGGTTAAATATTAATTAAAGATAACCTAAGTTTTTTCTCATAATTTCATTTTGAGCATCTCCTTAAATGCGTGAAAAAGTTTCAAAATTATAGTATGGTAGCAAAATGTTAAGAATACAATTATTTCTCAATATTAAAAACCATTTACAATTAAAATGCTCTCTTTTATCAATATTTTTTAGAAAGATTCAGAAAAAATTCATCAAGGTGTTATGAGTAAAATCATTTTGTCATATTTTTAAATTTGAACAAAAAGATAAGTTAGTCCCTTTTACAGCTCTCTCTATTCGCACCGAAATTTCGGCGCACGTAGCTACGACCTACTTAATCTCGCATTAAAAAATCAACGAGCAGTTTATCGCCAAAATGCGTGGTTTAAATGATAATGCAATTGTTTATAAACAAGCTACGAAAAAAAAGTTTCAAACCAAGAAAACTTGCACCAAGATAAGTTAAGCGAACACTAAATAGGCACTGACCTTTTTCTCCTAATTTCAGGAGTCGTAAAAATATCAAATTTGTAACTGATAAGCAGTTATCATGTCAGTAGAAACGTGAGGTCGTAAATTCTATAGACGAAACTCGAAAGTGAATTTTCACTGGGAGGGAGAGGAAGAGAGAGGATACGATAGGACTGATACTGAAACGGACTACGGACATCGTTGGACGTGTTGTGGCAACAGCAGCAGAAATTGGAGCAACTTAACCTTTACACACTCAACTCGACGGAGACCGGGCTTCTCCAAATGCGTAATATAAGTAAAAAATTATAAAGATATAATTACCGGAAACCTCCTCGGCCCCGGGGCATGAAATGCCTGTATTCTTCTCCCTCAAAATTGTACTCTTCAGATTCTTCAATGCCCTCCTCGGTGTGTTCTTGCTCGTTCGGAGGCGCAGCTTCTGCATTCGCAGCGGGCTGCTGCTCTCCATTGCCTTCCATTTTTTGAAGAGGCGAGCAGAAAATGTATTAGTCAGGCTTTCCTTCAAACGTCTTTCATGGGCACATAAAAATCGCGAAATTACAAAACGCCGCAAACAAATTACTATTTCACTCCTCTCACAAGCCGTCCCGTCCGTCGTTGCCGTAAACACACTATGACCAATTAAAAAAACACAGAAGTCCCCACAATATTTAGGACATTTTTAATTAAAATGTTCATACCATTCTCAGAACTACAGGGACTTTTTTTAAATTATTAAATGAGTTTTAATTAATATATGTTGCAAACAAGAATTATTCGTAGAGTGACAAGCTATTTATCTGCCGTGTAATAATTTTAAGCAAAGTCCCTAGGAGCATGGCTAGGGATAATCGATCACTCAGAAGTCACGTGATACAAAAAACCAATTCGGTTTGTTTCTTCCATTCTGGTGGTCAGGATTGGTGAAGAAAAACGCGCGATATAGAGTCCATTTCAAATTTAGATTTTAACGTAAAAATATTATAAAATTGTCAAAAATAGCGTTTAGTGTACGTTTCTTATTTTGAGTACCTGGTTACCAAAGTAAAATATGCTCTTTAATTTAATGTACTGTCAAATATCATTCATAATAATAAATCAAAAGAACTATTAAAACAGTTTTTATCAGCTTTTCACAGAATTGTAATTTAATGTTACTTTTAATTTCTGATGTCTTCCATTATCAGCACTTATCCATTTTGAAGATTTTTGAAATTCAAAATTAGATAAAATTTTTAGCTTTAAATGTTTATTTTTTCAAATTTTTGGAAAGAAGTCTATTTTGAAGTAGCTGAAGATTCGCAATTGTAGATCCTTAAATTTTGAACGTGTATAATTTAAAATAATATAGTTTTGAAAGTGTTTTTCAATAGTCTGCTTTTAAGATTTATAATTGAAAACTTATTCAATTTTAAAACTGTACGAATAGAAAATTATAAATTTTGATGATTTTGAAAATCGAAAGTCAGGTTTTTAATTCTAGATTTTCTATGTTGAAAAAATGTTGACTGCAAATAGCGTATATCATCGAAATTACATACTCTTTAATTGTAAAATTCAAACTCTTCAATTTAGAAAATTTAACTTTCAAATATCTACAATCTTAAAGATTTACAATAGTAAAATAACAACTTCAAAGACCTAACATTTCCATAATTTTTAATTGTAAATTGTCGACATTAAAAACTATTCAGTTTAAAAGCTTTAAAATTCCGAGATCTAGAATTTCAGGCAAGTGCAATTGAAAACCCTTAAATCTTCGAAATCTCTGAATAAAAATTCTTAAATTTTGATGAATTTGGAAATCGGAAATATCTACATATTAAAGCTGTGCCATCTTGAAGATTTACAATTAAAAATTCTTTCATTTTAAGGATTTCTAAATATAAATTCCTAAGTTGTGGTTATTTTGAAGCTTGTCCAATCATCATGAGAATTGTACAATTCTCGTGATTTGCAAGTTAAAATTTCTCAATGATATTTTTTAATCCTAATTATATTGACATAAATGGTGTGAATTACCTAAAAACTAAAGGTTTACTTGAACTTTTATTTAAAAAAGCACCAAATGAGTCTTATATCAGTAATGATGATTACGAAAATCATAAAAACATCATCATTCAAACAAACGCACGTAAAAAATATTATAAAGTTGACGGAGCAGTTCGCGAAAGTAAAAGTTTAAAATATAAAAATCTTATACAAAATATTATCACAAAATCTCCAGCAAAAAGGAATAAAAATAGTAAGCAAAGGAAAAGTCAAGTATCATCAGATTATGGTGTGACTTCTCAGTATATGGTTACACACAAAAAAAATCGGTTATATTATGTTTACTGGGATGATCCTAATGAAATAAAAATAAATAAAAATTTCGAAATGTTAATGATTTTCATGATGTTGGTCGTCCAAAGATGAGATATGTTTTCACGAGTTACAATTGAGAACTTTTGAATTTAAAAAATTTATAAATAACAATTCATCAATTTAGATGATTCTTATGGTTTTGTAAATCAAAAGTGAAGTTTTTTATTCTACATCTTAAAAATTGAGAAAAATTCGTATTAAAATCATCAAAATTACAGAATTTTTAATTTTAAAATCTAAAACTTTCATAATTTTTAATTGTAAATTGTCAGAATTAACCACATAAGATAATCTAAATTTAAATACTTTTTAAACAATTAATTATTTCATTGTCTACTGCGAAATTTTTTTAAATATAATGAACATGACACTTCACATATTCTGACAAATATTGTTTTATTACAACTCGATATTAAAAATACAATATGTATAAACGAAGAGACCTGAGAATTTCATTACAAGATCAAATATTACCTTGAAGGCACGTACAAAAATAAATCACTGTATAAAATTTCGCAAAAAAAGTTCCCAATTTTAGTCTGAAAAAAGTGACTCCCAATAAAAAAGCACCCTCATTGATAATTTCTTTCTCGCTCAAAAGAAATTATGAGTTTTTATAATCTCGGTTTTAGGCAAACTAAATATACAATTATATAGTTATTACCCTTTCACTTAAATATTCTACTAAGATAATTATTTACAAGAAATGCAGTAAATTATATAAAAGGATGAGTAGTAAAAAAATACTTATAGGTATTTTTTAACTCATCTTTTCCCATTTCGAGAAAAATCTACTTAGTTTTAGGACAAGGCTGCAATACGTATATTCTAAATCCTCTATGAGCGTTTCTTAAATGATCCATTAAACGAAGTTTTGTGTCGTTCAAAACAGAAAGCATTGCTTCTCTGGATTCGCTGTCTAATGCCTCAACGAATCGTTCCAAAATAGCCAGATCTATTTCTGGAACATCGATATCTTCTGCAATCGCCAAAGCATTTGCGAAATCATTCTTCAGGAAATCGAGAGTTGGTTCCTTGACTCTTCTTCTGCAAAAAGAAAAGTCAAATTAAATTATATAAACCATTCAAAAGAAGTGAAATAAAGAGAATTTCAATTTTTAAGGCGAAACATAATACATTAAGATTAAATTAAAATGGTCAATATCAAATCAAAAATTAAAATTGTAAAAATTCAGTCAAGAAAGAAATAAATAAATAATAAGTCAAAAGTGAAAAAAATTATATTTTAATCTTTATTTAATAAATGACGAAAACCGTTTCAGCAAATATCTAAACCGGATATCCTATCTTAAATGTGAACCCTTAGTTTAAAAGACCTTAATTATTAACAGATTTTTTCCGAAAAATTATTCATAGTAGAAATAAAAAAAAATTAAATTAGTTCCTTAATGTTCAATAAATATATTTTTTTGCTAATAGCAGACTTCACAGCCCAAAGTAGTCTCAGAACAGGGAAATTATGTTGATATTTCATGAAAATAGGAGAATTATAGAAGAAATTTTTTTAAACGAAATTAATGTTGCTACTATATTAAATTCAATATCAAACACTTTAAATTACTGCAAATTTATGTCGAAATTATTGCATTTCCAAAAAATAGGTGACTTTCCAATTACGAAAGATTTGTCAGTCATGAAAGAAAAGAATTCAAATAAGAGTGTTAAATTTTCCCACCAAAAGGACAAGTTTTCTAGAAAATAAAATAAAATGTTTAAACTGAAAATATGAATTTTAAACCACAAATTAAGTTAATTATTAACCATACAGTTGAATTTTCTAATAAACTGTTAAACTTTCTACAAAGCAGTCGAATTTTTAAACAGGAAATATGAATTTTCAAACAAGAAGATTAATCACGAAAATATAATAGTTGAAACTTTAACCATAAAAGATTTTAAATTTTAAACAAAAACTGTTGAATTAAAAAAAAAAGAAAGTTTAAAAAAATAGTTGAATCCACAGCAAAAAAAAAGATTTATTTCGAACTGATCAGTTGCACTTTTATCCAAAAGAGATGAAAATTCAAATCACAAAGACAAATTTTTCCTTCAAGAAAGAAAATTTGTCTATAAAACAGTTGAATTAAAATTGTAAAAAATTCAGTTGAAAAATAAATAAATTTTCAATAATAAAAAAAGAATTTTCAACAAATTATTTGAATTGTCAACCAAGAAGTGAATTTAAAAAAAAATGAACAATTTTTCTAAGAAACAATTAAAGCATACACATGAAAATATTAATTAAAACAAAAAAGAATTTTTAATTCAAATAGTTGAATTTTTAACCCCTGAAAAATGGATTTTCAATAAAATAGTTAAAGTTTCAACCAAAATAGGTGAACGGCTAACACAAGAAAACGAATTTGCAACAAAATTATTGAATTTTCAGCTGAAAAATATGGATTTTCCACACAAAAGTAATTTGCAACCAAATAATTGAATTTTGAACCAAAATAATTAAATTTTCTATACAAAAAAATGAATGTTTAACAAAACAGTTTAATTTTTGCCCGAAAAAGATGTCCTTTTATCAAAATATTTGGAATTTTAATAAAATAATGAAATATTCAACAAAGTATTTGCATTTTTAGTAAAATAGTTAAATTTTCAAGCTAAAACTGCGCTTTATTATAATACAGTTAAATTTTCAACAAAAAACTTATTTTCAACCAAATAGTTGTATTTTAAACAAAAAATTTAATTTTTACAAAATAATTTATTTTTGAACCAAATTAGTTGGATGTTTAACCCAAAGAAAACGGATTTTTTAAAAACCAGTGAAATTATAAAATTAAGTTTTTCACTGTATAGTTGTATTTGCATTCAAAGTAGTTCATTTTTTAACCAAAAAGAAGAATTTTTAACAAAATTGTTGATATTCAAACCAAAACCATTGAGTTTTTAAAACAACACAAAAAAAACAAATGTTTTACTAAAAAGATGACTTCTTAAATATGCATTTTTCCAGAAAAAAGTTAATTTTCAACCAAACAGTGGAATTTTCTGACAAAAAAGTTAATTTTCTACTCAAAAATGCTTTTTCTATACAAAAATAAAACGTTGAACAAAACAGTTGAATTTTTAATAAAATAATTAAATAATCAACCCAATATTTCGATTTTTAACTAAATAGTTGAATTTTAAAACTAAAAAAAAGCAAATTTGTTAGAATACAGTTGCAATTTCAAAAAAGAGCTTATTTACAGGCAAGATCATTTGAATTTTCAACAAAAGACTATTTAAAGTCAAGAAAGGTGACGTTTTCACCAAAATGGACGAATTTTCCATGTAACTGGATCAATTTTCAACAAAACAGTTAAATCTTTTACCAGTAAAGTGGATTTTTTTTATTAAAATAGTGGATGTTTTTACAAAATAATCGAATATAAAAACAAGTGAAAGGAGAAAAGGTGAAAGTTTTTTGAAAGCAGGAAAAAAGAGGAATTTCTCAAAAAGGGAGAGACACATAATAAACATCTTTTATTAATAACTATAATACTCACACATAATTTTCCTCTTTTTCGATATATTCGCTACAGTTTTCATAAAATTCTAAGCAGGCCAAATCATCCTTGCGACGAGCCAAAGTTAAATATTTTCTAAAAACTTCTCTTCCCTTGGCATGAAGCAAGGTTTGATTAATATGATCTGTAATTTGGTCCAGCTCCTCGAGGGTCAGACCCGAAGTGCATTTTCCAATGCACCCGACAATTTTGTTCGTCTTCGTGGCCATAATTATAATAATTACAATTTAATTTGTCTTCCGATCTAATTTCCGTTGTTGAGGCCTTTAGCATATTTCAATATTTCTATAACAAATTATTCTGAATGAATATTCAAATACAATTCGCAACATTTTTAATTTACTGTTATATAATTTATTAACTTAATTACATTTTTATTTTATTGCCTAGTTTCTTAGTTCGACAACAACAAAATAATAATGGCAAACGTAAATTTTAATAGATGCTTCCAACATAATTTTTTTTTATACAAAAATAAATGAAAAAGTAAAAAGTGGAAAAAATTATATTTTAAACTTTGTTTAATGGATGACGAAAACAGTTCCAGCAAATATCTAAAGCGGATATCGTATCTTAAATATGAATCCTCAGTTTAAAAGACCTTATCTATTAACATATTTATTCAGAAAAATGATTTAAAGTAGAAATAAAAAACTAAAAATAAAATTCGTTCCTTAATGTTCAATGAATATTTTTGTGTGTGCTAAAAACAGACTTCACAGCCCAAAGTTATATCGGCACAGGGAAAATATGTCGATTTTTCATGAAAATAGGAAAATTATAGGAGAAGAAATTCTTTTAAACGAAATTAATGTTGTTAATATATTGAATACAATATCAAACACTTTAAATTCCTACAAATTTATGTCGAAATACATTGCATTTCCAAAAAATAGGTGACTTTTCAACTAAGAATTTTCAGCCATGAAAGAAAAAAGTTCAAATAAAAGTGTTGAATTTTCCAACCAAAAAGACAAGTTTTGTAGAAAATAAAATTTTTATACCGAAAATATGAATCTTCAATTAACAAGTAACTTAATTATTAACCAAACAGTTAACTTTTCTAATAAACTGTTAAATTACACGTAAAAATAAGACTTTTTTACAAAGCAGTTCATTTTTTAAACAGAAAATATTAATTTTCAACCAAGAAGATTAATTTTTTACCAAACAGACGAGTTTTCAATTAAAAAAAAAAAAAACATCAATTTAAAACCATACATAAAGTAGTTAAATTTTAAATTAAAAAAAAAATTAATTTAAAAAAATACGATTTTTCCGCTGAATAGATGAATTTTCAAACAATAAAGATGGATTCTTAACGATAAGATAATAGTTGAAACTTTAACCATGAAAGATTACAAATTTTAAACATAAATAGTTGAATTCAACCAAAAAGGATGAATTTTCAATGAAATAGTTGAATTCTCAGCAAAAAAAATTTTATTTCGAACCAATCAGTTGCATTTTTATCCAAAAGAGATGAAGCTTCAAACCAAAAAGACAGATTTACAGCTCAGACAAATTTTTCCGCCAAGAAAGAAAATTTGTCTATAAAACAGTTAAATTTGCAATCTAAAAATCTTTTTTAAATAAAAAAGATGAATTTTTAATAAAAATAGTTATGGTACCCGCAGCTACGGCCTATTTAAATTAGGTATCTTTTAATTTAAAGAAATGGATGCTTTCAAAATAAATTACAAAACTTATTAGTTTTGTAAGGGGAAGTACGAGCAGAGTACTCATTGAGTTGAGCTTAATCAATATTATTGATGACTCAGATTTATTGATTGACAACTTGTAAATTTATATAGTGGATGAGAACACAATTCAGAAACAATCTTTTCAAAACTTTAATTACAATTAACAATAAAAATAAAGTCATTCAATTGAATTTCTCAACCATGAAATAGTTCAGAAAAACGAGAATAATTTATAAATAAATTTAATTTCGAACTATCCTTTACACGAATCATATAATTAGAATTTCGATAAATATTTAAAAAATAAAACAAGAAATAAAACGTTTGAAAAATATAAATTCATCAAAAATGTTTAAAAATTACGAATAGGAAAAAATTATAGAAAAACAAAATGAATGATAAATAATACTTGCAAGTTGGATTTTTCAGCACGGTTTTCCCATGTTTTTACTTTACCCGAGGAAAATAAATAGCCGGTATTGATCGAAGCACATCTGCCCACATCTGCCTTAAACTGAAATTATATAGCTAACACTTATCACTATATTTTTCCTGTGTTCGCAGTAAATTTCTTACGGAAATAACACAATGAATAAATTTCGAGGAATTAAATTCGAAAACTCAAATGAACTTCTCCCTAATGGAAACTTACTCGTACTAAAGGAGCGACAAAAATAGTTTATTCTGCGGTTGCGCGAAGAAGACGCTCTTACATTCAACTTTCAAGACATTGTAATTCGGCAAGGATCCCTCCTAGGGTTGTAACACTATTTCAACAAGCCAAACGTGACGTGTGAAATTAAGATTTACTTCACCCTAAAATAGAACAAGAACATTCATTAAAAAAATTCACAACTCATTTTTTGAATTTTAACAATATTTTTCAGATCATTTCTCTGGAGCTGGTAATTTTAAATGCAATACGGTGTTGCATTTACAAGATGAGATGAAATTCTATTGCTGAACTATAAAATGCTTTAAGGTAAATTTTCATCAAAAGAGTTGAGTTTTTAACCTGAAAAGTCGAATGTTTTATAAAAAATGGCACTATCAATCTCGAAAAGATAAATTTTCAACAAAAAAGTTCATTTTCATTCAAGAAAAATGAATTTTCTTTCTTTACTTAGTTTAAGTTTCTACAAATAACACATAAAATTTCAATAAAAAATGGAATACTTATATTTTAAGTTTTAAAAAAATGTTCAAAATAATAGTTCAATTTTAAACCTAAACATATTATCAATATTAACAACCAAACAGTTGCATTTTTCACAAAAAAGATGTTATTTTTACCAAAGGAGAGATAAATTAAAAAAGAATGTAATTTTGGACAGACAAGTTAAATTTTTATCTAGAGTTGACTTTTCAACCGAAAAAGATTTATTTTCTACAAAAAGAGATCAATTTTCATTTTAAAAAAGTCAAGTTTTTAGGCTGAAAAGTATATTTTTCCTAATAAAATTTTTTATTTTTGATCCCAAAAAAATAATGTTTTAACAAAAAGGTTCATTTTCAGCTGAAAAAGATTTTTTTTTTAATTGCTGAATTTTTATCAGCAACAAAATTAATTTTCAACCAAACAGTTGCATTTAGAGCCAAATAGTGTAACATTTTTAATTCAATGGTGGAAATTGAGAACAAGAAAGATTAAACTAAAACTTAAAATGTGGCATTTTCAACCACACCGTAGAATTGTCAAGCTAAAAAGCTAAATATTTAAAGACAGTTGAATTAAAAAAAAAAAACAACTTAATTTTCAGCAAACAAAAAATCATTTTCAAATAAGAAAGATGGCTTTTCTACCTAGAAAGATTGTGAGTGGATTAAAATAACTAAATTGACTTTTTCGTAAAAACTGACTAAAAGTGGCAGCCCTGTAAATGATTTTTATGTTCCTCAAAAAAAGAAGAACCATATTGTATGTATGTCAAATATTTATTTTCAATATGGTTTCAATATAAATACTATATTTAAAACATTTAAAATTTCTTCGTTTATTTTGAAAGTATCCAACTTTAACTATTTTAATTTAGAAACTCGATAAATTAGTTGGTCTAACTGGAAAAGATTCTCATTTTTAATCTATTATATGTTTGTATACAACCTTGATATAAATTCCTTCACAAATTCTATATCACATTAGGAAATGAATACCTAAAATTTTCAGAGAGATTGATCAAGGTCCGAAATTCATAATTTGCTAAATTTGAATATGAATGCGCCCTTGAATGATTCCTGACTTTCTTTTCTTAATTTATTGTATTATCTATCGATATTAGACTTAACTAAAACATAGGTAGTACAATTTTTTCAAATATACCCTCATCCATTTATTAAAACATTTTGAACTTGAAGTCTTTTCAAACGGATTTGGTAATGAAAAATGACAATTTATAAATAATTCTACAGGCTTATCCATTTTTTTTAATTCGAACATAAATTAGACAAGTGTCTTTTTTGGAATTATAATAACAAATGAACAAAGTCAATTGTTGAAACAGATGCATTATTCCATTGTTGAAAATAAAAACAAGAGAAAACTTCTGACATTCTTCATTGAAATTCTTCAACTTTGAAAAAATATTGAAAATTTTCTACTGAATAAAAGAGCACAGTGACTGTTTTAATCAAAGAAGAAATTTCCCGGTTCGCAAAAATTTTTCACGGTTTATTAAAGTAAAAGTCTCGGTAAAAGTTTTAACTCTTAAAGCTAACAAATTTTTCATTTGAAGTAATAAAAACTGAAGTGCAAATTAAAAAACACAAAGCAGAACTCTTGAATTTTTAATATTAAAAATGAAAGTTAATATTTTTTTGTAAAAAATCAGATTTATTTCAAAAAATATAAATCCATGTTATAATTTGCAATTCTCTGAATTGAAGAATGAATAAATATATTCGGAGATTTTCCTAATTATATAATTTTAGGCAATTTCAAGCTAGACACATTAAAAATAGAACGATTAAAAATAATTTTTCAAACAGAACACTTTTTAAATTAGAAATTAAATTATTTTAAGTAGTTTCAAATGAATGGTTGCTCACTTGTTATTTATACATAAGAACTTCTTTTTGTTCTGAAACATTTTAAAATATTGTCCTAAAATTATTTTTTCAATATAAAAAATAATTTAAGTATTTCCTACGAATTTTAAAGAAAATTGTTCAATATCGGAAAACCTTTCAAACTCCTTAAAAAGATTCAAAATTTTCTTTTAAAATCTTCATTTTTTTAATACTTCTAAATAACTTTTAAAATGGTAGAATTTATGCTTTTTGACAATTTTATACATTTTTATTTAAACATTTAGAAATATTAATTTGGAATTAGTTGCACTTTTTCAAAATAAAAAATCATTTTCAATTTTTCTAGGAATCCTCTAAAGCTTATATTTTTTTAAAACTCTTTCACAATTCTTAAAAACCTTATAAAATTTGTATTCGATATCTGCAAAAATCTACATTTTGTTTAAAATGAATTTAAACTTTTCAGACTATTTTCGAATTTTTTATAAATTAATTAGTTCTCAATTATTATTTATAAATAAAAATTCAGCAACTACACTTCCAAATTTTTTTTAATGGAATAATTAATTTGTAAAAGTCAAAGTTTAAATTTAGCTCTCTGAACATTTCAGCCGATTCAAGAGTTTCATACAATTCAGTTTCAAATTTTTCAGTTTGAAATATTTGATTATGATTGCAGATTTTAGGTTAACAGTTAAATATTGCTAAATCTTAAATATTTATTCTCATTTCCTAATTTAAAATGTTTTAATTAAATTAGTTCAAAATAGAATATTTTAGACTGAAATAATATTTGAATTCAATTTGGAATTTAATAAAAGCGTTTAATTATTAATCTATTAAGTTGAAATTATTTTACAATTGAAAATAGTACTCATAGTAGTTCGATCTTTAACGATAAAATCTGTGAATTCATTAATTTATATTTACAATTCATCAACTACAAAAGTTTTTCATCCAACATTAAAAATTTTAAATGCTTTTAATTTTTACTTCTTTAATTCTTCAAAACTGCACTTTAAAATCATTGAAATTAAAAATGAACATCCAAAATGAAAACTTTCAAAGTTAGAGATTTTAGAATTGCATATTATAAGCAGGATGATACCATAATTGAAAAAGTTAACAAGTGAAACTAATATTTAAAAAAAGCTGAAATCGAACTTATAAATTTGTAAATACTTTCTCAAAGAATAGAAATGATAGAGAGATAATTTTCTATTGCATTATATCATCAAGTGATATAGAATGTGTGATTATTTTAAGTGATTAGATAGGTTTTTCAACTAAAAATTTGAAAAGTCCCGATCAAAAAATAAATTCACTTTTATTTCCCAGATTTTCTCGGTCTTAAAAAACTGATTTCCCGGTCCATGGCCACACTGAAACTTATTATTACACCTTTTTAATTTTCATTTAATTTACTATTGATATACATGTATTTAAAACAAATTGCTATTTTATATTCTGTAGAATTAATGAAAATTACTATTTTTTCAACTCACAGTATTTCAGCCTTCAAAAAACGGGCTGATTGTTTATTCCCAGGCTTTTTTTTTACACAACTGACACTACAAGAAACACTACGACGTGAACTGCATATTTATTCCGAAATTATCTCTCATACATAAAATGCAAAATTTCAGTCGTTTGTAGAAATATCATGAATCACAATTTTCAGACTTACAGTGTCAATATTCTGACGGCTAATATAATTTGAAAGAAAGTAAGACAAAGCATAAAAATTATAGTTATGGAGTACTGTCTTAAGTATAACTGGTTAATTAGCATTAAAGTGCGATAACACAAAACACATCCAGTTATCACTTTTAACGACTCTACATGACCTGAAAACATGTCTGGCTTATAATGATTTTTATTATTTTTAAAGTGTTGTTCTTATATAAAAATGTAAAACCTGTGGAATTTTAATATCAATTAACCAATCAAACAGAAAGGTTTTTTAAATTTAATAAAAATTACATTCAAACAATAAAACTGATGAGGAGGGCAGATCTTACTGTTTCTTATAAGGGTGGAGGGAAATGGAAGATCTTACGCAAGAACAATTTTCACTAAAAAACTAGTAAATCTTCATAGCTTAGAAGTATTGCGTTTTCAACAAAATAGATGCATTTTTAAAGAAATAATTCATTTTTCAATCAAAAAGATGAATTTTCAACAAAATACATGAAACTTCAACTAAAGAAGATGAATTTTAAGTTAAAAAAATTACTTAAAAAAAAACTAATCTTCATAAAAAATAGTAAAGTATGAGCCAAAACTATGAATCTACAAAATAAAAAAATTAATATTCCGCGAAAAGTGTAATCATTGTTATTTTCACCAAAAACAATACAGATTAATTTTCAAACCAGAAAGAATCATTTTTAATAAAAGAATTAAACTTTTAACCCAAAAAGACGACTTTTAAACCAAATAAATTTATTTTGAACTGAAACAAATAATTATTCAACTAAAAATAGAATAATCACAATTTTAGTTTAAGAAAATATTTCACCAAAGTAGTGAAATATTTAACCAAATAATAAATGTTTACCTAATATGATAAACATTTAACAAAGGAAAATTTAAAGCCAAAAGACCAATTATCTACAGAACAGTTGACATTTTAACCTGAAAATATGAATTCATAACAAACAGAAATAATTTTCAAGTTGAATTTTTAAACAAAAAAAATGAAATTTTCTACCAAAAAGTTTAATTTTCAACCAAAAGATGATTTTTTTGACAAAATAGTTAAATTTCAACCCAAAAACGACGATAAATGAATTTTGTAGAAAAATTCCATGTACATTTTCAGTTATAAAGTTTGTTTTCAATACAAAAACGGATTTTCAACAAAATAGTTTCATTTTGAACTAAAGAAATGAACTTTTGACTAAAATAATGAATCTCAAACAAAAAAATACGTTTCTACCCAAATAAACAGTTTTGAAAAAAGACATAAGTTTTCAAATAAAAAGATTAATTTTCAACCAAAAATCGAATAGTTAAATTCTTAGGTAAAGAATAAATTTTCAACTAAAAAGAAACAAAATAGTTGATATTTTGAACAAAGAAATTAATCTTCAACAAAACAAAAAAATGATTTCGTAACCAGAGTTAAATTTTCACCAAAATATATGAATCTTCAACTAAAAAATATACATGTTTAACTAAAATGGAATAGTTATATTATCAGTTTAAAAAATTAATTTTGTAACAACAAAAGACGATTTTTTACCTATTTGCACTTATTTGGTAGGGTGGTTTGAAAATTTCAGAAAAACGCTTTACGGAATTTGTGGATGACCTCGAAACTTACACCTTAGTGAATCGAAAATTCCTGAATCTTTCAGGTTTCCCCTGAAATTCCCTGACCAGTTTTAAATTTTCTGACTTTTTTTGACTCTCCAGAATTCCTTGACCTGTAGCAACCATGATTCTGTTTGAATAAGTTATGATTACACAAAATTGGGATTAAAATTTACATTTTCAAAATTGGTACTCTTTCGACACCATGAAGTGAATTACAAATCAAATGGAATCTGTTTGACAGCCATGCATTGCAACTGTTCTGATATTTTACACGATTTTTGCAATAATTCTATGTTTTATCCCTTTTTTGTATTCAACACGTTTCGATTCGAATAATTGGAAACGAAATGACCTCAAAATGGCTAACATGTCCAAGTAGCACTTTTTTTCTTTTAATTTGGCTTCAGGTGTGATTCTTTCCTTTCTTTTTTAAAAAACTCAGCCTCTACTTTTTAATATCCATCATTACTTCTACATGCCTTTTTCCTTTTATATTTAGAATCTCAAGAACTGCTTAAGCCTGAACACAGTAGAATTGCAGGAAATGGATTATTTGGCTCATAATTTGTCTCCGGAAGAATGCTTTCAATTATACAATCTGCTTGATCATCGTCGTGACAATAGGGTGAGGTTCGATTTATATTTATTTTGTCTAAATAGGATTTTTAATTGTATAAAAGTCAAGTTCTAAGCCGGAAGTCTTTAAATTTAAGATGAACAATTTACAAAATATAATATATTGATAAGTAAAGAAATAATTCATTTCCTTTAAAGCGCGAGACAGTGAGATACATTTAAAAAAAATCCAGCGGTTCCATGTATGAATTTACTTGGTATATGGTCAACCGATCCGGAAGAATTAAATTTCAAAACTCTTGATAAAGTTGCTTTAAAACTTGCTAAAATTGGTAGAAAGGATCTGGCCCTTTGGCTTGATCGTGGCTCATTTCGTCGAAGACACGAAAATTATTTAAGTCCAATCACTGCAGTCAGGGAATTGGAGTACTTTCAAAAATTGATAAATTTTTAATAAATTCTATTAATTATTTATTACCTATGAGAAACAATATCAGGGTTGCTACAAAATCCCAATTTCAAAATTACATGACTTTTCTCTGAGCAATTTTTCATTAATTAATGAAAAATAATATTTTTTCTTAATATATTTTATAAACTTTTAGTGACAACAGTCATAAAGAATTTAATAAGGGGTCATCCATAAATTACGCAAGAAGTTTTTGATTGGGGGGGGGGGGGTGCATTTGGAAAATCGTACGTAAGACAGGTGTAATAATTGATATTTGCTCTAAAAAATATAATTTTCAATTAAAAACAGTCCACTTCGACCAAAAAATATCAATTTTCAACAAACTAGTTGAATCCTAAACCAAAACAGATTAATTTTCAAACTGAAATAGGAATTTTCAATAGTTTTATTTTCAACCAAGAACTATTTGTCAGTCAATTAAGAACAAAATCCCATAAAAAATATTGTATTTTTTCCAAATAGAGAAATAAATGTTAAGAAATAAAAGAACATTTTTTCAACCGATCAAAAACAGATGAATTTTCAAGAAACTCGTTCAATCCTTAACCAAAGTAGATTAATTCTCAAACAAAATAGAGGAATTTAAAAAAGTTTACCTTTCAACCAAGAAAGATTTTTCAGTCAATTGAAAGAAAAATATCATCCAAAATGTAAACTTTTTAAACCAAATATTTTAGTTTTCAACTCGAAAATATGCATTTTTAACAAGAAAATTATTTTCGTACAGAATTGGATTAAATTTCTACCAAATATTGGTAGCGATAATGCCACGATCGGGCTTATAGGGGAATAACTTTTCTCAGAAAAGGGTTCCCCCATCACTGTCACGTTCTTGAGCGTGCACGAATTTGGTGGGCCTTTTCTCAATCGTAACGCGCAGGAGTAAAATGTAAATTCGTACAACCTTCACGGGGTCATTATTCAGAAAGTCGGATCCGAATTTCGGGCGAGTAGGGAAAAGCACAGGAGTGGGGATAGAGTCCAAGCTCGCAGTAGGATTACCGGCACTATTGAGAGCGGTATTATTAAGAAGGTAGACTGTATTTCTAACAATGCACATGAATTTGCAACCAAATAGTTGAATTTGTAGCAAAAAAAGGGAAATTCAACCAAAAATAGAAGATTATATTTCAATTAAAAAAAAGAATCCCCACAAAAATGTTTCCCCATAGAAATAAATTTGCAACAAAATAGATGGATTTTCGACAAAATACATGAATTTGTAATAAAAAAAATGAATTTTCAATAAAAAAATATAAATTGTCAACGAAAAATGTAATAGCTGACCCGTCTACGATAACAGATGAATAAAAAATAAATTAAATAAAGCATTTTTAACAAAAGTTTTCTATTTAAAACCAAGAAAAATTTTTCAGTTAATAGAGAACAAAATATCCAATATGTTAACTTTTTGTATTAAAAAGACAAAATTGCTACAAAATAGTTGAGTTTTGAAACCGAAAATATGAATTTTCAACATGAAAATTACTTTTCCACCAGTGTTGAATTTTTTTACCAAAATAATTGAAATGTCAAACAAAAAATAAAATTTTTAACCGCAATATGAATTCAAAACCAAAAAATTATAAAATTGTTCATTTTGTAATACTGAATACTTATTATTAGCATAGAATTTATTTTCGAAACCTAATTTCGTTAATATTTCATGTTTATTTAATTAACCAAATTTATATGTATGTTCACTGCCTAAGTTTAAAAAAGCTTAGTGACATTTTTTTTGTCGTGAGGGGAAGGGGTGGAAATTTGAGAAAAACGCCTTACGTAGTTTGCAGATGACATCTAAACTTCAAGTCAACATTTTCGGACTCTTTCAGGTTTTGTCTGACTCACTTTGACCAGTTTTAAATTCCCTAACCTATAGCAACCCTAAATATCCATTGCATAAGATACTCGACAGAGGAATATTTTCTAATATAAAGCGTCCCCTGAAAAATTAGCAGTACCTAAAAATATTAAATAAATAATCCTCCAGTGGTAAAAGTAAAAAAAAGTCAATGGATAACGACGTTTTTGGAGATGAGAGGCTACAAAGATCCACTTGCCCTACTGAAACATCAGGGAAGATGAGGATTTTTTGGAAAGTCTTCGTCGTAGCATTTATAACCCTGATTTTGTTCCTCTTCTGCATTTTCTGCTGTCGCTACATTTACGGAAAGCTGCGTTGCGTCTTTAGCAGGTCTTGAATATTAAATTCCCTGTTATTTTCTGGTCAATATTATTAAATATTAAAAAACTTTTTTTTTAATAATTTAAAATTTATAAATGCTTTTCAGAAATAACTTTGATCGATCCAGAGCAAAAGGGGAAAAAGAAGAAAAATATTGTCTTTGTGGAGATGAATACGGAACAGCATCCTTTTCAGATTGTTATTTAAACGAAAAAGAATCATCATCGGGATTTAAGGAATTGCTACCAAAATTTAAAAATTATTTCAAAAATCGTAAAGAAAAGAAAAAGGAGAAATTACGTTACCAACAATTTCAAAAAATGAAAGCTAAATTACAAGTAAGGGATGAAATTTGTCCTCCTTTGCATAATAAAAGAAACTCTTGAAAAAATCAAATAAAAATCTATTGAATTTTTGTTTTTTAGAAAATTTACATCGATCAACAAAAGAAAGTAAAAGTAAATAGACAAGAGGAAAAAATTCTAAATTCTTTAACCGAAGGAGAAAGAGATGAACTCGGAGAAATGATTCGCGAGATGAAATTTCTTCTCGATTCCGACGAGGAAACGGAGAAATTGCTTTTATCAGGAAAACGCCTGGGGACTTTTATAATTGACATGAAAAATCTTCATGGAGAAAAAATAGCTCGTTCCCATGAATCAAATAAAAAAATAATGTCTATAAAAAGTTGTGGTTCGAAGGAAAGGTCTTCTTTATCGGACAATATGATGATTTTATGCACTGAGGAATCAAATAAAAATGCTGGAAATGAGAAAACCATAAGCAATCCCAATAAAGTAATTTCCTCAATTAAATATTCTAAATTAGAGTTTTTTAAATTATTTATTAAAGTACTATAAATCTATTATAGATCAATTTTAATCTAGTATATTCAAAATCCGCAGAAAACTTTCAAAGAAGCGACTAGAAATAGACAATCGTTTTCCTCCGGGCATTATTTAGACAATGAAGCTCAAGACTCTCTGATAAAAAAAGAAAATCCAGATTCCGAAAATTATGAATTGGCTGTAAAAAGCGAATTTGTAAAATGCTACGCAATATCAGATTCCGATCGGAATTGTTCCTCTCCTTTTACTTGGGAAATAAATCGAAGGTAAATTTGTATGAAAACGAACTCAAATAGTTGATAGGGTGTCTACAGAAATTTCGTTTTCAAATTCCCGAATTTCCCTGGTTGGGTTTAACGTTTTTCTTATGATATTTGTGTCGTATTTTCGAACTTAGTCTTAGTTTAAATAATATTGAAAGAGTGGTAAAAATACTTAAACCTAGTATCACTGGGCGCAGAATTTTTATATTTCATCCTACTTAGAGCAAAAAACACAGTAATTTGTATGAAATGGTATGAAAAATGTTAATTTTACTGTTAAATATTTTTTATATATTGTTATTGTTCTTCAACTAGTAAAAACAAATTTTATATGAAATGTCTCTTCACATTGATTAAAAAACTTCCAATTAAAAATTTGTCAGCGCAAATAAATAAAAACCGGGTCACTGGTCCTGGACACCCTCGAAATGACAATTATTTTTTGACCAGGAAATTTACAATTTTTTAAAGAAAAATCTATTCCAAGGTGGCCGTTTTAATCGAAGAAAAAATTCCCGGAAATATAAAAATCGTACTCTATTCTAAATATTTTTCTATTTGAAGCAATAAACAATAAAGAACAAATTAAATTCACACGTATGAAATGGAAGGTACTATCACTTTACAATTAAATTTTTTTTAATGAAATGCAGATAAACTGCAAAAGTTAGAATTTTTATAAATTATAGAGTTCAAAGATTCAGATTAAATTCCAAAAATATAAATTCACGTTAACATTTTTAATACTCTAAATTAAAGAATGAACCAATGAACTTTAAAAATTTTCAAAATAAAATTTTTTTGAGTAATTGTAAACTAGACAAATTAAAAAAATTTTTTTCAAATTAAAGGTTAAATTATTTTCATTTTAAATGATTTAAGCATCCTTCAAAAACTTAAAAAAATTATTTCAACACATTGAGAAATCTGGAAGTGATTTTATATTTTTCCAAATTTAAAATCATTGTTGAAATTTTGTTTGAAACGTTTAAATAATTTTTTAATGAATTTAATTTTTCCTACAACTTTTAGAAAATCCTGCAAATTAAAAAAAAAATACTTAAAATTTGAATTTATAAATAAAAATAAGAATACTTATTATTTGTAGAAAAAAATAGAGTAATCTTAAGTGATATTCAGAAGTTTAAAAGATATCAAAATTAAATTTAGATCTCGAAATGATTTCAAATCATTTACAAGATGTGTAAATAAAAATTAGGGCTATTCGTACCGAAATTTTGATGCAAATACCCACAGCAAAATTTAAAACAAAATGCAGATTTTTGCAGATTTCAACCAAAAATATTAGAAACTTTTTAAGAATTGTGAAAGGCTTGAAAACAATAAAAAATTTTTAAGATTCCTAGGAAAATTGGATATGATTTTTCATTTTGAAAAATTATTGTGACAGAAAATTTAAAAAGATTTAAAGAGATTTCCCAAATGATCAACACAGAACCGGGAAGATTTTAAGGATTTTTGTTAATTTGCAGGATTTTCCAAAATTTGTAGGGAAAATTCGGTTAATTTTAAACTGTATTTAGAAGTTCTAAACAAAAATGTTAACACACTTCTATTCAATTACTTGAAGACATTGCAAGTATTTAATTAATTTGAATCTTCAAGACTATGAAATATCTCTTGAAATTACTCAAATTTTATTTACAAATAATAAGTGTTCAATTGTGGGTCCGGATGCAATAAGGGCACATAAAATTTTTTCGTGCGAAAACGAAGTCCCCTGGAGGCTTTAGAAAAAATTTTCGAATTTTAATTTT
>NC_046663.1:88180162-88192084 GCF_010883055.1 Belonocnema kinseyi
ATGCGGAGAAAACTATGATAAAGTTTTTTGAAAAGTTTTAGATCAAAATAATTAATAGTTTAGGAGTAGTGATGATTTTAGTTAATGTCAGCGCTGGAGTTCAAATTGTAACGTTAAAATTTGAAAAGCTTTTCGAAATTCTACAGATTCAAAGCTTTCTATGTAAAACAATTCAATTTCAAAATGTTTATTTTTACATATATTTGTGTTCAATTTACTCTTCTTAAATAAACAGTGACATTTTTAATGGATAAGAAAACTAATACAAATAATACATAAATAAATTTATTTATTCAATTTAATATAAAAAATAATATAACGGAAGACCTAAAACCTGGAATTAAAAATATTTTATTGATTAATTATTAAAATTAAATTATCTGAATAAATGATATTATATTAATCTCAATTCGTATTAAGACTTTCGAATTCAAACAGTTACAATTTGGAAATTCTCAAATTTTTAACAGATTTAGAATCGTTTTGTTAAATCAATTATTGTTCAGTTTTTTATACTTTAATTATTTACAAAACTGTTCAAATCAATCTTGGGCAAATTTTTCTTCTGCAAATTCATAAAATTCCCGGTCAAGGAATAAATTCAATGTCATTTCCTTGTTTTTCCTGGTCTCAGAAAATTCTCGGTTTCCCGGTCCAGCGGCCACCCTGCTGTTCAGACTTTAAAGATTAGAAATTTCATGTAACATAATATGTAATTTTAAACAGGTTCGATTTTTTAAAATGTTTAGTTAACTTTCCAATTATGAAATCATTTAATTTACAATGAGGCAAATCTAAAATGTTTTATTTAAAAAATGTACCGTTTTAGATCTTTATTTTTAACTGTACATTTTCTATTTAAGGAATTTTAAAATGCAGTTTTGAAGACTCAAACAATTGATTTTTTAAATTGAATAGTAGTTGGAGTATTAAAAAACGTACAATAATATAATGAATTTTATAAGACGATTCTAAATGTTTTAATAATTAAACAATTTACAGATTTTAATGTTAAAAATTTAACTGTTTCAATTCGAAAACTTAATAGTTAAAGAATGTAAATGTCCGGTTGAAACTTCACAATTTCAAATCATATGCACATATTGTTTCTGCAGGTTTCAGTTTAAAATACTTCATTGTTAAAGGATACATTTTGAAACTTCGTAATTTAAAAAGTATATTTTTGCAATATTTGATGGTTTATTTCAAATGAGCCGTTATAAATCAAATACTCAAAACTAAATAATTTGAAACTGAATACATTAATATAGGTTTTAAATTAATTTAAATTTTGGACGTAAGAATTTTATTTGCTATTTTTTTTAGTTTTTAAGTTAAATTTGGAAATTTAGATGTTTAAATGATAAATGAACAATAACTATTAATTAGAAACTACTTAAATAAAAAATAAACTCATTTTACAAGCTTTTAGTTTTAAGCAAAATTTGAAATTTGTAAATTCGTGGCTACGTTCACTTAAATTTCGGTACGTATAGCCGGATTTTTCGGCGCGAATGTCGGGAACTAAAAAGGGACTATTTGTACCAAAAATTTGGTACACAGAAATGTATATTCATATTTTTTAACCAGAAATCTCGCAACTGTACAATTTAAAAGTTTAAATTGTCAAAAGTTTGGTCATTTAACGGCATTTAATTTCAAATTGAATAGTGTTGAGACCTTCCATTTCGATGAACGTCAAAATATCTTGTAAATCGGGGAAAATATCGGAAATTGAGCAGAATACGATTGGAAATTTACAAGAGAAAAAAATTAAGGTTTCCCAAATCCCGTGTTTATAAATAACAACATTATTCACAAAAAAAACTTTTGATTGCCAGTGCCATATATTGGTTAGTAAATTTCAAAGATTTCCTAGGTTCTGATTGGCTAATAATAAATTCAACTCGACACACGCTTGCACCATTAAATCGCATAATTTAAAAATAATAATTTTTGATTTAAATTTATGACCCCAGACGATAATAAAATTCTATCCTGTGTGATAATAAAAATTAAGATGATAGTTATATGAAAAAGAAATATTATTTTTTCAGAAAAAAATGCCTCGAATCAGAAAAAGATTGGAGTTATACAACAGCAGAAGAGACGGAATTGTCAACGTTTCGATCAGAAATTCCGAAATTTGTAAATGCCCATAATTTATCTCCAGAATTTAACAAAAATAAAAAGGAAATTCAATCAGACATGGAAACCCCTATCAAAAATGCCACAATAAACTTAATGAAGTCAGTTTCCGCGATTGAATTAGGATCAAAAAAATCAAAATTTGAGTCTAGATTCAAACTTAAAATGAAAAGAACCAGCAATAAATATGCTGAACAAAACCGACATTATTCGGATTATTCAAAAAATGAAGAATCTTACAAAAATAAATCTTATTCTGGAAGTTTTTACATAAATTCATGTAGAACAAGTCTCAATTCAAATTCATCCTGGAATTTCACCCCGCGTTACAATAAAAGAAATTCTGAAAAATCTCGTGAAAATTTCTCCCTTTTTAAAAATTCAAACCACGGAGATACGGAATCTCATTTCGACTTATGCGAGACTTACGACGAATTAGGGTTGCTTTTTTCCCATCATATGAAACAACAGGCTCGCCCCTGTTATAGGAACTATTGTCTTTTAAGAAGACATTTAAAACGAAGAATGCACGATCAAAGGCAATGTCGAATCAAGAAAAATTACTTCCAAGATTATCCGAACGGTCAGACCCCTTCTTGCACTAGTGGAAATATTTGTAGAGACACCTACGACGAATTTAGTTTAATGAAAGCGTCGCGACAAGGAAGACAAAAAATCAGAAAAGCAGTTTACGAAAGAAGAAAGAAATTTCTAGATCAACCCTGCGTTTCTCCGGGAAGACAAATATTCCAAATGTTTTCGGGCTAAGATGTTTACTTGGAATGAAAAATTAAAACTTAATACGACGAAATCGCCTATTATTTTTCAAGTTTACCCGATTTGTTGCATCTCTACGTGGAATGTTTTTGATTGGAAGAGTGTAAGTCTAATAAAGAAATCAAGAACCTGTAGCTTTTTTAGATGGAATTTTTATTTACATAGTTACATACGCTCGCTCCTCTTAACTTCTTTCACTTGAAGACCTGCAAAAAAAACTAAATTAGTATTTCGAAATTAACTGAAAGGAAAAATGTGAGCGGAAACCAAACATTTAAAAAAGTTCAGGGAATTTTATTGGTTAGGGGAAAGTCATGGAATAAAAAAAAATCTTACAAAGGTCAGGGTATTTCCAGATTTTAAAATAACTGGCAAGCAGAAACAATTTGAAATTGTTTTGTTTTATTTATAAAAGATTCAACATTAAAAATGTTACATATTTAAGATTCTGGTCTTCGAATATTAATCAGGGGAAAATTAAAGAATTTTTAAAATAAAGTTTTGCGGTAAGTCTGATATAATAATCTTGCTATTAATTTATTTGCCTTATATTTATATTTCTAGTTTTTGCAGTTGCTTCCTCCTGAACATTATCTTTTTAGTTATAAATGTTACTCCTTGTTTGAAAATTCAACAATTTTGTTCGAAAATGGCCTTTTTGAGTTCAAAATTCAACTATTTCCATAGAATTTTTTTTTAAATTAAAATTCACAGTTTTGTGTTGAAAAGTGAACTAAAATATTTTCTGGCTGAAAATTTCACTATTTTTTGGAAATTTTATCTTTTTATTTAAAAATTCATCTCTTTTAAGAGACATTTCACCTTCTTGTATAAAAATGCAACTAATTGGTTGAAAATTCAACGATTTTGTTCAAAAGTCATCCTTTTTGGCTGTAAATAAATTATTTCGCAGAAAAATTACTTTTTGTTAATGATTGATAATTTTTAATTGTTTGGTTTAAAAATTCAAGTATCTTTGTAGAAAACTTACTTCTTATTTAAATCTTATATTTTTATGTTGAAAAGTCAAACTGAAACTGAAATCCACTTTTTTTCTTATTTATCTTTTTAATTTTAAACTACAAGTATTTCGTGGAAAATTTACTTGATGTTAAAAAATCATAGTTTCGTTACAAATTAAACTTCTTTGATTGAAGATTAAAATATTTTGGTTGAACCATTTGGTTAAGAAACCTTTTTTTTTAAGATTCATGTTTTTAATTGAAAATAGATCTTTCTAGTTGAAAGTTTAAATATTGGGTTCAAACATAATTATTTTTTTAAATTAACGTTTATTCTTTCGTTAAAAATTTATCTATATTGTTGAAAATTATTGGATGAACTTTTTTTTTCATGACTAAAAATCTTTATTTGTTGTAAATTGTTTAATTAGTAGAAATATTTTATTACGGTTCTCTACAGGGGGAGACTTGAAGAGGCATTTATCAAAAATAAATAAGTAAAACATACCAGGAGGCAAAGATTGCTTCAGTTTTTCGGCCTTTTCTTTGTCGGTGATGACAAGAGTGTAAAGGAATCTCGAGCAACGGACCTTGAATTTGACATTGTCAGCGTTCTTCTTTATCTTGACAGCTGAAATATTGAAAGAAAAAATATATCAAACTTATTAAAATAATAAGGCCGAAAATGTTTAGGTGTAAAATAAGAGTCAAATGATTTAAGAAATGTTTTAAATTTTAATTTAGATTTATAAATAGTTACTTACATTTTGCGTCCTTCCTCCTAGCTTTCAGAAGAAAGTCCTTAATCTCCTTGATTTCTCGTGGCTGAAAACCAAAATAAAGTTCAACTAATTGCAAATTACAAGATTTAATCATTAAAATTTTTATTTTCATTTTTCAAACAAAATTATAAGTATAACGACATCAATATATTTGCACTATATTATTATTCAAAATTTGCGTAATTTCAACCGAGTTTAGAACTCGTTATTAAGTTCGAGTATCGAATATCAGACCGCTTTAATCGACGGAAAAAATTCACGATTATTTCCTGGGTCTCAAACATTTCTTGAGTTCATTGAAACAAAAAATTATAATTAGGGCTGAAAATGTTTCCATTTAAAGTAATTAAAACTGAAATGATCTATTTTTTATGATTTATAATTACATCATTTTAAGAAATATTAAGCTATAAATATTTAAAAGAATTTCAACTAAACATTTTATAAGTCAGAAATTATATTATTGTAATATAAAGTCGTTTCTAATTAATAATTGTTTAATTTTTATTTATACGTCAAAATTCAAAACTTTCACTTACAAATTACAATTTTCTTAAGGGCATGCGACACAGTGGGATTCCTACATTACCAACCTCTTTTTTCCATTGAAAAAATTTTTTTTGTGAACCATAGAACTTTTTTGGTAAATGAAATATCGAACTCAAAATTTGAGGAGAGCATAAGAAGACATTATTCTACGTTTATGTACTGCATTTGAATCGGAATTAAAAAAAAAAAATTATTTCTGAAATTTGTTGCCAAATTTCGATTCAATTGCAGTACATAAACGTAGGATAATGTCTTCTAATGCTCACCTGAAATTTTGAGTTCGATATTTGATTTACAAAAAAAGTTCTATGGTTCAAAAAAAAATTTTGTTCAATAGAAAAAAGAGGTTGGTAATGTAGGAATTCCACTGTGTCGCATGCCCTTAAATGAAACAAATAAAATTGTAAACTTAAAAGTATAAAGTTAGCCGAACGACTGAAAAATTCTAAAAAATAAAAGACGTAATTTTAAAACATCCGACACTGTAACATTTCCGGCAAAGAAAAATTTGCGAATTATAAAAGTCCCGAATCTAAACGACTAAAAACTTATTTTTTATAATAAATAAAATAATTCGGGAATTTGTCTATGGTCAGAATTTTCAGTGCCATATATTTTATAATGTTACCAATTACATTTCAGGACTTTTCTATTATCGGGAGTTTTCTAATTCCGTAATATCATAAACTGTCAAGGATTGTATTGTTAGGGAATTTAAAATTATCAGCCACTTCTAATTCCGGGATTTTTATATATTTATAATATTTTCTCTTTCGGGACTTTTACAGTCAAGGAAATTTTATTTCTTGTGTTGCTTCAGCAGTTCTGAAAATTCATATCTTTTAGTAGAAATTTAATATTTTTTAGTTAAAAATACATTTTTTCGGTGGAAAATTAATCTGCTTCGGTTGAGGATTTAACTCCTCGTTAGAAAGTTGAACTACTGGGTTGAAAATTGATTTTTTTGTTGAAGATTCACCTCTTCGGTGGAAAATTTAATTAGTGTTGAACATTCCTTTGTTTAGTTGAAAATCATGTTTTTTTGACTGAAAATTTATCTATTCCATTCTTGGTTGAAAATGTATGTCTTATTTGAAAATGAATCTGTTTGTTTAAAAATTAATTTGTTTAGATTGGGGGATTCAACGATTTTGTTGAAAATTCATTTCGGTAGAATTCAACTGTTTTTTATTTAAAAGTAAATTTTGTTTTTGCAAATTCAAATACTTAGTTGAAAGTTGAACTGCTTTTTGAAAAATGCATTCTTTTGGTTCAATATTCGTTCTTTTCTGAATTGGAAATTAATATAATAACTAAAAACTTATATATTCCATTTTCGGTTCAGAATTGATCTTTTTGGTTTATAAAATTATCTATTTAAAAATTCAACTTTTGGGTTAAAAATTAAAATTTTTTTGAGGTGAAATGTCAAATACTTTTTTTCTTGAAAATTTATAATTTTAGTTTAAAATTCATCTCTTTGGTTGGAAATTGAACTATTCCATCTACTATTTATAACATCTAGTAAAATCAATTGTTCAATTTTTAATACTGAAAGTACAGTTCAATTTTTAAAATAATTTATATTTACCGTACATGAAATAAAAACATTTTTACCAACAATTTTCAATTTCAAACGCTTTAATTTTGAATTGTTGAAGTCTTCTACGGAATTTAGAATTATTAAAATAGAAAGTTTGCAGGACGTTGGCCAACGGTTAACAAAATAAATGTTTAATTATAAGGAACTTGTTTATCAATAAACGCCGTGAATTGATATAATCTAAACTATCTATAACTTAAAAACACATTATTTTACAGAAACAAATTATGGAACTGCTTTAATTTCTTTTTTTGAGATTTAGATCTTTTCATAATAGGCCGTAGAAAAATTAGATTTGCTGATATTAAAAATTACTTCGAAATTATGTCAAATATATATTAATTAAGTTTTTGGAAGATATTTTAAAAATTTTTTTGCGCGAGACAGTAGCCACAAACTAAAAAAGGGGCGAAAACCATGTAGATACACAAATGTCACAAATTACAGGTTATGTACGGTTCGTATTGCTTCAATTATTTTTGAACCTAATTTGGTATAGCACAGACGTAAAAATGAAGGGAAATTGCCAAAAACATAACACGATTTCAATATATTTTATTATTTTCACAAACGAAATCACATATAAATAAATAAACTCACCATTGTCAAATATGGAACAATGAAGTGTCTGAAAAAATGGAACAAAGAAGACGATTAGAAACCACAATCAATAAAAATATAATCACAGGAAAAAACAAAAATTCTGTTAAAAACTGACTTTGTTTAATTTATTGAAAAAAACTCTGGGATTTTCTTGATAAGTTACGATTGACAATCGAGACACAGAAAGCACGAACTCACCTAGCAAACTTTTCACCGGAAGAAAGGCGCGCTCTCTCGCGTCGCGTCTTTACCTAAAAGAGGAAGTTTCATCAAATCAGCAACAAAAATTTAAATTTTGACATATAAATTTTAAAAAAGAGCAATATACAGTAAATAAATTGAATTTTTAAACCAAAACTTAATTGTAACCCACATATCAAAATATTATGTCAATTTCATTCAATTTTGTTGATAAACAAAGTTCTTTGTGGAGGTTAGGATTTGTCATGGTTTAAAATTCCATACAATAAAGTTAAAAATCAGTTATTAGTTGTGAGATAAATAATTGTTGCAAGTTTCTTCTAACTTTTTTACCTGAAATTTGTTAGTATCTTTCTAAAAAAAAAATAATTTTTTCAGCTTTCGTTTGTGAAAGGAGAAGTTAATTTGAATTTAGCGCTGAAAGTGTCATCAGCTGCTCAGGTGACGTGGGGGGGACATCAGTTTCAACTAATATCGTTGACACCGCAACACCGCATTACCGCAACTGGCAGGCGAAAACACCAGCAAACGTTTGGTGTTGTTGGAAGAGATAGTCTAGTTTCAAGTCAGACTAAAAAAGAGTTAACCCTGTTAGAAGGAAATTTTAAGTACTCACTTAAAATGGAGAGCCCTTTGCCACACGTAATGGAAAGTGCTGACGATTTCGGGGGCAAACCAAAAGATCGGTTAGTTTGCATTCTTGACCAAATCGAAATGCACGTAGAAAAGCTCAGGAAGGATGCCTCCAGGTTAGAAGAAGAAAAGGATACGCTTCTATCAACCCTTGACACCCTTCGCAACAACGAAATGCTAGTTTCTTTGGATGACCGTGAGTAAAAATATTAAAAAATACACTCCTAAATTTTTATAGGTTGACCTCGAATGTTCTTGAATTACGTAGAATATTCCCGAAGTTATTTGGTTTTGTTGTCTAAGAGTTTTCTTATGATAATAATTTTCTGACATATCACAAGGTTTATGAAATTATATTAACCGGTCGAGTAAAAAAATATATCGTAATCAAATTCTTAGTATTGTGCTATTTTTATTCTGATGGTTCGTTGTAGATTTGTTTAGAATTTGTTAATGGTTGAAGGTAATCGCTCGGCTGACCGGATGAATACCCGAAGCACTCGACGCGTCCTGTCAAAATGAAAAGTTGAATCGGTTTAAATTTTTGCTGACTGTTAATTGTTCCCAATCGCATTCAATCGTATTGAATTGAGTAAATACACTTGCATGCAATACGTCCTCTGCAGTTTTCATTTGTAAAACACATGGAGCGCACGCTTTTATTGGTTAGAAATTAAATTTTTAATAATTTAACAAAAATGTTAAGAACAAAAATTAAAATATTTGTTCAGGCGATATACCGAATGAAAAATTGATAGTATCTGTGTTATAAAAACATGCAAAAACCATGCCGTTTCACGGACGTGTGAGTGATATAGTGTGATATTCATATTGTAGACATTTGTTTGTTTGAAAGAACAAAAACCCGCTTGTAAATAATTATAGCAATATCCAAATAATGTTGTGACAATATTAGCCTCCAATTCAGAATAATAGATACCTAATTGAAAACGATTGGAATCATTATAAAACGTAGGATGGCGCCAATATTTTGAAACTCGGGCCAAATAAATTGTAGGCAACTCATTAAGAATTTTTAAATTTGTAGTAGAAAACCTTATCCAATACTTTTAAGTTTCTCGCAGTATAAGAATGCTGAATTTTTAAATAAGTTTGATTTGAAATTCTTGGAAGTTTTTAGTTTTAAATATTAAAAATATTCAATTTTCAACATTTAAAATAATGTGGTTTGTTTATGCTTAATCTTAAAATCATAAATTCATAAACTTGCATATAATAGTATGGGCGTTTTTCTACATTTTAGCATATCAAAGAATAAGAGTTTGATTTTAAATTTAAAAAATTTTTGAAACTGAATTTGAAATGCTAAAATTTAAAAAAAAATATTAAGTTTAAAACTAAGCAGCTTGGAAGCCCGAATTTTAATAAGTTTATTTTTTTAGTCTCTGACATTGTACTTATTCAAATCAAATCGCAACAAGAATAAAAAAAAAGTATATTGTCATTAATTCAATTTCAAATGACATAATTTAAAATAAATAAAGTTACAGGCTTCTGAATCTATATTGTACAATTCTGAAAACTTTATTTAGAGAAAGTGTCTATACGGCTTGTAATTTTTACATACATTCTAAAGTTTTGAACCCGAAATAGCTGGTTTTAATTGTTTTAATTATACATATAAAATTTCACGTTTTTGAAATATTTGTTTAATTTTGTTCAATTTGAAATTAATAAGTATTTTAAGTTTTAAATGATCAATTTGAGAACATTTAATCAGAGTTTGAATTTCAAATTATGCTTTTCATAATCTTTTCCGTTTTGGGTTTTCAGCAGTAATTTTTTTATTTGTAATATCTTCGTTTTAATTTTTATTGTGATTTTGTAGTATACCTTTCTTGTTCAAAGGTTTACATTTGAATTATTAATTTTTTAACGAATTAAATTTAAAGCCAAATAATGTTCAATATATTGATTAAAAATTATACAATTTAAAATGCTTAAAATGTAAAATTATTGCATTTTATAGGCTTTAAAACGCCTTAAATTTTAAAATTCTTCAACTACTTATTTATCAAACTTAAATTTTACATTGTTAAATATTTTCAACTAAATATTGTCAATTTGAGGATATTCAATCATCAAAGTTTTAAATTCAAATTATTCCTTTTATAATCAATTTCAGTTTTGGTTTTCAGCTATAAATTATTTTATTATTAATGTTTGCACTTTATATTTTATTGTAATTTTATACCATACCATTATTTTTCCAAAGTTTTAATTTGAATTATTAATTTTTTAACAATTTAAATTTAAAGCAAAATCATTTTCAATACATTGATCTACAATTATACAATTTTTAGTGCATTGAATTAAAAATTGTTCAATTTAAGACGTTTGTAATTTAAAATTTTAATTGCATTTTGAGGGCTTCAAAAGTCTTTAATTTTTAAAGTGATTGTAAATTTTTATTTAGAATTTGTTTTATTGTTAAGCCCTAAATCTAAATTTATTAAACATTTTCAACTTAATTTTTAAAATATTCGTTTAATTTTGTTTAATCTCAACCGATTTTAAAACCTATAAGCCTTTATAAAATTTTCACTACAATAAATGATCTAGGAGCGCATAATAATAAACAAAAAAACAATTCTGCTTCTTTTACTAATATAAAATCGACTTTTATATTTCTATCGCGTATCTGATATGATATTTTTAATGTATTTAATGTACCACATTTGTTATCGTAACACCGCTTTCGTCTGGTAAAAATTATCTATACAATTTTTATTTACTTTATTTTGTAATGTACACTGTTTAAAATTGATTTTTTTCCAAAAAAGTGAATAACTGTTTTAAAATAATTTCCACCATTCGAAATTCCTGCCATCTCGTGCCAAATTCGAAGTATCCGATTGGAAACAACTTGAAATGCAAAATGCTTAATCTTTTTCAATCGTTTTGGCACAATTAAGAATCTCGATTCGGAACAATTGAGATATTAATTGTATCGGTTCTTATTGTTCTCAAATTATTATTTCTAGAAGGGTAGTTATATTTGCGTATGCAGCAAAAAATGTTGAGGGTGAAAGGGGTCAGCTATCTGAGCAGTTTGAGTCCAGTTTGTCTGCGGCTAGCATAGAGTAAGAAGCGACTGTGTGTCCTGAAAGATCCACCTTCTGGATGTCAGTGTTTTGGTCTTTTTGGAAATCTAATTTTATCGTGTTTTTTCGTTACTTTTGTATATTTATCTACACAGAATACGTAAATTGTATTATTAGATCCATATTTTATATTGTATAATTCTTAAACTGTAAACTTATAAAATTCATTATTGAATAAAATATTTTTTTAAAGTAGTTTTCCATTTTTTCAGAATATTTGTTTCAATAATATAAAGTTCCCAATAATAAAATAGTTTCTTGAAATCTATTGTATGGGCTCAGAAGAATAACTGTGCATTTTTAAAGATGTTAATAATAAAAATAACGTTGAAAAAATACTTCAAGGACTTAAAATCCCACCTTGCCGATTGCGTCAGTAAAATTCACCTTGTCGATCAAGGGATATAGAGCACATTATAACCTTTTAAAAGTTATTTTGAAACCCTCTGTACCAGACTTCAATCCGGGCGATTTAAGGAAAGCAAACGTTAGCTCACAAGACATAGACTGATCCTTCACATTTCTGTGGAAGATACCGT
>NC_046663.1:88192184-88200405 GCF_010883055.1 Belonocnema kinseyi
CAGGTATGTATAAGTCTCTCCAGCGCAAAGGTGTCGTATGGCGCTTCTATAAACGAGCTCAGGATCTTCAGGGATGCCATTAAGTTTTCCTCGCTTCAAATATATATATATATATATATATATATAAAGCCATTTTCAAATGCTTCATCTGATAGTATTTAAGTTTCCAGATTGAACGAGGTTTTTTAAATTTATATTGAACTTTAAAAGTTTTAGTGCTTTCTGTTGAATCTTGACATTATTGTCATTTAAATGTCACAGGGACTTGTAGTTTAAATAACTAGCGTCCCTAATGCGGGAAAATAATATTATGTGAGAGTAGGATAATTTCAGAAGAAGCTGAAAATTTGATAAACGGAATAATAATCGAACAGTTGATAAAAAATGAAAGTACATAAGTAGTAAAAGTATGTGAAATAGTTGAATAGATGTCAGATACATAGCATAGCCCAAAATTCTATTGAAACATCGGAAAGAGGTTTTTTTCGCGAAAAAATGTAATAATGGAGGAATAAATTCTTTTAAATAACATTAATACAAATACAATGTTGAATACAATATGAAATAATTTAAATTCCTATGTTTTAAAGTAGGATTAGATTTGGAATGTTTAACAAACAAGATTACTTTTTTGACCAAAAAGACGATTTTTAAACAAATATATCAATTTTCTTCCAAATAGTTGAATTTTCAACTTATAAAGGTTACATTTCTGACCAAGAATGCAATAGTACAATTTCCAGATCTTTATCTAAGAAAACAACTGAATTTTGAACTAAAACAGATGAATTTTTAACAAAAAAGTTGATTTTCTGCCAAATTTTGGAGTCGTCAAACAAACACGATTAAATTAGACCCAAACAGTGGCCCCTACTAAACAGAATAAATTTAGACTAAAAAACTTGCATTTTTAACAAAAGAGATGAATTTGCAGTTTAAATATTATGAATCTTACAAAAATTGCATTTTTAAGAAAAGGGTTCAACCCAAAAGATGATTTTTTAACGCACATGGTGAGAAATGTCAAGAGATTAATTCACGGAACTTTAAAAGCAAGGGTCCCGTTACCTAGTTCTCGCGCTAAAGCGTGATAAAATTAAGGACCAGTGCCGTGAATTAATCTCCCGAAATTTCTCTCTGTGCAGAAAATTAATTTTCTAAAAAAAGGAATAGTATTTAATTTTTTAATCAAGGAGATCAATCTACAACCCATAAAATGACCTTTCAACAAAGTAGATCAGCTAACGTAGTTTATGTAACGTAGTTTATGGGCAATCCCTTATTAAAAAGTATGGAATATCACCTCATGCGAATTACTGTTAGAAGAAAATCCGTAGTTTTTTTACACAATTGAAACCGGAATAACCTTTTTTTATTAACAAAAAAATTATTTTTTGGGCCACGACTGAGCGGTTTATAACTTTTTTTAAATGTAATTTTAATTTGTATACGTTTTGTTGGTTCAATTTCTTCTGTTACGTTAGAAGAATAATTCAGTAATATTTATTTTTTTTAGCTGATCGAGACGACGTACTGAGATACGCTGAGAGATTATCAATGAGATGTTTAACTGTGGACGTTCTCGTGAAGATTCAACGTGACCATGTGCAGCAGGAAGCTTTGCACCAGGTACAGATTTTTTTTATTCCAGTGTTCAAATAAATTTGTAGAGTATCTAGCAGATCGACAAATTGAGAGAGACCGGGAATTTTATTTAGGATCGGGAAATACGATTGTTTCACGTATATTACCATCAAAGTTCATTGATCTATTGTATTACATGTGCGCATATCAGTATTGAGTCTTCTATTCAGTAAAGATCTTCAGTTCTTTTAATGTTAATTATATGAGTTAGAATTTGTTCTCTCGAGTAGATTAAAAGCTATCAGAATTGTTGATAAAATGAATCATGGCGACGGCGTTTTGTCAATTTTTAAAGAAGATATTGTAAATTTCAATGTTTTCACAAAATGTTAATAAAATCTGATATGCAGTGAACTCTTGTCTATTTCAAGGGCCGTGAAATGTAAAAATTTGCGTATTTTTTTAAGACTGAAGGGGTCCCCACCAATACCGCGAGTCGTTGGGTGATTTTTGTCAAGCGACGTTCATTGGCTGCCCCGGCCTTGTATCGATGCGCGCTGTAAGCATGTGTACGCATTTGCGTATCATGCATGTCAGCGGTTTTCAAGTATTTTTGTTGACGTACTACATGACATATAATATTTGCTTGAAATAGTACAATGTTCAAATAAAAATCAAATATAATAGAATCAAAGAAAGACTCAAATATTTCGCGGACTATTGAATATTTGGTATTTTCACTTCAAATAACTTCACTTCGTTGAGTGCTGAGGGGAAAACAATGGACTAAATGCATGGGATAAAAATTGAATTTTTGTAATATCTTCGCAATGAATAACAATTAACATAATTTTATTATTTCATTAAATATTTCTTAGAAAAAAACTATTTTTAAATACACTTAGATATGAAAAATTAACTTTCACGAAGATATTAGCAATATAGGGCAACAATGGACTGAATCCCATGCATTTGGCCCATTGTTTTCCCCCTCAACACTGAATGAAGTGAAGTTAGCTGGTTGTTGAAACGAAAATACCTAATTTTATCATGAAACAATCTTTTTATAAGAAATAAAAAATTTAATAATGTTAAATTGATTTTCTATATGATTACAGATGTAAAATTTCTGGGGCTCAATTTCGAAAGTTTTAATTTAAAATTATTAAAATTCGAAATTAAAATTTGCAGTTGATCATCTTAAAATATTTCATTTTTAATTATTAAACTTTATATATTTAAACTAAACCTATTGCACTTCTATAGTAGGATTGTTTCCAAAGTCAGATATCATTTTTCCAATAAATGGATCTTATAGTATATAAAATTATAATCCTAAAAACGCTCATAAAATATTTTTTACATATTGTTTGCTATTTTTAATTTAATGTTGAAATATGATTTTTTATCACCATGTCGATTGGAGGGCCCCTTTGACGTCAAAGGGGTCGGATTTTCCACCAATCACAGCTTACATGTCAGTGATTCTCAAATATCTTTTCTGTGCCGATGTTTTGTTTTGGTAATCTGCACATCGAAAATAGAAGTCGCAAAATATTGTTTAAAAAAATGTCAAAGGAGAGTTTCGGAAAAACCAATAGAGAAAATCTACTGAAAAATAATTATTTTATCTAAATTCGCGAAACAACCCTGTTATACCTGTGTTACGACATATTGTTTATTTTTTGATTGTGAACTTTATTTATTCATAAATAGTTTCTTGAAAATATTCAATATTACACAAATGCATTTTATCACATTTTCATATTCGCAACTAGAACTCTATACTTTACTCTTTATTATAGCTCTAACAAATAATTTAATATCAATAATAAAAATAAATCAATAACATTTGGAACTAAAGTTTTAAAAATTCAAATTTATTATGACAGATAATCCTTCAACTTGAAAAAAAATTACCACATGCGGTAGTATAATCTATTCTTGTTGAAAATTCTTTTCTTTTTTTGATGGGAAAGTAATCTTCTTGGTTGAAAATTTAATTAAAGTTAATTTAGTTAAAGTTAATTTGTTTAAACTGAAAATGTAACTTTTTCTCTTTTGGTTAAAAATGTATCTTTCTTACTTGAAAATTCAACTACTATTTCGTTGAAACCTCAACTACTTGGTTGTAAATTGAACTACTTTGTTCAAAAATTAATTTTTGATTGTTAAAAATTAATTTTGTGAACTTAAAATTTAACTGTTCCATTTTTGGTATGCTTTTTACGTAAAAAAATCAAATATTCAGTTTGTAACTTAAAACTTACGTTGAAAATTCAACTGCTTGGTTGAGTTTTATTCTTATGTTAAAAACTCATTTTTTGTTGAAAATTGAATTTTTTTTTAAATCTTTTTTTGATTAGAAATTAATTTTTTTTTAACTGGAAAGTTAATTATTTTACTTTGGTTTAGAACTTATATTTTTTTACTTGAAACTTCAGCTATGTGGTTCAGTTTTATTCGTTTGTTAAAAATTAATTTTCTTGGCTGAATATTAATCATTTTAGTTGAAATTTCATCTCTTTGGTTGGGAATTCATCTATTTTCTTGAAAATTCGATATTTTTGTAGTAAATTAATTTTTTCGCTAGCAATTTAACTATTCCAAATGAAGATTCAATATTTCAGTTAAAAATTCATGTACTTTGTTAGAAGATTTATCTCTGTTGTTGGAAATCTACACTGTAAAGAAAAATCTATTGAATTTTACATCTCTGATGGATGCAAATAAAAGGACCCTCGTGTATCGGAGTAACTTTACGAAAACTTGTAATAATCCACTTAGCGATGAATTTTACAATTGAATCTGTTGTGAAATTCCAATTCGGCCGATAATTTTACACGCGCAAATGTAAAATTCATTATGTGAAAGAATAAAATAAAGTTTATTAGGGCGACAGGTTTCGAATACTCGAAGCTCAAACTTCTTATAACATTTCATGGAGATTGAAGAAACACAAGCCAGGCACCTTACCACTTACCTAAACAACATAAGATACTATGGGTATTTTTTTTATGTTTAAATATCCCGTAACAACAATATTAAATCTACGTTTTGAATAACCTCATTTTTTCCGTTCCAATAGCAGTAAATGTAAAAGCAAAAATAGGAACAGCTCGAATTTGATCTTTTTTTGTGTGAAAGCTGTCAAAAAAGTTGAAAATAGCTGTCAATTTCTCCAAAATTAGAGGATGAAGGCATCGGTAAACAACGAAAACGACGGACGCTCTCGTATTCACATATTATTTGAATAATTATTCTAAATTTTCAATTAATTATAAATCAAAACCTTACAGTTTCTGCCAGGTTAAAATTAAAGATTTTTGGTTAAATTAAAAATCTCGATGTAATTTTTAATCACAAGAAAATGACTTTATCGACGCATGGTATTTTTACACGCTGCCATCATGGAAATAGGAAACAAGGGACTTGGCATGCCATTGCGGGGGCGATGAAATGAGGGGGGTCCGCCACCTTCTGATGTCCCGCAACAAACATGGCAGAACCCACATGTTTATATTTTCATGCACAGTTTGTCGGCAAAAACGCTCGTGCGCATAATCAAATGACACATCGTAAGATGACGGCACTCCCCCCTCCCATGGATTCAACCCCGCTCACCAAGTTAGGATGATGGCATGTCCCGTGTTTCGTATGTCCATGAATTTTCCCTTATGAATGAAAAGTTCGTACGACGGAATGTGTAATTTTATTTTTATCGAGTGTTTACTATTACACTGCTGTTCGAGGGTCCTTTTACTTACATCGCCAGAGGATGTAATTTCACATGCTTTTGTAAAATGACACAGTGGATTGTGTGATATTTACAATGATACAATATTTAATTTTCCGAAACTTTGTAATTTTACACAGATCTTTTTTTACAGTGTTAACTTTCAATCAAAAATAGATACACTGTAAAAAAAGATTTGTGTAAAATTACAAAGTTTCGGAAAATTAAATATTGTATCATTGTAAATATCACACATTCCACTGTGTGATTTTACAAAAGTATGTGAAATTACATCCTCTAGCGATGTAAATAAAAGGACCCTCGAACAGCAGTCTAATATTACACACTCGATAAAAAGAAAATTACACATTCCCTCGTACGAACTTTACATTCATAAGGGAAAATTCAGTCCCAGTAAACTATTTGATTTTGAATTTATTAAAAATTTAGAGTAATTAATCAAATAATATGTAAATACGAAAGTGTCTCTCGTCTTCGTTGTTTATCGATGCCTTCATCCTTCAATTTTGGAGCATTTTTATTTTTAATGCGAGGAAATTGACAGCTATGTTCAACTTTTTTGACAACTTTCACACAAAGTAGACCGAATCCGAGCTACTCCTATTTTGCCTTTTACATTTTCTGCTATTGGAACAGAAAAAATGCGGTTATTCAAAACGTATATTTCATATTTTTTTATGGAATATTTAAACATAAAAGAATACCCATAGTATCTTATGTGTTTTAGGTAAGTGGTAAACGTGTCCGGCTTGTGTTTCTTCAATCTCCATGAAATTGTACGAAGTTTGAGCTTTCGAGTGTTCGAAACCTGTCGCCCTGATAAATTTTATTTTATTCTTTCACATAATGAATTTTACATTTTCGCATGTGAAATTATCGGCCGCATTGGAATATCACAACAGATTCGTAAAGTTACTCCGATGCACGAGGGTCCTTTTATTTACATCCAGACGAGATGTCATCTTTTTGGGTTAAAAATTCTATTTTTTGGTTGAAAATTGATATTTATTAGATGAAAATTCAACTACTTGGTTCAAAATTCATGCATTTCGTTGAAAACTCAGCGCTTTTTAATACATTTTCTGTAGGTTATAGGAAGTTGTGCATTTTTTAGAAATGGGAGTCGGAACTGTAGTTTTTGCGTACATTTACTAATTCCAGACCATTTCCCACATAATTAAAATATTGTATTTTCAAATATGGTATAATTAGAGAGAAAAGGGGAAGTTTTTCAAGAATAGGGGGAATAGGGGAAAGACCGTAATCCCTGCACTACGTAATTTAGGTTTCAAAATTGATCACTCTTAATTTGGAAACGAACTAAAATTGTTATCTTCTTAAGTATACGGGCACCATCAAATAGTTTGAAATCAGGACTCTTTATAACCTGCAAATAAAATTTTTCTCATAAATTACAGGTGAATGGTTTAATCGACGGACTGATTGTGCATCTTCGCGAGGATCCTAGCACAACGAGGCAGCGATGTGCATCATTCATGAATGCCTGTTCTTCGCACGGAATGGGACTTTCTGATAAAACTTTCGAGACAGCTATACTAGGCTGCACCCTGGACGATCAAAAGCGAGTAAAAAAGCGATTACAAGGTCTCCTCGACTATATTGATAAAGTACAAACCATCGAACTACCCTAGATCGCAATATTACAAATACGGATTTAACCCGATTTCCCCCTGATTGGGATGCGCTGTTGGTTACTTTGTGAAATCTGATAAGCAAAAATCTTCACGAACGTGATTTCTTCAAGTAAATTACTACAATCTTTTACTTTTTTGAAGAATTCACCAAGATATGCATTTAAAGCTGGGCTGATTTACGAGATTTTAAGTTCTCGTGAACTTAATGTAGATAATAATTGTTGTTTCTTTGAAATGCCTTTATCTTATTAAAACGTAGCTTCGAGTGAGGAAAAAGTAATTGATTAAATTACAAAAGATGTGAGAAAGCATAACTTTTAAATTGTGTACTCTCGATTAAAATTAAAGTGTATTAAGAAATTTGAAAACAGTGAAAAGTACGAATTAAAATTAGACATTAATATTAGAAATGGATAGGATACATTCAAAAAAATCTAGTAAAATTGTACTGAAGGTTTTTAGGCACAGCTTTCTGATATATAAGCCGTCAGGCTGCTGGTCAGTCTCGAATTTTTCAAATTCTTAGCTTCTTCATCAGTCTCAATTTTCCTATGTAATGTGTTTGTTGTTTGGATAATTAAGGTGGTTTATTGTGAGTATAATCCTTAATATAGGAAAATGTTTATCAGTTCTGTTAAGGTGATGATTATCAAAGTTATATTCTTCCAGCGCTTCTCACTATGCAAAATTTCTTCATCTGGAATTGTCCTAGCATTAATTTACTAAATATTCCATTGGTATTAAAACGTAAGGGGAAATGGTTCCATTTTGATAATGCGATCACGATCTTATCTTTCATAAGAAATACAGAAGTGAAAATAAATCAATTGGCTTGCCCAGAACCCTTGAATATTACTATATGTATTCATTGCGATTTCGTCTGACACGAAAACTAAGACTTCGAGTACTTTCCAGAGTAAGTTAGTTTGAAATGTTAATTTTAAATGCTGAATTTCCTTTGTATTGTGTATATACCGAAAATTGCGTTAGTTTAACAAACTATGAGTGATAAGCAAATTATCGTGATTCAGAAAAAGGACAGTTTTTGTTCCGGGCTTCAGTACTATACAACTTCTTAATGTACAAAAATAACTTTTTTGTCATTTCTGTGATAATAAAAGTTCAGCAAAGAAAATTCTCTTGTTTATTATTCTTTTTAAGGTAATGTATAAATCATTTATGGGGCTATTCAAAAAACTACGTCACACTGACAGATCTGAGGGGG
>NC_046663.1:88200415-88218152 GCF_010883055.1 Belonocnema kinseyi
GGGGTCAGGATTTGTGATGTCTATTTGGTTGGAAATATATGTATTTTGTTGTAAATTATTTTTGCTAGTAACAAATTCTAGGTTGAAAATTCTGCTCTCTTGTAGAAAATTCGTCTTTTTGGATTGAAAATTCGATCATTTGGTTGTTAATTCGTTTTTGAAGATTGAAAATTTAACTACATGGTTAAAATTTCGCCTCTTGCTATATAATAACTCTATACGCTTATAAACTGCAAATAATAAATTTTCCATAACTTTTGACCCATAGAAAATTTTAAGTTTGTAATTGCTATATTTTTCAACAACTTTTAATATTGAATATTCCAAAGTTATAATTTGGAATTCAATTTCAGTAAAATATTCTATTTTCGGTTTGACTATTTTTGATTTAATGTTTTTTGGTTTAAATTTTAACATATTTGGTTTAAATATCAACTATTATATTGTTCTTTAAAAATTTTTTATTCTTTTTTTTTTGTTTAAACAATTATCGTTCTATTAAAAAATTTCAATATTTGGTTGAAAATTGAACTATTCCATTATTGGTCGAATATTTGTAGTTCTTAATTGATAATTAAACCATTTGTTTGAAAACGCATGTATTTAGTTGAGAAAATTTTTTATAGAAAGTGAATCTCCACTAAAAATTTAAACACAGTGAAACACTTCAATAGCCCTCACTTTTATTGCCATTCCGAGAATTAATGTTGCGCCGTAGGTAGGTATAACAGGAACTGCACGGGGGCCCGGGGTCTGCGGTTGTCACTCAGGCGAGCAGTCAAGCGAGACACTCAAGGTCAGCCCCAAAATCGGGGGTATAAAAGAGTTTCACTGTACTTGGTTGAAAGTTCAACTACCTTATTAGAAATTCATTTCATTAGTTAAATATCCACCTCTTTGGTAAAAAATTCAACTATTTTATAGAAATTTTTGTTGTTGAAAATCAATTTTCTCAACTACAAATTTAACTATTTCATTTTTGGATGATCATCGTTTTTTTAATATAAAAGTAAAATATTTTGCTTAAAGATTAAATTTTTTAGTTGAAAATTCAACTAATTGGTTGAAAATTCATATTTTCGGGTTGATTGTATTTGATAAAAAAGTAGAACCTTTTTGGTGAAATAACTTAAATATCAATATCATAGTTTCCACTGAGAAATAACCGTTTACTTTTTTCAGACATCCGTTTAATTAAAAATTGTAATATTTTGTTGAAAACCTATATAATTATTGGCTGAAAATTAATAATTTAGTTGAAAATTGTTACTTTCGTCGAAAGTTCAAGTACTTTGTCAAACATTCAATTTATTAGTTGAAGACCCATCTCTTTGACTATTTTATTTTTGGTTGAAAATTTATCATTTTATTATATATTTTTTTATTAATATTTTCCAGTTTATTCGTTTTTATCAAAAATTAATTTTTTTTTAAGTCATTAAATTTTTCGTTTAGAATTTTTTTTAAGATTCATCATTTTAATTGAAAATTGTAATACTTTGTTAAAATTCAATTATTTTGTTAAAACTGTAACTGTTTTGTTGAACATTCGTCATTTTTGCTCGAAAAGTCAGCTATTTGGTTATAAATTCAACTGTTCGATTAAAAAATTAATTATTGTGTTCCAAATTTAAATATTCTGTTGATAATTAAACTATTTTGTTAAATAGTCGACTTTTTTGTTCGAAAATTAAACTGTTTTGTTGAAAATTCATCTTTTTTTGGTAGAAAAGATCGTGTTTGAGAATTCAAATCTCCGAGAAAATTCGTATTTTTGGCTTAAAAATGTAAATGTATGGTTAAAAATTCGTGTTTTTGCTTGAAAGTTCAATTATTTAATATCGAATGTCCCTATAGCCTTATAAGTACTATATTTTTCGAAAACGTTAGCATTTTTTAATTTTAAATATTCAAAGTTAGAATTAGAGTTCAAGAGCCGTGGGATTTGAGAAATTACTAACTTCGAAAAGTTTTGAATTCAACGGTTTTTAAATTTGAATGCTATTCAAATAAAAAATTTAAGTTCTAAAAAAATAACAAAATCATCAGCAAAATGGTAATTAAATTCAGGAGGATGATTAAAATAGGGGATGAGTTCGAAGAAGGATATTGAGTCGGTCTTTGGCTTATTCACAATAGCTTCGTAATGGTGAAGGACATTTCGCGATATATACTTATCCCACTTCAGTCCACTCTCAACCCGACACTTCAATCACTTACAAAGCAAAATTAAATTACAGAATCACTCTTCATCTGCCTCTCAAAAGTCACACTTCAAAATCCACCTCAAAACAAAAAACAGAAATAGTGGGACCGTTAATGTAATTCAGCAAATTAAAAGTGATTTGGTTTCATCTACAGTGAACTCTTAAATATTTCAAGAGGCACCTATTTCAAGGCTTACCAATTTCAAACTGAGCAATTTCGTCACCTCCCACCACTGTCTCTGGCGGCCCCATGTCAAGAACCTTCCTAACATTTCCACCTATCTTAGCATGGCCGGGACGTCATACTAGAATACTCACTATTCCCAGAAATATTTGAGTCATTTTTTGATTCTATTATATTGATTTTTAGTTGGAAGAATGTACTTTTTCAAGGAAATGTTCAATTTTTTTTATTCCACTAATTCTGAGTTGGAATAAGAACTTTGTGAAAAATCATAATTCTCACTTGGAATAGGGAATTGTTTTAAGGAATTACTATTCTGACTGTGATTTTCTAAAATTCTGAGTTAGCACAGGGAGTAAATAAAAGAAATCTCAAAAAATGTACGTAAAGAGTTAAAATGATCCTGACTTGGAATAGGAAATATTCAAAAAGAAATATAATTCTAAGTTGCGACAAAGAATTTTGATAAAAAATATAATTTTGAATTTGGAACAGAGAATTTCAATAAAAAATTATAATTTTTACTTTGGGGCAGGCATTTTCTGCATAGAATTATTATTTTGACTGGGACAGGGAGTTTTCGTGAAGAATTATAATTTGACTTGGAACAGGGAATTTTTTACATGGAATAGGATTTTTTGAAAAGAATTTTAATTCTGATTTTCAAGAAGGGAATTTAAAAAATCCCTGCTCCAAGCCAGCATTCGTCACAATTTGAAACATCTCTTCCAAATTTTGTAAAAAGGGAGTTATTATATTTCTGAATTATAATAGAAAAATTTATGAATAAATGTAATTCTGATATGGAACGGGAATTTTTTAAAATAATTTCAATTCTGATTTAGAAGAAGGGAATGTAAAAAAATCCCGGTTCAAATTCAGAACTATAATTCTTTTCCAAAATTCCCTGTTCCAAACATAAATCCGTTTAAAAATTTGTTATCTCTTCAAAAAACATGGAAATGTATGCAGACATAGAGAAATTCGTAGTTTATTTCAGAAATTAAATATTTTTGCCATTTCTTACTATTTATGTTATAAATTCATCTTCAAATTTCACACCTTTGAAATTAACTTCAAATTCTTATCGCGTGTAGTCTACAATGCACTTTTATCGTTTGACTGCAATTGTCAGCATTTTCACAATTCCAACTAAAAATACGAGCATTCTACCGTTCCTGAATTTTCCGAAACATTGGCCCCTTTCTACGCTCGATCAGGACTAACTCAATGGAAAATTCCGTAAAACTAGTCAGTATCTGAAAATGGTTCAGCTTTAAAGGTATCCAAGTTGAAGGCTTATTGGAATTTATTGAAGTTTAATTCTTTTTTTTTTACTCTTGGCAGTGAAAATAATGTTTTCAAACTTCTGTGCCTTTACATTAAAAATTTGTTACTTTAGGCGCTTGAGGTTTTAAATAACTAAATACTGAAAGCTTCCATAATAAGTAAAAATTTAGGAATGTAAACGATACAATCTTAAATAAAAAATTATTAAAATTCAATTTAAAATATTTTGACTCATAACATAGGTTACGTCGCTTGCTTAATTTTGCACATTTATAAATAGAATTGCTTTTAATTATTGTAATGATTTACCATTTTTAATGCTTATATTTGAAGTAGTAACGCTTAAAATGCTCAAATTTCACATTTAAAATAAATTGCTGAATTTTCTTTTTTTCATCCAGAATGAAAATGTAATCAGAATCCTAAAGGGCGCATTTACGCATTTCTTAAGTTATAAATGGAACTTGAAAATAAATTGATCGGGAAAATGGAAAATTTTCAATGAGAGATCATTTTAATGAATACAAAAAATTTCTACCAAAAACGAACAATTCAAGAACCTTATAAATTAATTTTTATTCGGCAATCTCTTTTTTCACATTTTGTTGCGTAAATTCGGATCTTTCATATAAATACCTTAATATATTTGGTTAATAATCTCGCTCGCATTCCGGTATATAAATAATCCTATAATATTCTCACACTTGGGCTGAGATTCATCCATTTTCGAAATATGTAATCCATACTCTCGTGCATTCTAGAAAACGCAAACAGTCGAACCGGAGATGCGAGAAAAGTTGTAAAAACAATATCTAATAATTTTCATAATAATTAAAAAAATCGCTTTCGGCGAAAATAAATCCTAGGGATATTCATTAAATTACATATTTACAGATAGCTCGTTGTATAAGTCTGAGCAACAACGTATATAAAAATCCGTTGTTTTGGAAAAAGGCACCCTTGTGTGTTATTATTAAAATATATTACCTCACCCTGTTATTAAACCTTTAAAGCCTCGTTCGCTGCGACTGATACAGCAATCAGTTTGACTTTTCAGTTTTCATCATTCACTCTTTTCTCTCATCGATGCGAGATTCAGTATTTATTGGTGATTACTGATTAACTATAACAGTCTACACGAATTCTTGACGAAATTTTTCTTCTTCTGACTACGCACTTTTCCACTAGGTCGCAAAACTATCGTTCCGTTTCCGGCACTACGTCCTCCTGTTGACCCATTAGGACTAAAAGCACCTGCAAAATATAAGTTTGTAAGTATTTTTAGGACACAAAATTATCAGAACAAATTAAGATATTTACAGTTAAAACACGTAAAAAGATATAAAATAAGTCCAAATTTACAGGGCTCACATCGCAAAAAGAGCTCAAGAAAGGGAAAATTGGGGAAAGGTTAAACATTTATTTAGAAATGTATTCAAGAAGAAACAATCTTTTTATAAGAAATTTTATAGTTTTTAAATAGTGTCAAATGACTTTTTATTGATTACTACCATTAAAGGCTTGCTTTTTTTTAATGGATTATATTCATTGAGAATCCATTTACGGCGATATAAAGTTTCGAGAAAATATAACCTTTGCGAGAAAATTTGTTAAATAAATAATTTTTATATTTTTCAAATCTTTCTCAAAATCATAACGATAATTGAATAAATAAACAACTTTGCATGTAAATTGGAAACAATACTATTCAATGCTCTTAAACTCAAATTAAAAGTAGTTCAAGTTTGAGCGCAAAAAATGTGTACGCTAACACAAAAATATTTAAAAATACATTATAGCAATAAAGATTTAAATATTAATAATTCTTCAAATTTTTGAAACGAAATCTCTCGAAATTCTTTGAAATATTAAAAAAAATCTTTTAAAATGTGTCTAATTCCTTCATATCCCCTTAAAGTATTGAAATCCGTAGAAATCCCCTCATTTAAAATTTAATTTATTCCCTCAAGTTCTACGAAAAATTCATTAAAATCCCTTTGAATTGTAAAAAATCCATTAAAATAAGAAAAAATGATTTGAAATTCCTTGTATATAAATTAAATTAAAATCATTGATTAAATTTCTCGAAAAAATAGTTGAAATAAAATGCACGCGGGAACTCCATGAACTTTTATTTCTTAAAAATCCATTACAAACAATTTTTAAATACTAAAAGTTAAACAAAAAAATTGAAATGAAATCTCTTGAAATCTTTTTAAATAATAAAACTTCATTAAAATATGTAGAACCCATTTGAAATTCCATGAATATAAATTAAAATGCACTTAAAAGCCCCTGGCTTTTTATTTTCTAATATTTAAGAAATGAACTATTAACAAATCTATAATATAAAACTTTGAAATATCAAGAAAAATATGTTTGAAAAAAACTAATAATTTTAATATTTTTACGTATCTTGATATCTTAACTATTTCCATAAATATTGTGAGTCACAAATTTTTAATTCAGAAATGGTTCAACGTCTAAAAATTGTCTGTTATTAGGAAATCAAAATGGTTTTATTTCAAATGCTATTAATTTCACGTTATTTAAGAACTAAAAATAGTACCTAATTAACTTTTTTAGAATATTTTAAGTTTCTTCATTTAAGAAAAAGTGAGAGCAAGAAGTTTGTTTAAATTTGTGTGAATCTTTAAAATAATTAAACATTATATGGAATGTATATTTAAAGAAAAAATAAGTTCATTTCGATCAGTTTCAAGTCTTGAAATTCTTGTTTGAATTTTGGTCTATTTGAACAATAATCTTTATAAAATATATAACATAATCATACGACAGTTCAGTTTTATATTATTCTAATTTTAAAAAGTTAAATTATTTATAATATATAATTCTGTAAGTTAAAAAAGGCTTTTACTACTCGCGGTAGAATATTCAAATTTTGAATAAAATAACGTCATTGATTTAAAACGAACAATAATGGTATTTTACAATATCGAATATTTAGAGAGAAAAGGGGTCAAAGGTGAAGTTTTTTTCGAAAATACGGGAAAAGGGGAATTTGATAAAAAGGAGATGACAGGGAAATAGGAGGAAGACTATGGATCCTGAATTTCGTTGTTTTAAAATTTTACAAGCATTTCAAACAAAACATCATTTTTTATTTGAGATTTTAATTTGGCAAATTATCAGTTGCAGAACTTTATAAATTGCAAAAATATAAAGTCACTGGAATGCTTCTTTTAAGATTTAAAACTGTTCAGAAATTCTTTTGAAAGTAATAAGATGAATCTTATTAAAAAAAATCTTGATCATTAGAAAAATTTAGAATACCTACTCGAAATTATACCAAGCGCTCTTAATTAAATTTATGTTTAATTAAAAACGTTAAACCAATTAAAAATTATTTAAATAATTATAAAAATTCTTCTATTTCTCAAGCAAGTAATAATTAAATCTCTATTGGTGAAAGGAGATCCGGCCTGTTAAAATTGGAAACTCAGGAATCTGGTTGTAATCATAAATAGCAGTAATTCAGTAAACGAATTTCATTTATGTATGGAAATACTGAATATACATTATTAATTTTTACATTTCATTATACTAAATATGTTATTGCTTTTTTTTGCACACAAATTTTAATTAGATCTTTACCTTGAAAAATTATATTTCACCAAAAAGTTTCCGTTACAATTTTTTTACGATGTATTATTGAATTTTGTATTTGAAATTTATTTGATTATATAAAACCTATTTAAGTGCTTTAATATTATGCATTTAATTATTTTCATACACGCATCTAGAGCTATATGGGCTAGCTCTATATCATTAGGCAAAACAACAAATGTGTTTAAATAATTTATTCATTAAGAATTTATTATGAAAATCAATACAATTTTACACTCAATTTTAAAATAATGAAATTAATTAAAATAAATCATTCTGTATTAATAACAGGCTTGGCAGGTAAACGTGCTCTTAAAACAGGAGAAATAAGGAGATTTTATGCAAAAATACGTGAATAAATGATTTAAAATCAAATTAATGCGGATAATATATTAAGTTCGATTTTTACCCAAATAGTGGAATTTTTAACCAAAAAGATTAATTTTGTACAAAGAAGATTAATTTTCTACTAAAAAGACGAACTTTAAAAAAAAACACATGAATTTTTGAACCAATAGTTCAATTTTTAACTAAAAACATGAATATTCAACAAAAAAAAAGCATTTCAAACAAAAGCAGAGAGAAACTACCGAATAGATGAATTTTCAATTAAAAGGATGAATCTTCAAGCAAAAAAATTAATTTTTATCAAAGCATTTAAACTTTCAACGAAGAAATATTTTTCAACTAAGATAGAAAAAATTTATACCAAATTTTGAATTTCCAAGCCAACATGACGAATTTTCTACAAAATAGTTGAATAAACAAAACAAAAATTCAATTCTCAACTAAAAACATAAATATTCAGCAAAAAATGGAATACTTCAATTTTTTATGCAAAAAGGTAATTTTTAACAAAAAACCAAAAATAAATTTTAAACAAGTAGAGAGAAGCTGCCAAAGAGATAAATTTTGTAATAAAGTTAAACTTTAAGAAAAACCTTCAAACCAAGATATATTTTTCAATGAAGACGGAAAAAAATTTAATCAGATTTTGAACTTTCAAGCCATGAAGAATTTTCTACGAAACAGTTGAATTTTCAACCAAATAGATAAATTTTCTAAAAAAAAATTATAAGGAAGTTTTTCGAGAAAAGTGGAGAAAAAGGTGAGTTTAAAAAACGGAGGAAACACGGGGGAGTGACCTTGATCCCTGTTCTAATTTTGAAACTAAGTTCATTTGATTAAGAAAACTATGACGTCTTTTGAATGTAGAAGGTCAGTTGATATGCCTAATTTTTGTAATTGTCTATTATTTGAGTAATAAATAATTAATTGAATAAAGAAGCCTATAATTCAAATAACAAATTTCTATTTTCGGCCAAGAAATCCCCTTAAGTATTTCAAGCATTAAATATCGTTCTATTTCTATTTTGGATAAAGGGACTGGCAATCATGATGGCCTCGATTCATGAGGTTGTTAACAATTTCAAAAAATTTCAGCTAATCTAAGACAACGTCTAGACACGAGACTAGACTTCCAGATAGAGATGATCAAGTGACCAGGTGAAACACAAATACATTCTAGGATCGCGTGACCATACAAGAAAAGTGGAAAAATCGATCTCTCTTTCTGAATTATACATGTAGGGGAAACCTCCCAACAGTGGATGATCATTAATTAAGTTAACCAATAAAAAAAATATATTATTTTTATTTTTATTTAAGAAGGCTTATAGTGCCTTAACTAATAATTAAATTAAATTATATATTTTACATATATTAGTATTTTTAACTAATGATAATCCGCTGTAGGTTCAATTATCCATTGTAAGGCCCGTTAATTACTAATCTTGGGCTATTTTTAACACCTTCGCCCACCCTCCTTGACGATCGTAGTTTTTTTATTAGAGGCCATCTATAAACTCTTTTACCAATTTGAGGATGCCAGTGGGTCACGCCAAAAACTACGGTTGGTAACACAAAGGGGATTTCTTGTCAGAAAACTCATCCCTTTGGTTTAAAATTGAACTATTTGGTTAAAAACTCTTGGGGGGGGGGGGGTCAACTATTTGGTTGAATTTGGAAATAATTTGTAAAACATGAATTTTTTGGTTGAAGCTTCATCGTTAGAAATTATCTTTTTCGTTGAAAATTCATATTTTCGGATTAAAAATTCAACTGTTTTGTAGAAAATTCGTATTTTTAACATAAAAATTTAACTATTTGGTTGAAATTTAACTTTTTTGTTTAAAATTCATATATACAGTTCAAGAATTCAAGTTTTTTTTAGATATAATTAGTCGTCTTTTTTATTCAATAATTGAATTTTTTTCGAAAATTCAAGAATTTTGCTGTAAATTCGTATTTTTTAGTAGAATACTAACCCACAATAACCACACTGGTACGAATGCGCACCTCGTGAAACTTCTAACTTCTGTCAATTTCTTCCTGCGTACGCCAAGGGTCTCCCCCCACTACGACAAATATGCTAGTCCCCTAAGATATTTACTACGTTAAGGCCGATGTCATTCGCTTTGTTACCGCTCAGGCAGCAACGTGGAAACTTTGAAGGAGTGCAAATTTGGCACTTGTGTGGTAGCGGTGTGCGTGAAGTCGGTGCTTGTGAAATTTGAAGTATTTTTTTTTTCGTCAATGTAATGAGTGAAATTATATTGAATGTAAGTATTTCAACATATTTTTGTGTTTTTAATATAAATTTATGAAGTACTTGATGTTTTTCTCATATTTTTGAAGAAATTTTAAAGTACTATTTTTTGTGTATAAACCATAAAATAATCGAAGAAAAATGCACATTATTATTACAGAATGTCCGAAGAACAGCACTTACGTTATAATTTACGTCATTATAAGGCAGTGCAGGCATTAGATGTGGAAGAGGACGCTGGCGAGGAGGAAGAGGGTCTCTGTTCCGATGATAGTGGAGAGGAGTTCGTCGTATCTGACTAAGGTTTTAAGAGATTGCTAAGGTTTTAAGATTAGATGAACCGGTTGTTAGATCTGGGCGAACGCGCATGAGGTGCAAAAATTGCATTTTTTTGTATTTTATGTACATTTTATTACAAAATACAGTAATTTTATCCTGAAAATAAATGCTTTACTCATTTGTTGCATCTTAAAATATACCCTATTTTCAACCTCTCCTAAAAAAATCTTTAATTTCTTGTTATGCTATGTGCATATTTTTTTTATTTAAGTGTATCATTCATTGAATTCCTTGGGAATTTCTACCCGAAAAGTACCTATTATACTATAAATTTGTATTAGTTACTTGCGAGATATTGAATTTCAAATATTACAAATCCTAAATCGCACCAGTGTGGTTACTACGTATGCTGAGTTGAGGTGTGGTTACTAAGGGTTAATTTTCTTGTCAGAAAAACTTGATTGAACGTTGAGCTACTTTGTTGAAAATGTATTTTTTAAAGATTCACCTCTTTGATTGAAAATTTAACTTTTTTGTTAACAATTAGTTTTTTATTTTGTTACAAAAATTATATTTTTTTCTGAAAATTTAACGAAATAGTTGAATTAAAAAAATATATATAAATTTGACCGAATCCATTTCAAATCAGGTAGGTTCTACACTTAAGTCGCAGAATCTCTCAAGGTCAAAATATTTTGTTTTTTAGAGGAAATTGGGCGATACAGATTTTGCTATTTGTGGACAAAACTACGAAGTTATGCGTATTTAAAGTTTTCATAAAATCGAATTTATACATTTTTATTGCACAAAAACAGATACCAACCAATGTTAAAAAAAATAATTTGCCAAGTTAAACAAGTTCTGCAAAAAGTTCTTTTACTCATTGATAATATCTTGCATCATTTCCTAGTCTTCATATCTTTTATATAAAGAAACATTTGTAAACATATTTTTTCTTAATAAAAAAGGTGGGTTTCGCCTGCTTTCAATGAAATATTGCCTATGTGCATCTAGTCCTTCAACTTGTTTTAAAAATTTTATATATGAAGGAACACTTGAAATTCAAACATGTCTATGCTTTAGATTCAGAGTAATAGGTATAACTCGAAGAATAAATTTAAATACCAAACGACAGTGTGTCCTGAGAATCACAGTAATGGGTAAAACCCAAAGAATAAATTTAAGTGCCAAACGACAAGTGTGTACTGATTTTGAAACTGTTCACAAAAAAAAACAATCTATAAGGTAGTTAATAACAGATTTGTACAGTTAAAACAATTGTTTGCTCTGTTGCAACTGCAATTTTTTTATTTCTCTCGAAAATGGTGCAAGATATAAATAAGTAAAAGAACTTTTTGTAGAACTTTTTTAACTGTGCAAACTATTTTTTAATCATTTTTTCGTATCTGTTATTGTTTGCAAGAAAAATGCAAAAATTCGATTTTATGAAAAAAAGTCTCCTGGCCGCAAAAGTTATTCAGCCCGCATATAACTCATAAAGTATTTTCCTTGTGATAGTACAAATTTAACAAAAAACTAAAAAAAAAATGTGTTGGGTTTTTTTTTTTTAGAAAATCGTCTATTAATATTTTCAGAAAAACCACCGCCATTTTTGTTAATCAGGTCAAAAGTTATAATTAAAAAGTTAATTTTCAAACAATCAGTTTAATTTTCTACAAAAAGTTGAACTTTCAAGCCAAAAAGAGAAATTTGCTACAAAATAGTTGGATTTTCAACAACAAAATTTATTTACATAAAAATAGTTCAATTTTCAACTAAAAGGATGAATCTTGAACAAATAAAAAAACGGTAATAGTTTCGACCAAAAAAGAGGACCTTCTAACAAAATAATTGTATTTTCAAACAAACAAAAAAGTAATTTTGGACCAAACAATAGAATTTTTAACCAAACGACATAAATTTCGAACCAAAAATATAATTGTAGGCTTTAAAAAAAAAAGAAAAAATACTAGCAAAAAATAGTTGGATTTACTTCATGGGTTCTATTCATTAATTTCACATTTAACCGAAGAAACGAGTTAAAGAGAAAGTTTCTTGCAGGGCCACTCTTAATAAAATTCAAAAACATTGCTCAAATTTATCACTTGGAAACAAAATAAACGTTATGTAAGATCAAAAAATTACTTCCATTGACCCCCCCCCCTCCTCCCCTTATGCTCTGTTACTAACCGTAGTTTGCCCCCCCCCCCACCTAAAGTGCTAACGTAGTTTATGGATGACCCGCCCCACGGGTCAATAATATTTCTCGCAACTTTGCGTGTTGCCTCAGCGGTCATCGGATAAACCCAAGGATAAACCTGAACTAAAGCAACTTACCCGGAAAAGAACATTTTCAAACCCTATTCTTTTCCTTTCAGCACTAATTGAATTTCTAACTAGCATGTGAATTTTTTCAATTCTAAGCACATTAACAGCTAGCTCATTTCCTTCTCAACTTTTTTTTTTGACTAGCTTTTGAAGATTGTAACTGATAAAAAGTATTAGGAGAGTGAATTGAAAAGCTAATTACTGATAACCACCTAATTGCTCTTTTCATTTGCTAAAGGCGATGCTGAAAATTAGAATGTTGTGGAAGCTACAAATGATTTATTTGTTCAGATGCAAAAGGTTTAAAAAAAATTTGATCCTGGTATGCAGAGATTCCGGGTTAGTGCTAGTGCTTATGGAAAAAATTTATGTTGGTGAAGCTTCACTGAATCAGTTGATTTGCTGCTGCAGACAGGTTTGCTTTTTCAATGTTACTGATAGAAGGCAGGATTGACTTATATAGAGGATATAAACTTTAATGATCGGTGGAAATTTTCTAATCAATTAACCTGTAGGATTTATGTTAAAGAGTCTGGATGATAATGAGAAGAATTGAACTTTTTGTATTGTTAGTGCAAAATTTTGGTAGGTTTCTTTTTGAATGATTGTACGCTTATATAATTTATATTTTACAAGTAGGAGATTGTTTTAAATGGATACCTTAATATGCAAGTTTTTCTAATTAAGAACATTAAAGGAAAACAAACTTTTAATTTTCAACGTTTTAAAATTAAAAAGCTTTTCCAATAGGAAAAATTTTTTTTTTTCAAGTTTAACTTAAAGTATAAAAATAGATAAGTATTTTGACTATAAACAAAAAACTTATTGTGAAGTCTCTATTTTTTATTTCATACTAAAATTTCTAAACTTTTAAATATGGAAATATAGTCACTACTAGGTAGAAGCGCCGCACCTAGAAATCTGTCAATTGCTTCGATTTTGTTTTTTTAGATTCGGAAGTTAGATAATAAACCTAATCCTAAATCCTAAGTCAATAAGGTATTTGTAAAATTTAAAATATTACTAATTGTTTTTTCAAGTTTCTCCAAAATAAAGTATTTAAAGAATATTTTTTCACTGATTTAAAGAAAAGGTAATTCATTATTTAAAAATGCAAATGTTATAAAGCATGCAACGATCCTGTGTGACTGCATTTTAAATATTTGGAAATATTATTTTTTTCAATTCGAGAAACGCTCAACTTTAGCCGTTATTAAGTTCGAAAGATTTAAAGCCAAGTACTGAGCTTCGGTAAATTTAGCCAGGCTTAAATTCTGTGGCCCGGAAAATGTTGGTTGTTACAACTTTCTTTTCTAGAAAGATTTTTTTCAGCTTTAGCTAAATATTACAATACTTTATTATTTTAACATGAAACAAGGAAGATTAATCTCTACCAAATCTTATAAAATGAGAACATTTCTATAGGAAAGTATAAGATATCTCGTCGAATACAATTTGATAGACATTTCCAAGATTCTGATACGTAGGATTTGACACAAGTCTCGAGTGCATAAGATTTGATAGAATTTCAATGAGAAACTGTTGTTAGAATAGCATAAGATTTCTCGAATATTAGTGTTCGATAAAGTCTTCCAAGATTTTGGAACATAGGGTATGGTACATGTCCGGTGTCTATCAAATTTGATAGAATTTAAATGAGAATCGGTTGACAGAAAATTATTAGATTTCTCGATGGATAAAATTTTATCAAAATTCCCTAAATTTTAGAAGTTATGATATAATACAAGTTATGTGTGGAAAAGATTTCATAGAGGCATAATAAGAATCTGTTGATATAAAAGCCTAAAATTTCTCGATGGACAGAATTTGATAGGAACATCATAGATTTCGAAACATAGGGTTTGATGCAAGTCTTGCACCAACAAGATTTGATAGGATTTTAATGAAACTATAATGATGATATTATATTTCACCAATCACTCTTCTGTGATCAGTCACTGACACGTATTCATTAAAGGGTGACCCGAGGGGTGACCAGGAAAAGGGGGTTCGGGATGTGACAGGTCATGGTATTATGAGCAGGGATGAGCAATTCTAATGTGTTTATTTTATGTAAATTTAAAAATTAATTTCGCTTATTTCATGATAAAATAGTTAAATACTGTAATGTTTAGCTTAAGTAGAAAAAAATCTTGTTGCAAAAGAATGTTCGTTGACGAAAAAATTTGCCCGACACTAAAATTAAAATTCGGCAAAAAATGCTAGAGCTGTATACACAATGAAGATTTAAAACTTGGATAATTTATTACCTTTTAGGGGTTTAAGTTCGAAATTATCAAAGGCTTCTAAATTTGAAGTTTAGAAATATTAAGGCCTCAGATTTGGATGTTCATAAATTTGGACGTTTTAAAAACGTTAAGGTAGTTGTCGTGACAAAAAATAGGTCTTTGGACAAGAACAATTGTTCTATGAATCGAAGAATTGGATTTATCAGGCATATCTTATGAAAGAAAAAATATTATTTTTATGCAAAAAATCTAAGACATACGGAAAACAATTAATTTATGAAAATTTTTTGTCACTGAATTTTTTCTTGGCGTCTGCTCTTTCTAATTTAAAAAGAAATTAATTGAAATTTTCAAATTTTTAAAATAAATAAATAATCTTCAAATATATTTCTTTATTTAAATCATTATCTATCATTAATATTTATTGTAAATTTTACAATTTTCTGTTTTTGGAGAGCTTAGAGCTTTCTTATGATAGTTTGAATTTCTATATAATTTTGAAGGTAAACAAAATTGGTTTCTATTATGTATGAGTTCAAACTGCCATTTTTTCAATTCTGAGATATTTCAAATAATTTCTGAGTTCGAAATTGAATCCCTTTGAAATTTAAAAACTTAAAGATTTGAGTTATTTGAAAAATAAAGGACTTTAAATTCCAATCGTTTTCAATTTTTAATAGTATTTGAATGTTTTGTCTTATTTTGTACGCCGGGAAATTTATTTTCTATTTCCTTCAAGACACCTCTACATTAAACAAATCTACTCAAATGTAAAATATTTCAAATAAATGAATTAAAATTATAAGTTTTTAATCTAAGCTTCAGAAATACAGGATATTACTTCCTGATAAAAAATATACGTTTCTTTAAAGAACAAAGTTTAGTTAAGGGCATTTTTCTAATTGAAAAATCTTATAATACAATTTTAAAAAATGTTTGAATTTGCTTCATTTTTAACGAGATTTTTAAACATATACATCTTGTGATTTGCTTCTTACACAAAATTTTTATTTCTACAATTATTTTAGAAATACTTATGCTAGTAAAAATAGAATGCAAGAAAAAGGACGTTGATTTTTATAAAATGATGTATTTACAAATAAATGAATGAAAAAAAACGAAATTTCTTACAAATTCCAACTAATTAAAAACCCTGAAAGCTTCCAGTTATGTTCCTTTGGGTCGAATACCAAACGAGTTATGGCTTCGTAGAAGTTATTTTGCTGTTCAACGCACAATCGCTCTCTCGAGGGCATTGCAAGTAAAGTAAAATGAGTTAAATCGCACAAGGTGGAATATCATAACTTTACACTTGGTAGAATTTCTACCTCAAATTTATAGATAATGAGTAGTTTTTATCGTTCCTCGAATCCGCCAAACTCATGTTATTATGCATCATTATCTACGTACATTTCAGCAGCTGTTTGTTTCTTTCTCGTAGACTTTTTTCAAAATAAAATAGTTAAATAATCGTGTGAGAAAATTATAGGAAAATAAGAGAAATTAAAAAAATTATGTCAAGATATTTTTAACACTTTTTCAACACCTCTCCTTCTCTGCAACTGATTATCACAGAATAAATAGTATGACTTTTTCCAAAAATATGGTGATAATAGGGAAATCAATTCTTGCAAATAAAATTAATGTATAGCTGGTATAGATATCGAATTGAATCTAATATGAAACGCTTAAGACTCAAGTCGAAAAAAATTGGATTTTCAACCAAATAATTCGGTTTTTAACAAACAAACCAAATTAATTTTTTACCAAAAGAGATGAATTTTTAACCACACAGTTGAATCTTCTAGCCAAGAAGACTAATTTTTCAGAATACAATTCATTTTTCAACCAAGGAAGATTAATTTTCAACCAAAAAAGATCAATTTTTAATCCAAAGAGAGGAATTTTCAACAAAACAGTTGAATTTTCGAACAAGAAGAATTTTTAATACAATAATTGAATATTTAACTAAATAGTTGAGCTTTCAAGCTACAAAATGAATTTTAAACCAAATAGTTGAATTTTCAAGTGAAAACGACAAATTTGCAATCAACTGGTCGAATTGTTGAACAAAAAATATTAAACTTCAACCAAGAGTATGAATGAATTTTGAAAGCAAAATTTAATACTTCATAGTTTAATAAAAAATATTTTTCAATTAAGAGAAAAAATTCCAAATAAATTGTTGATTTTTTAAGCCAAAAAGGCGAACTTTTTAGAAAAATTGAATTGTCAATCCAAAAAAGAAATATTCAACCAAAAAATAGTTAAATTTGCATTTCAAACAAATTATTTTGAAATAAATCAATTTTGAAGCAGAGATGAATTTTCAATGAAAAATGTAATAATGAAATTTTTAACTAAAAACTATAATTTTCAGCCACAAATAGATTAGTCAAATTTTCAGTGGGGGAAATTAAATTTAAAAAAAAATCGAATTTTTGAAAAAATAATTAAAAGGTGTTTTTAACCAAAGGAGACGAATTCTCAGCCAAAAATACAAGAATAGACTTTTCAATTAGGGGGGAAGAAACAGGAGAAAAAGGAGTTCTTTAAAATAAAGGGAAAATATTGGGATAGGGGAAGGAGTGTGACGTATTTTTTGAACGGCCTCTTAAGAACTATTGTATAAATTTAAGAAATGGATATTAAGTATTTTATTATTTAAGGTAGATAACTAAACTTTGGGAAGTCCTGAAAGAGTATGGAGTCAATGGATGGCTCCTACAAGCTATAAGAACAATATATACAGGTAGCAAAGCGCGTGTAAGAATGAATGGGAAACTGAGTGACTGTTTCGATATTATTCAAGGAGTAAGACAAGGATGCGTTATGTCTTCATGGTTATTTATATTATTTATGAACAAGTGCTTAAGAATGGCTCTCTTCGACGAAGAGGGTGTGGATCTCGAAACAGTAAGGGTACGAGGGTTAGCGTTCGCAGATGATAAGGTTGTTATGGCAG
>NC_046663.1:88218252-88219549 GCF_010883055.1 Belonocnema kinseyi
TCTGAAAAATCTCTATCCCTTCCACACACTACTCCTTTCCCCTACCGAATGAGTCACGCCTACCCCGAAAGGGAAATGGCTTAATGGTGTAATAATAATAATTATTTCAGAAATGGAACCAGAGATTGAAATTCTCGCAATAAAGCAAAATGGTTAAATAAAAAATGAACTGAAAATAAATTGAAATAATGAAGAAAGGAGTTATTACTTATAACGGAAGGTGTTCTTGGTCCTGAAGAGTACATCCGGAAATCATCATCTTCTTCATTTCGACGCATTTCCAGAAGACAACGAGTCGCCAAATGCCTAAAGACGTTCATCACTCCAACGTCTTCTTTGACGGAAGTTCTCAGAAGTTTGCAGCCTAAAGCTCGACCAAGTCTTTCTGCCTCATCTCTGATAATAGATTTTATTCAATTAATTAATCTTTTTAAGCAACACAAAATTAAAAAAAAAAACATTTTTTTAAAGTATTTCGTAATATTGGTCAAAGTACTTTATCGTTTACAATAGATAAAAAATATTAAAAAATCAGAAAATAAAAAGCTGAATAAATGATCTTGATAATAAATCTACACAAACGTGGCACGAAACGGAACATCGATAAATATGACATTACAAATTAAACCTTTAAAAAAAACTAATCAATAAATGCTAGAGTTATAAAGGCATTTTTCGTCGAGTCATCGTTCACCTTATTAAATCTTATTTATAAACAAATTTATCTTACCGACAAAAAAAATCGATAAACTAATAAAAATCTCAGTAATGTAGTATTGGGCTCTATTATATAGCCCTTAATTTTATTTTTCTAAGAGCAATTTGAGAAGAATAAAATGGTTAAAGGAAAAAATGTACTTTCATTTTTATTAGCTTAGAAAAACTATTTCCTTGTGCCCAATAATTGACCATATTGACCCTTCTACTTTATTTATTTATCAAGAGTAACAAATTGAAGAATTGAATAAGCCTTGGAAGATAATATTCCTAAATTAAATCTACGAGAAAATTTTAATTTATAGAGAAAAGTTAAACTGTCATAAATACACAGAAGTCTTGTAACATTTTTAACACAGAATCTTATAAAAACAAAAAATGAACAAATTAAACATTTTTAATTTCAGATTTATTTACTGATTTCACCAAAAAAGATTACTTGTCCATCCTTCAAAGAAAATTTTTTAATTAATTGGTCGTACCAGCTCAGAAACCTTCGTGGGCTCATGCACAACAACTTTGCTAAAGATCATCACATGATCAAATTCATATTTTACGCTTCTATAAAGGACATAGAGAC